>NC_062290.1:76555083-76856462 GCF_902655055.1 Lutra lutra
TGTTCCCTCTCTCTCTGTCTCTCTCTCTGTCAAATAAATAAATGAAAATCTTAAAAAAAAAAAAAGTTTCCTGTGAGCTGTGACAGGTTCTCAGACGTTCCCTGCTTTTGATGACCTAGATAGAGTTTTGAGGGCAGATATCTTATAGAATGTCCTTCACTTGGGATTTGCCTGATGTTTTTCTCATGATCAGGCTGGAGTTACGGGTTGCGGGAAGGGAGACCATGGAGGCTGAGTGCCATCTTCATCACATGACAAGGGGACAGGTGATCAACCTGACTTACCGCTGGTGATGTTAAACCTGATTCCTAGCTGAGGTATTGCTTTGGACATTAGGAGCTCTTTTTCGTTTTCTCCTATGTCGCTTGGATATGCCCCCAGCCTTTTTTTTTTTTTTTTTTTGAGTATTTTCCCACTTTCTGGCAGGTTAATTTTCTCCAGGTTTATCTTCTATATTTTCTGCCCCAGTCCTGGAATCAGCCATTTCTCCCAGGAGTCTTTTTTTTTTTAATTTTAATTTAATTTAATATAATTTAATATTTATTTATTTATTTATTTATTTATTTATTTTTTTTTTTTTACTGGAGAATGGAATTACAAAGCAACATCTGGGTGCTGGCTCCTCCCTTTCCTTTTTATACAAAACTTCTTACCATTCACAATTCAACTTCAAAAGGCCATTTTGATCACCTGTTTTTAAATGGTACCCCATCCCCAATTAATTGCTGCCTGTGACATACTCTTTAAAATATTTTTATAGGACTTATTATGACTTATACTTATCCTGTCTCATATGTATGCACACACACTTGAAATCAACTGTGCATTGTGTTCTGCAAATTGCTTTCCCCATCCCCACAATAGATTATGGATATCTTTCCAGATCGATGTATCTGATTCTATCATATTAAACAAAATAACTATTTAGTATTCTTTTTCTCTCTCTGTGTTCCTTTGCACACACATGGAATAAAGTTTGCATGGCTGACACTTTAGAGAATTTCAAATTTTCTAATATTGCAAGCAGTACCATGAAGAATGTGTATGCCATTGTGAATTCTTGGGTGTTGAACAGTGGCTAATATTTTAAAAAGAATTTATGAGGGGCTTTTACATGGAACCCTCATATTTATGGGATAGCCGCTATCATCGTTCTCAATTTACAGATGAGAAAAGCTAAGTTAGGCTGGACAGCTTCTCCATATCACACACATGGTAGGTGGCTTTCTGGATTTGGATTTCAGATGTGGTTGACTCCAGAACAAAAGAGCATAAATATTATGCAATTATTTTATTTAAAGGTAATTCGAGGGTCAAAATTTCTTAAAATTCTGAATAAATATCCCAGTATGTATTCCCAGTGTATATATATATATATATATCCCTTTCCAACAGCTGTATGTGGTTCTTCAGCCTGTAATTCTGTTCCAGATCTTGGAGGAAAAAAAAAAAAAGAATTCCTGTTTTTGAGAAGGGTTAGAAGGTTAACCCTCTAATAGAAATATTTCTCAAAGGAATGCATGTTTCTTTACTTTGATTTCCAGGACTGTCCCATTTTGACCTGATTGTTACCATTAGTACTGCTTACCAAATATTTCCAGATCTTTGTTAATCAGGCCGAAAGAATCCCAGTCATCTTCTACATGTAACTTATAGGACTCTCCTGGCTGTGATAGAGAAGAGGGAGATGAAGGGTCACACAGAGCTTTTTTTTTTTTTTTTTTAAATTATCATATAATGTATTATTTGCTTCAGGGGTACAGGTCTGTGAATCATTAGTCTTTTTTTTTTTTAAGATTTTATTTATTTATTTGACAGACAGAGATCACAAGTAGGCAGAGAGGCAGACAGAGAGAGAGGAGGAAGCAGGCTCCCTGCTGAGCAGAGAGCCTGATGTGGGGCTCGATCCCAGGACCCTGGGATCATGACCTGAGACGAAGGCAGAGGCCTTAACCCACCGAGCCACCCAGGCACCCCTGTGAATCATTAGTCTTAACACAATTCACAGCACTCACCATAGCACATACCATCCCCAATGTCTATAACCCAGCCACCCTATCCCCCCACAACCTCCCCGCCCAGCAACCCTCAGTTTGTTTCCCAAGATTAAGAGTCTCTTATGGTTTTTTTCCCTCCCTGGTCCCATCTTGTTTCATTTTTTTCCCCTCCTCACCCCCCACAAGCCCCCACCCTGCCTCTCAACTTCCTCATATCAAAGAGATCATAGGATAATTGTCTTTCTCTGGCTGACTTATTTTGCTTAGCATAATACCCTCTAGTTCCATCCACATTGTTGCAACTGGCAAGATTTCAGTTTTTGATGGCTGCATAGTATTCCATTGTGTATATATTCCACATCTTCTTTATCCATTCATCTGTTGATGGACATCTAGGTTCTTTCCATAGTTTGGGTATTGTGGATATTGCTGCTATAAACATTCAGGTGCATGTGCCCCTTCGGATCACTACATTTGTATCTTTAGGGTAAATACCGAGGAGTGCGACTGCTGTGTTATAGAGTAGCTCTATTTTAAACATTTTGAGGAACCTCCATTGTGTTTTCCAGAGTGGCTGCACCAGCTTGCATTCCTACCAATGGTGTATTTCCCCTTTCTCCACATCCTTGCCAACATCTGTCGTTTCATGACTTGTTAATTTTATCTATTCTGACTGGTGTGAGGTGGTATCTCACTGTGGTTTTGATTTGTATTTCCCTGATGCTGAGTGATGTTGAGCACTTTTCCATGTGTCTGTTGTCCATTTGGATGTCTTCTTTGCAGAAATGTCTGTTCATGTCCTCTGCCCATTTCTTGACTGGATTCTTTGTTCTTTGGGTGTTGAGTTTGATAAGTTCTTTATAGATTTTAGATACTAGCCCTTTATCTGATATGTCATTCGCAAATATATTCTCCTATTCTGTCTGTTGTCTTTTGATTTTGTTGACTGTTTCCTTTGCTGTGCAAAAGCTTTTGATCTTGATGAAGTTCCAATAATTCGTTTTGCCCTTGCTTCCCTTGCCTTTGGTGAAGTTTCTAGGAAGAAGCTGCTGTGGCTGAGTTTGAAGAGGTTGCTACCTGTGTTCCCAAGAATTTTGAATGGTTCCTGTCTCACTTTGAGGTATTTCAACCATTTTGAGTCTATTTTTGTGTGTGGTGTAAGGAAATGGTCCAGTTTCATTCTTCTGCATGTGGGTGTCCAATTTTCCCAACACCATTTGTTGAAGAGACTGTCTTTTTTTCCATTGGACATTCTTTGCTGCTTTGTTGAAGATTAGCTGACTGTAGAGTTGATGGTCCACTCCTGGGCTCTCTATTCTGCTCCATTGGTCTATGTATAAGTTTTTGTGCCAGTACCATACTGTCTTGATGATTATAGCTTTGTAATAGAGCTTGAGGTCTGGAATTGTGATGCCACCAACTTTGGTTTTCTTTTTTAACATTCCTCTGGCTATTCAGGGTCTTTTCTGGTTCCATATAAATTTTAGGATTATTTGTTCCATTTCTTTGAAAAACATTGATGGTATTTTTTTTTTTTTTTTTGAGGTTTCTTTCTTCTTCTTTTTTTTTTTTTAATAAACATATATTTTATCCCCAGGGGTACAGGTCTGCGAATCGCCAGGTTTACACACTTCACAGCACTCACCATAGCACATACCCTCCCCAATATACATAACCCCACCCCCCCTCTCCCAAACCCCCTCCCCCCATCAACCCTCAGTTTGTTTTGTGAGATTAAGAGTCACTTATGGTTTGTCTCCCTCCCAATCCCATCTTGTTACATTTATTCTTCTCCTACCCCCTTAACCCCACATATTGCATCTCCACTCCCTCATATCAGGGAGATCATATGATAGTTGTCTTTCTCCGATTGACTTATTTCGCTAAGCATGATACCCTCTAGTTCCATCCACGTCGTCGCAAATGGCAAGATTTCATTTCTTTTGATGGCTGCATAGTATTCCATTGTGTATATATACCACATCTTCTTTATCCATTCGTCTGTTGATGGACATCTAGGTTCTTTCCATAGTTTGGCTATTGTAGACATTGCTGCTATAAACATTCGGGTGCATGTGCCCCTTCGGATCACTATGTTTGTATCTTTAGGGTAAATACCCAGCAGTGCAATTGCTGGGTCATAGGGTAGTTCTATTTTCAACATTTTGAGGAACCTCCATGCTGTTTTCCAGAGTGGTTGCACCAACTTGCATTCCCACCAACAGTGTAGGAGGGTTCCCCTTTCTCCGCATCCTCGCCAGCATCTGTCATTTCCTGACTTGTTCATTTTAGCCATTCTGACTGGTGTGAGGTGATATCTCATGGTGGTTTTGATTTGTATTTCCCTGATGCCGAGTGATATGGAGCACTTTTTCATGTGTCTGTTGGCCATCTGGATGTCTTCTTTGCAGAAATGTCTGTTCATGTCCTCTGCCCATTTCTTGATTGGATTCTTTGTTCTTTGGGTGTTGAGTTTGCTAAGTTCTTTATAGATTTTGGACACTAGCCCTTTATCTGATATGTCATTTGCAAATATCTTCTCCCATTCTGTCAGCTGTCTTTTGGTTTTGTTCACTGTTTCCTTTGCTGTGCAAAAGCTTTTGATCTTGATAAAATCCCAATAGTTCATTTTTGCCCTTGCTTCCCTTGCCTTTGGTGATGTTCCTAGGAAGATGTTGCTGCGGCTGACGTCGAAGAGGTTGCTGCCTGTGTTCTCCTCAAGGATTTTGATGGATTCCTTTCTCACATTGAGATCCTTCATCCATTTTGAGTCCATTTTCGTGTGTGGTGTAAGGAAATGATCCAATTTCATTTTTCTGCATGTGGCTGTCCAATTTTCCCAACACCATTTATTGAAGAGGCTGTCTTTTTTCCATTGGACATTCTTTCCTGCTTTGTCGAAGATGAGTTGACCATAGAGTTGATGGTCTATTTCTGGGCTCTCTATTCTGTTCCATTGATCTATGTGTCTGTTTTTGTGCCAGTACCATGCTGTCTTGATGATGACAGCTTTGTAATAGAACTTGAAGTCCGGAATTGTGATGCCACCAACTTTGGCTTTCTTTTTCAATATTCCTTTGGCTATTCGAGGTCTTTTCTGGTTCCATATAAATTTTAGGATTATTTGTTCTATTTCTTTGAAAAAAATGGATGGTACTTTGATAGAAATTGCATTAAATGTGTAGATTGCTTTAGGTAGCATAGACATTTTCACAATATTTATTCTTCCAATCCAGGAGCATGGAACATTTTTCCATTTCTTTGTGTCTTCCTCCATTTCTTTCATGAGTACTTTATAGTTTTCTGTGTATAGATTCTTAGTCTCTTTGGTTAGGTTTATTCCTAGGTATCTTATAGTTTTGGGTGCAATTGTAAAAGGGATTGACTCCTAAATTTCTCTTTCTTCTGTCTTGTTGGTGTAGAGAAATGCAACTGATTTCTGTGCACTGATTTTATATCCTGACACTTTACTGAAATCCTGTACAAGTTCTAGCAGTTTTGGAGTGGAGTCTTTTGGGTTTTCCACATATAGTATCATATCATCTGCAAAGAGTGATAGTTTGACTTCTTCTTTGCCGATTTGGATGCCTTTAATTTCCTTTTGTTGTCTGATTGCTGAGGCTAGGACTTCTAGTACTATGTTGAATAGCAGTGGTGATAACGGACATCCCTGCCGTGTTCCTGACCTTAGCGGAAAAGCTTTCAGTTTTTCTCCATTGAGAATGATATTTGCGGTGGGTTTTTCATAGATGGCTTTGATAATATTGAGGTATGTGCCGTCTATCCCTACACTTTGAAGGGTTTTGATCAGGAAGGGATGCTGTACTTTGTCAAATGCTTTTTCAGCATCTATGGAGAGTATCATATGATTCTTGTTCTTTCTTTTATTAATGTGTTGTATCACATTGATTGATTTGCGGATGTTGAACCAACCTTGCAGCCCTGGAATAAATCCCACTTGGTCGTGGTGAATAATCCTTTTAATGTACTTTTTAATGTAATGTACATTTAATGTAATGTACATTTAATGTAATGAATCCTATTGGCTAGTATTTTGGCGAGAATTTTTGCATCTGTGTTCATCAAGGATATTGGTCTGTAGTTCTCTTTTTTGTTGGGATCCTTGTCTGGTTTTGGGAATCATGGTGATGCTGGCCTCATAAAATGAGTCTGGAAGTTTTCCTTCCATTTCTATTTTTTGGAACAGTTTCAGGAGAATAGGAATTAGTTCTTCTTTAAATGTTTGGTAGAATTCCCCCGGGAAGCCATCTGGCCCTGGGCTTTTGTTTGTTTGGAGATTTTTGATGACTTCTTACTGGTTATGGGTCTGTTCAGGTTTTCTATTTCTTCCTGGTTCAGTTGTGGTAGTTTATATGTCTCTAGGAATGCATCCATTTCTTCCAGATTGTCAAATTTGTTGGTGTAGAATTGCTCATAGTATGTTCTTATAATTGTCTGTATTTCTTTGGTGTTCGTTGTGATCTCTCCTCTTTCATTCATGATTTTATTTATTTGGGTCCTTTCTCTTTTCTTTTTGATAAGTCTGGCCAGGGGTTTATCAATCTTATTAATTCTTTCAAAGAACCAGCTCCTAGTTTCGTTGATTTGTTCTATGGTTTTTTTGGTTTCTATTTCATTGATTTCTGCTCTGATCTTTATGATTTCTCTTCTCCTGCTGGGTTTAGGGTTTCTTTCTTGTTCTTTCTCCAGCTCTTTTAGGTGTAGGGTTAGGTTGTGTACCCGAGACCTTTCTTGTTTCTTGAGAAAGGCTTGTACCGCTCTATATTTTCCTCTCAGGACTGCCTTTGTTGTGTCCCACAGATTCTGAACCGTTGTGTTTTCATTATCATTTGTTTCCATAAATTTTTTCAATTCTTCTTTAATTTCCTGGTTGACCCGTTCATTCTTTAGAAGGATGCTGTTTAGTCTCCATGTATTTGGGTTCTTTCCAAATTTCCTCTTGTGATTGAGTTCTAGCTTCAGAGCATTGTGGTCTGAAAATATGCAGGGAATGATCCCAATCTTTTGATACCGGTTGAGACTTGATTTAGGACCAAGAATGTGATCTATTCTGGAGAATGTTCCATGTGGACTAGAGAAGAATGCGTATTCTGTTGCTTTGGGATGAAATGTTCTGAATATATCTGTGATGTCCATCTGGTCCAGTGTGTCATTTAAGGCCTTGATTTCCTTGTTGATCTTTTGCTTGGATGATCTGTCCATTTCAGTGAGGGGAGTGTTAAAATCCCCTACTATTATTGTATTCTTGTCGATGTGTTTCTTTGATTTTGTTATTAATTGGTTTATATAGTTGGCTGCTCCCACGTTAGGGGCATAGATATTTAAAATTGTTAGATCTTCTTGTTGGACAGTTCCTTTGAGTATGATATAGTGTCCTTCCTCATCTCTTATTATAGTCTTTGGCTTAAAATCTACTTGATCTGATATAAGGATTGCCACTCCTGCTTTCTTCTGATGTCCATTAGCATGGTAAATTCTTTTCCACCCCCTCACTTTAAACCTGGAGGTGTCTTCGGGTTTACGATGAGTTTCTTGTAGGCAACATATAGATGGGTTTTGTTTTTTTATCCATTCTGATACCCTGTGTCTTTTGATTGGGGCATTTAGCCCATTAACATTCAGGGTAAGTATTGAGAGATATGAATTTAGTGCCATTGTATTGCCTGTAAGGTGACTGTTATTGTATATTTTCTCTGTTTCTTTCTGATCTACTGCTTTTAGGGTCTCTCTTTGCTTAGAGGACCCCTTTCAATATTTCCTGTAGAGCTGGTTTGGTATTTGCAAATTCTTTCAGTTTTTGTTTGTCCTGGAAGCTTTTAATCTCTCCGTCTATTTTCAATGATAGCCTAGCTGGATATAGTATTCTTGGCTGCATGTTTTTCTTGTCTAGTACTCTGAATATATCATGCCAGCTCTTTCTGGCCTGCCAGGTCTCTGTGGATAAGTCTGCTGCCAATCTAATATTTTTACCATTGTACGTTACAGACTTCTTTTCCCGGGCTGCTTTCAGGATCTTTTCTTTGTCACTAAGACTTGTCAATTTTACTATTAGGTGACGGGGTGTGGACCTATTCTTATTGATTTTGAGGGGGGTTCTCTGAACCTCCTGGATTTTGATGCTTGTTCCCTTTGCCATATTGGGGAAATTCTCTCCAATAATTCTCTCCAATATACCTTCTGCTCCCTTCTCCATTTCCTCTTCTTCTGGAATCCCAATTATTCTAATGTTGTTCCGTCTTATGGTGTCACTTATCTCTCGAATTCTCCCCTCGTGTTCCAGTAGCTCTTTGTCCCTCTTTTGCTCAGCTTCTTTATTCTCTGTCATTTGGTCTTCTATATCGCTAATTCTTTCTTCTGCCTCATTTATCCTAGCAGTGAGAGCCTCCATTTTTGATTGCACCTCATTAATAGCTTTTTTGATTTCAACTTGGTTAGATTTTAGTTCTTTTATTTCTCCAGAAAGGGCTTTTATATCTCCCGAGAGGGTTGCTTTAATATCTTCCATGCCTTTTTCAAGCCCGGCTAGAACCTTGAGAATCATCATTCTGAACTCTATATCTGACATATTACCAATGTCTGTATTGATTAGGTCCCTAGCCTTTGGTACTGCTTCTTGTTCTTTTTTTTTTCGTGAATTTTTCCGCCTTGTCATTTTGTCCAGATAAGAGTATATGAAGGAGCAAGTAAAATACTAAAAGGGTGACAACAACCCCAGGAAAATATGCTTTAGCCAAATCAGAAGAGATCCCAAATCGTGAGGGGGGAGAAAGGGGATAAAAAGGGGTTCAGAAGAAAAAAAAAAAGAAACTATTAAAAAAAGAAAGCCGATAAAAAATATATAAAGAAAAATAATATATATATATATTAGATAAACTAGTTAAGAAACGTTAAAAAAGAAAACGGTAAAAGTTAAAAAAATTTAGCAGAAGAAGAGAAAAAAAAATTGAAAAAGAAAAAAAGAAAAAAAATTAAATTAACTGCAAGGCTAAAGAATCATGGGGAGAAAGCCATGAGTTCCATGCTTTGCTTTCTTCTCCTCTGGAAATCCGCCGCTCTCCTTGGTATTGAAACTGCACTCCTTGGTAGGTGAACTTGGTCCTGGCTGGGTTCCTTGTTGATCTTCTGGGGGAGGGGCCTGTTGTAGTGATTCTCAAGCGTCTTTGTCCCAGGCAGAGTTGCACCGCCCTTACCCGGGGCCGGGCTGAGTAATCCGCTCGGGTTTGCTTGGTTTGCTTTCGGGAGCTTTTGTTCCCTGAGCGCTTTCCGTAGAGTTCCGGAGGGCGGGAGTGAAGATGGCGGCCTCCCAGTCTCCGGCCCAGAGGAGCCGAGAGCCCGGAGTCCCACTCCTCAGTGCGCCCTCAGAGAACAGCGCCCAATTACTCCCGTCACCCTGGCCTCTGGCCGCGCTCTGAGCTGACCGATCCTTCGACCGGTTCAAGGTAACCCTGAGTTTAGAGCTCACTCCTCGGCTCTGTCTCTGTAGCCGGCTTCCCTGTTCTAATACCGGTAAGCTCTGCGACACTCAGACACCCCCGATCCTTCTGTGACCCTGTTGGACCTGAGGCCGCGCTGACCCCGCCTGGGCTTCACCCCAGTTAAGCCTCTGGAGCGATGTCCCTCAGTGGAACAGACTTTTAAAAGTCCTGATTTTGTGCTCCGTTGCTCTGCCGCTCGCCGGGAGCCGGCCCCTCCCCCCGTGGTCTATCTTCCCGTCATTTTGGATTCACTTCTCCACCAGTCCTACCTTGCAGAAAGTGGTTGATTTTCTGTTTCTAGAATTGCTGTTCTTCTTCTCTTCAATCTCCTGTTGGATTTGTAGGTGTTTGCAATCTTTAGATAAGCTATTTAGCTGATCTCCCGCTACCTGAAGTAGTCTCAGCTGCTACTTCTCCGCCATCTTGACTCCTCCCCCATTGATGGTATTTTGATGGGGATGGCATTAAATGTGTAGATTGCTTTAGGTAGCATATACATTTTCACAATATTTGTTCTTCCAACCCATGAGCATGGAACATTTTTCCATTTCTTTGTGTCTTCCTCAATTTCTTTCATGAGTACTTTATAGTTTTCAGAGTACAGATTCTATGACTCTTTAGTTAGGTTTATTCCTAGGTATCTTATGGTTTTGGGTGCAATTGTAAATGGGATCAACTCCTTAATTTCTTTTTCTTTTGTCTTGCTGTTGGTGTATAGAAATGCAACTGATTTCTGTGCATTGATTTTATATCCTGACACTTTACTGAATTCCTGTATGAGTTCTAGCAGTTTTGGAGTGGAGTCTTTTGGGTTTTCCACAAAAAGTATCATATCATCTGCAAAGAGTGAGAGTTTGACTTCTTTGCTGATTCAGATGCTTTTTATTTCTTTTTGTTGTCTGATTGCTGGGGCTAGGTCTTCTAGGGCTATGTTGAATAGCAGTGGTGATAGTGGACATCCCTGCCAGGTTCCTGACCTTAGGGGAGAAGCTCTCAACTTTTCCCCATTGAGAATGATATTAGCTGTGGGTTTTTCATAAATGGCTTTTATGATATTGAGGTATGTACTCTCTATCCCCACACAGTGAAGAGTTTTGATCAAGAAAGGATGCTGTACTTTGTAAAATGCTTTTTCAGCATCTATTGAGAGTAGCATATAGTTCTTGTTCTTTCCTTTATTGATGTATAGTATCACACTCATTGATTTGCAGATGTTGAACCAACCTTGCAGTCCAGGAATAAATCCCACTTGGTCATGGTGAATAATTCCTTTAATGTACTGTTGGATCCTATTGGCTAGTATTTTGGTGAGAATTTTTGCATCTGTATTCATCAAGGATATTGGTCTGTAATTCTCCTTTTTGATGGAGTCTTTGTCTGGTTTTGGGATCAAGGTAATGCCGTCCTCATAAAATGAATTTGGAGGTCTCCCTTCTATTTCTATTTTTTGGAACAGTTTCAGGAGAGTAGGCATTACTTCTTTAAATGTTTGGTAGAATTCCTCTGGGAAGCTGTCTAGCTCTGAGCTCTTGTTTATTGGGAAATTTTTGATTACTGCTTCAATCTCTTTACTGGTTATGGGTCTGTTTGGTTTTGGTAGTTTATATGTCTCTAGGAATGCATCCATTTCTTCCAGATTGTCAAATTTGCTGGTGTATATTGCTAATAATATGTTCTTATAATTGTTTGTATTTCTTTGGTGTTGGTTGTAATCTCTCCTCTTTCATTCATGATTTTATTAATTTGTGTCCTCTCTCTTTTCTTTTTGATAAGTCTGGCCAGGGGTTTATCAATCTTATTAATTCTTTCAAAAAACCAGCTCCTAGTTTTGTTGATTTGTTCTACTGTTCTTTTGGTTTCTATTTCATTGATTTCTGTTCTGATATTTATCATTTCTCTTCTCCTGCTGGTTTAGGCTTGCTTTGCTGTTCTTTCTCCAGATCCTTTAGGTGTAGGGTTAGGTTGTGTACCCGAGACCTTTCTTGTTTCTTGAGAAATGCTTGTATTGCTATATACTTTCCTCTCAGGACCACCTTTGCTGTGTCCCAAAGATTTTGAACAGTTGTGTTTTCATTTTCATTTGTTTCCACGAATTTTTAAAATTCTTCTTTGATTTCCTAGTTGACCCATTTGTTTTTAGTAAGATTCTCTACAGCCTCCATGTATTTGAGTTCTTTCCAACTTTCCTCTTGTGGTTGAGTTCTAGTTTCAAAGCATTGTGGTTTGAAAATGTGCAACGATTCATCCCAATCTTTTAGTACTGGTTTTGGTACCAGTTGAGGCCTGATTTGTGATGTTAATAGATGTGATCTATTCTGGAGAATGTTCCATGTGCACTAGAGAAGAGTGTGTATTTTGTTGCTTTGGGATGAAATGTTCTGAATATATCTGTGATGTATATCTGGTCCAGTGTGTCATTTAAAGCCTTTATTTCCTTGTTGATCTTATTCTTAGATGATCTGTCCATTTCAGGGAGGGGGGTGTTAAAGTCCCCTGCTATTGTTGTATTATTGTCGATGTGTTTCTTTGATTTTGTTACTAATTGGTTTATATAATTGGCTGCTCCTATGTTAGAGGCATAGATATTTAAAATTATTAGACCTTTTTGGACAGATACTTTAAGTGAATAGAACAGAGCCACACACTTGATTCTGGGTATATTTTGGTCTGTTAGAAGAGAAGAAACTGCCTCCCAAAATTTTAAAGAAAGAAAAACATATATATATATACAAAAACAAGGATAAGCATGATGAAGGGATGGAATATGACCATAAAGATGAAAAAAAAAAGATTCTAAAGAAGAATTGATAAGAAGTTGGTTGAAAAAAGAAAAAAAAAAAGAGGAAAGAATCTGATCAGGCTGGAGACTAGAACAAAGCCATGCACTAGATTTAGGGTATATTTTGATCTGTTAGAAGAAACCATATCTTAAAATTTTAAAGAAAGAGATACCTCTATGTATACAAAAAATAAGGTTAGGGGCACCTGGGTTGCTCAGTGGGTTAAGCCTCTGCTTTCAGCTCAGGTCATGATCTCAGGGTCCTGGGATCAAGCCCCGCATCGGGCTTTCTGCTGAGCAGGGAGCCTGCTTCTCCTCTCTCTCTGGCTGCCTCTCTTCCTACTTGTGATTTCTCTATCTGTCAAAAAAATAAATAAAATCTTAAAAAAAATAAGGTTGGGGCACCTGGGTGGCTCAGTGGGCTAAAGCCTCTGCCTTCAGCTCAGGTCATGATCCCAGGATCCTGGGATCAAGCCCTGCATCGGGCTCTCTGCTCAGTAGGGAGCCTGCTTCCTCCTCTCTCTCTCTCTGCCTGTCTCTCTGCCCACTTGTGATCTGTCTGTCAAATAAATAAATAAATAAATCTTAAAAAAATAAGGTTAAGTACAATGAAAGGATAGAATATGACTATAATAATGAAAATTTAAAAAGAATTTTAAAAAGGTATTGATAAGATAAAGTAGTTAAAAATTTTTGAAATAGAAAAGAGGAAAAATTAAAAAAATAGAATAAGAGAAAAATAAAATTTAAGAAGTTTAACCTCTTGAAAGACTAATGAATTGTGGGAAAAGCCATGAATTCTATGTGTTGTATTCCTGTAACATTCCCGTAGGAATTCCACAATTCTCATTGATTCACGAATTCTGTCTTAGCTGGCTGTTCTTGCTCATCTTCTGGGGGAGGGGCTTGCTACAGTGATTCCCAAACGTATTTGCCCAAGATGGAATTGTCCAGCCCTTGCCAGGGGCTAAGCTAAGTAATCTGCTTGGTTCGCTTTCGGGAGCTTTTGTTCCCTGAACACTTTCCGTAGAGCTCTGGAGGACGGGAATGAAGATGGCGGCCTCCCAATCTCTGGCCAGGAGGATCCAAGAGCTCAGGCCTCACTCCTTAATGGCCCTCAGAGAAAAGCAGTCAACCCTTCCCATCTCCCATCTCTGGCCGCACTATGAGCTCACCCGACCTGTGACCAAGCATTTCTATCTCTGGCTCACACTCTGTTTGGAGTCTCCAAACCCAGCAGATTCCTGCCGCGCATTTGTGGGCCGTTTCCTCTGGGGGAGGAAGGTGAGTCTCCCTGGATCTGCCGCTTTTGGCATCACTGCCTGAAGAGCAGTGGCCAACTGTGCCTCAGATCATGTTTTAAGGTAACCCGAAGCTGAGAGCCCCTCCTCAGTTCCGTCTCTGTAGCCAGCTTCCCTGCTCTGATACCTGCGAGCTCTGCTACACTCAGACACCCCCGATACTTCTGCGACCCTGCAGGACCTGAGACCACACTGTCTCCGCGAGGGTTCCACTCCCTGCTTTGCCTCCGGAGTGACATCCCTCAGTGGATCTGACTTCTAAAAGTTCCAATTTTGTGCTCCACTGCTCTGTCGCCTGCTAGCCCCTCCCCGCTCAGTCTGTCTTCCCGAATGTTGCCTTGGATTCACTTCTCCGCACGTCCTACTTTCTGGAAAATGGTCTCTTTTCTGTTCCTAGAATTGCTGCTCTTCTTCTCTTCTCTCTCCTGTTGAGTTTGTAGATGTTCAGAATGGTTTGATAACTATCTAGCTGAACTCCTGGGACCTGATGATATTTAGGTCTCCTACTCCTCTGCCATCTTGCTCCTCTAGCTATTGTCACACAGAGATTTTATGGACCAGGTCCAGAAGTGACATGTGTAACTTCTGTCAGACATGACTCATACCCACAGTGATACCTATAATGGAGTTTGGGAAATAGAGTCTAGAAGAGAAATGAGTTTATTTGGGGTTTATCCAGTCTTTGCTACATTGAATTTCATCTCCCACAGCATAGAAAGTGTGGAAAATACTTCTATTTCATGGCTTTTTATGGGGATAGAAAGAGTTACCATATGGAAAGCACTAATAGGGTACCTGACATCTAGTAGGTGCCCAACAGCACTGTTAATTGGTGACTTTAATTTGGGTCTTATACACAAAGCTGCCCTGGCTTAAAATGAGTCTTCGTGACTGAGGTTTCCATAGTGCCAGATATGATGACTGGCTCAGAGATGGTTCCTTATACAAATCTGATGGCTGACTGTTGGAGGCCGCGGGAAGGGAGAAGGTTGAGGTCTGCATGCTCCAGAGGTCCAGAAGTTAGAGATGTCAGAGAGCAGGGGTGGAGCGAGGCTCATCTCTGAGAAGAGAGAAGTGGTTAATAGTTGTGGTGGCTCATGACTTCCTTTTTGCATGATTGCTTGAAGACTCGAGGGGAGTGGACCCTGCAGTGACACCAAGACC
Organism: Lutra lutra; assembly: GCF_902655055.1. Taxonomy (NCBI): domain Eukaryota; kingdom Metazoa; phylum Chordata; class Mammalia; order Carnivora; family Mustelidae; genus Lutra; species Lutra lutra. Next base: position 76,569,821 of record NC_062290.1, read on the forward strand.
ACGGTAGCCAAGGAACCATGGATATGCAAAATGAGCCCCTGGAATAGGTGGGGAATTTGAAATAGACAGAAATGACTCTGGGGAATATCTCTTGGATTTTCTGCCTTTTTCCCTTTAAACAGGAAGAGTGAACTTCCAGGATGATATTAACAATGGTCAGCTCTAAGTTGGTCTTGGGAATTTGGCCTGTTGGGGTCCCCTTGTTGCTTGGGGCCCCTATAGTCAAGAGGAGTTCTTCCCCAACTCCTCGTCTTCCTGGTTTTATGAGCTCTCACCTCCCAGATTGTTAGTGTTTCTGTTTCTGAGATGCAAATATTGTTATCTATCCTACGGGGTTGTTGAAAGGCATATGCAAACCACGTCCACTATTAAATGCACCACCTTCCTATCCTCTGTATCAAACCTGTTTTTCCCTGGGGTCTTCCAGCTTTGAGAGTAACACTATCACGTACTCCATGACTCACACCAGAAACATGGGCATTGTACTTGTTCCCTTCTCTTTCAACCACTACATCCTATCAGTTGTTGGGGGCTGCTGGGTGTGCCTCGACATCTCTGGTCTTCACTTGTCTCTCCATCCCTCTGCCTATGCTTTAGTCCAGGCCACTGTCACCTCTTCCTTGGACAACAGCAACAGCAGCCTCATAGATCTTCCTGACTCCAATCTTGCCCCTGACCAGTTTTTTTTTTTTTCCCCCTGAGTGGGGCCAGAATAATCTTTCCAAACTAGAAATTTTATCAGATCCTTTCCCTGTTTTTAGCTCATTCATGGCTCCCCACGATCCTCCAGAGAAAGTCCAAAGTCATTAACATGGCCTATAGTGAAACTCATCCCTGGCTCTATGTCTTTGGCCTCATCTCTCTCTGTGCCCCTTAATTTCCCCCCTCACTCCCAGTCCTTTTCTCTCAATCATATTAAAACCCCTCCAGTTTCCCAAACACAGCAGTCTGACTGTACCTCCAGGCCTTTGCCTGGGCTCATTCTTCTACTTAAATCTCTCTTCACTAGCCCAACTCCTATTTAGCCTGGGCTGAATAGCTCTGGTTTTCCTTCCACTGGGAAACTTGCCTGTGATGTCTCCTTCACTCCTCCCTTTCCTGTGATCATCTGGTTCCTTGTTATTTCCCCCACTAGCCATAAGCTCCTTGAGATAATGGCTAGCCATGTATTTAGGCCACAGAAGGTCTTTAACTGATAATTGTTAGATTGAACTGAAGTGACTTTTTTTTTAAAAGATTTATTTATTTATTTGACAGACAGAGATCACAAGTAGGCAGAGAGGCAGGCAGAGAGAGAGGGGGAAGCAGGCTCCCCACTGAGCAGAGAGCCCGATGCGGGGCTTGATCCCAGGACCCTGGGATCGTGACCTGAGCCGAAGGCAGAGGCTCCAACCCACTGAGCCACCCAGGCGTCCCGAACTGAAGTGACTTTAACAACATATAGTCTCTTTTCTGAAAGAGTCCCTCATCAAGACAAAGATAGTAACTACTGGTATTGATTACCACACACTATCACTATGCTAGGTACTTGTTTTCTTTCTCTGAGTGAACAGATTAGTCTGAAGCTGCATATATTTTCATGTTGCTGGAAGTTACCAGACGGGACTGGGTTTGGAATAGAGACAGCATTCTGTTGAGTTAGTAGATTCCTCCAAATCCATGTTAAGGGGGTCTAGTTCTTGGTGAAAGACTTCCTGTGTGCTGCAGATGCCAGAGGCTGAGCAAGTTTGATGGCCTTTGCCAGTGAGAAGTGAAGGAGTGGGGCATAGGAGTCAGGAGAGGGATGCTCACTGGGTGACTCAGTTGGTTGAATGTTGACTGAGTTTTGGCTCAGGTCATGATCTCAGGGTCATGAGATCAAGCCTCACTTTAGGCCCCATGCTGAGTGTAGAGCTTCCTTAAGATTTTCTCTTCCTCTCCATCTGCCCCTCCCTACTCATGGGCTCACTCTGTTTCTAAAAAAAAAAAAAAAAAAAAAAAAAAAGAATAAAGAAAGAAAAAAAGAAAAAAAAGAAAGCCAGGAGAAGGAGAAGTGTGGGGGTGGAGAGCACTGGTTTCATGGACTTTCCATTCCCTTCTTCCCTTCCTCAAGGAGGGGCATTTGACTTGCCCCTCTCCTTCCTAAAAACTGGGGAAACCTGACATCTGTCCCCCCCACCCTCCCTCAATGCTGGAGAGGGCTGGTTATTCCACTTCTGAAGTCTTTTGAATATGTGGACCTTTAGAGAAATTGGTCCTTTACAGCTGATGGTGCTGGCTGTGGAGAAGGTTGTGGAGAGCCAGTGGATCTGAGAGAAGCATGGGAGCTGCATTCCCACTGAAATGATAGAGGAATCTCCCTTGGGTGGAGTGGACCCCAAGAAAGTGCTTGGGGCTTAAACCTTCTTGCTGATTCTTCCGAGGGGACTACTGATGGGGGAAGAGACCTCTGCAGACAGATGCTGTAGGACAGGCTGCCTAGGGGTTGGGGGGGGTGGTGTTGGGAGAAGTGGAGGATGTTAAACCTCACCCAGGTTCCCACATCAAGGACTGGGTGGAAGGAAGTCCTTGGAGAGCCCTCCAAACAAGCACAAGTGACTTTACAAAACAGCCTGCATTTGCACACTGGCCCCCAGAGAGAAACAGCCTGTCCTTCAACAGATGGACCAAGAAGCAGAGACGCCTAACAAGAACAGGACTCACCTTCACCCCGAAAGATTCCCGTGTGTTTGTCTACACAAGGGAATGGGTGTCATGAACAACAAAGAAAGCAGACAGTCCCCCCCACCAGTTGGGGAGTGAGGACAGTCCCCCCACCATAGTTGGGTGAGGACAACATCACCTTTCTTCTCCCTCTTTCCTGCCTCAACAGCAGAGGCAGAGAGGCGGGGAAGATGGAAGAGCTGAGCAAGAACCACATCCAACCCCTTCTGGCCCAGGCTTCTGGTACCGCAAGCATGACTGGGCTGGCGGGCAAAGAAGGAGGAGAATTTGATGAGATGGGAATGAAAAAATAAATGGACCAAGATATAATAATAGAAATGAGACTATTTTTAATATTTAAGGTGACTGAACAAAAGCAGAGTTGGATTGAACCATGCTAAGGAAGCCCATTATCCAGGAGCAAGGGAGAGCTGGACGCAGATAGAAAGAGCAAGAATTGAAAAGCTGTCATTTATTGTTTACATATCAACAAATTGAGAGTATCTTCATTTTTCCAACAGCCTTGCAGAAAAGGTATTAATTTCCTTTCCAGATGAAGAACTTGAGAGTCGTTTAAAAGACTTGTGGCAGATGGCCCAGGTAAAAGATGGGTAATTAAATTGCAGTGTGACAGCAACACGAACTTGAGAAAGTTACAGAAATAGTACATGGGAGCGTGTGGTTTCTCCCACCTTGGAGAGAGGTGGGTTTACAGAAGTCCTGTTGGAGGAATTTGGAGCCAAGCTGGGTTTTAAGTGACAGATAGGATTTTCCTACCAATGGAGCATGGGATAAGGAATCCCAGAGAGGGGGAAGGGGTCTGGCAAAGGCCTGATGATATGGAAGAACAATCTGTGTTTGTAGAGCAATAGTACCCTGTATCCAACTGGGAATTTTGATAAAGAATGCCGAATTCTCCTCCTGAAGGCCTGTTCTGATTCATAATATTTCTGGCAGTATTTGATGGTGCCATTTTTCTTGAAACTTGCCCACCTTGTGTGCTGACTTAAAAACAATTGCCCATTAAATTTTCAGAAAATGCCATGTCAACATTTTATTTTGCATTTTTTGATTGCCAGTGAAGCTTCGGTGTTTTATTATTTATTTATTGGCTGTTTGGGTTTTTTTTTGCCCATTTCCATTGAGGTGTTTGTTTTTCTTCTTGATTTGTAAGAATTCATAGGTGATTTTATTAATGTTTCATAGTTTTTAGTTGCTTTTTAATTAATTTTCAATTTTTCTATTTTATATATATACAACTATACATATAGTTAGTTTTGGTGATTTTTAAAATCCTACTTTTTGATTGATATGCATTTTAATACTCGTCTAGTCTGAATGTCTTTTACTTCTTGGCTTCTACTGTCAGAACTCTTAGGAAGTCTTGTACCTTTTAATGTATAACTATTTTATCATTATTTTCTTCCAGTACAGTTACTGTTTGATTTTTTTAAAAGACTTTGTATTTATTTATTTGAGAGTGGGAGAGCACATGAACAGAAGCGGGGTGCTGAGCAGGGAGCTGAATGCAGGCCTCCATCCCAGGACCTAGAAATCATGACCTGAGCTGAAGGCAGATGCTTAAGTGACTGAGCCATCCAGACACCCCTGATTTTTAATTCCTATTTAATTTCATACTTCTCAGTTTTTGAAGGTTGTAAACTGAGAGTTAAGCTTGGAGGTATTACTAGTAGGATCAGAATAAGAGCCTTGTTTTGTTTTAGCCAAGTTCATGAGCTTGTGTGTAGGCAATTTGAGTTATCTGAGGTTTCTTGCTCCCCTTCCCCACCTCAAATTCCCCTCTCAACTTACTTCCGTTAGGCTACGGTCTTATGGAAGATTAAATATAGCTACATATTCTTTGCTAATCTGTTGAAAGGTGAAATCTAGAAATAGACCCCCATAAAATACAGAACCAACTGGTAACCACCAGTTGGGGGGATGGACTAAATGAAGGGAGGTGGGTGGGAGGTGTAGGCTTCCAGTTATGGAATGAATGTCTTGGGATAAAAAGTACAGCATAGGGAATATAGCCAATGGTATTGTAATAGTGTTGTAGGGTGACAGATGGGCTTGTCAAGTCAGTACGTTGTATACCTGAGGCTAATGTAACGTTGTATGTCAACTACATTTCAATAAAAAAGAAAAAAGAATAGTCTATTTCCCCTCCCCTTAATTCTGGGCTTACTTTGATCAGTAGAAAATGATGGAAGCAGCGCTCCATGACTTGGGAAGCTAGCTCATAGAATCCCTGCAGTGTCTGCCTGGGCGGGTCTCATGGACTGGTCCCTCTTGGGACACTTGTTCTCAGAACTGAGATGTTGTGAGGAACCTAAGCCAGGTGTAGCTCTCTGGTCCACAGCCCAAGTGGAGCTCCCAGCCAACAGTCAGGATCAAATTCTAGCCATTGAGGGAACCATGCTGGGTGTTCCAGCCCATTGATTCCAGATGACTGTAATCATCCCAGCTCACCCTTTGTCAAGTGCAGAGGAATTGCCCGTCAATCCAGAGAATCGTGAGAATTTATAACTTGTTCTTTTAAGCATTAAGTACTTGGTGACTTGTTGCTAAGTGATGGGTGACAGAAACAGATACTCACCACCATACTGAAACACTGCTTATCAAAGGTACCAGTGGTCTTTCTGATGTCCAGTCCAGTGGTCACTTCTTGGGTCTTACCTTGTGTGGTCTCCAGCAGCATTGTTTCTTAAAAAGTTCCTTTCTCTCAGCTCAATGACCCCCCCCCACCCTCCACTCTCCTGGATTTTCTTTTACCTCACTGGCTGACACTTCTCAGTTTCCTTTGCTTTCTTTTTTATTCAACCTTTAAATCTTGGGATGTCTCAGGATGCTCTTGGGTCTCTTTCTTCATCTGTATCTGTGTGGTTTTTCTGGGTGACCTCACTCAGCCCATGGCTTTAAGAATATCTCTATGTAACCAACTGTCCTTCAGTTAAGAAAATCTCTGCATTGATGATACGCAAGTATGTTGGTTAGTGTTGTGTTCCCCCATGTCTGTACATTTGTATTGCTTATTACTTGTCTGACATCTCCACTTAGTTATTCCAAAGGCATCACGAGACTTACATAGTGAAAGTACAACTCTGAATTCTCCCCACACCCAAGGCCAAGTGAAGTCAACTTTAGTAAATGTTAGCAACATCTACCCAGATGCTAAAGCCCAGACAACTAGGTGTTACCTTGACTCCTCTCTTTCCCTCAATCCCTATATCAATTCCAGTATTAAATCATGTGGAATCTATTTGAAAAACGTAATCCAAATCAATCCACTTCTTTTGAGTCTACATCTATAGACTATAGCCCTATTTTGTCTCCTTGGATCATCCAGATGATCCCCTACTTGGTGTTTTTCTTTCCACTCTTGTACCTTTGCAATCTATTTCAAAACCACAGGCAGATGGCTTTTTGAAAATATAACTCAGGTTATGTCACTACCTTGCGTATTTTTTTAAATTAAAGATTTTATTTATTTACTTGAGAGAGAGAGAGAGCGTGCCCATGAGTGGGGGAATAGGGGAGAGGCAGTAGGAGAGGGAGGAGGGAAGGGGAGAGGGGTGGAGGGAGAGGGACAAGCAGCCTTCCTGCTGAGCAAGGAGCCCGAGGCAGGGCTCCATCCCAGGACACTGAGATTATCACCTGAGCCAGAGGAAGACGCTTAATTGACTGAGCCACCTCAGTGTCCCACTATCTTGCTTACTTATAATGGGTTCTGATTGCCTGTGGATTAGAGCCCTACTCTTTCTCCTTATACAGAGCGCTACATGGTCAGGCCCCGATTTTCCACTCTAACCTCATCTCTCCCTGCACTGCTTACCCCCACCTCCTCGTCTTAGACCACACTGGCTTTCTGTTGGTTCCTTGAACTCTTCAAGCTCATCACACTTCAAAGCTTTTGCACTAGTTACTCTCTGTACCTAGAATTGTCCCTCTTTTGATCAACAGCTGTTGGTTCCTTTCTGCCCACCCAACCACTCCTGAGTCCATCACCATATTTTCGTTCTCCAGGTAGTGACTGGTTTGTTACGTTTCCTCCATTAGAATATCATTTCCATGAGAGCACAGGTCTTGCCTGTCCTACTCATGATGGTGTCTCTGGCAATAATGTATGGATATTATTATTTAATTATCTAATGTCCAGACATTATTATTTAATTGCTGGATATGCTAATAATGTCCTGTGTGTAGTAGATACTCAACAGATAGGAATTGAAAGGAATAATCACTAATCCTTCGAGGTCACTTCCTCATTTTCTTCTGCTTCCTTTGAGCCAGAAATAAATAAATTGCCATTAAAAGTGAGAAACGCCAGCAAGCCACCCGGGCAGGAAGATGAAAGTGGTCTCCTACCATCTTGCCTCACAGCATCGGTGATGCTTGTGACTCTCTGAATAAAGCCCGGCTCAGGAGGTCCACACGAGCTCCACTGACTGCTTTGGTCTTATCTGGCCTCCCTGCTCTGTGCCAATCTCTTTCTCCATCTTCCTCCCTAAATATCAACTCTTCTCTTCATTCCTCTATTTTTCACAGATTCCATCATCGAAGTGCCTGTTCTTTTTGTCATGACAGATCCTTCATAATCCACCCCTGGCCTTCCCCCAACAGGCTGGCACACCTTGATCGAGCTCTGGATACAAGTTGGGCCTGTTCAGTCACGTGATCCCCTGCAGCCCTCCCGGTGGCAAGCGCCACACCTGGCACACATCTTGTAGAGAGCTCTGGCCTCAGTCTCCAGACAGGTGAAGAGAGACTGGGGAGGAGAAGGTTCTTGGAATTTCTCCCACCTAACTTCATCAGGGCAGCGTCGCTCTGTTTTCACCTGATGGAATCCCATTCCAGCCAGGGTGAGATTTTAAAGGCAGCCTGCGGAAACCCCTTTGGAAAGCACAGCTCCGAGAGGCTGTAGAGAGGCTTTGGAAGGCAGGACTGTGAACGTGCACATCATAGCCGCTTTTTATCTCTAAGTGGAGTTGCTGTACCTTCAGCTGAGCAACAGTGCCCTCCAAGTGCTGGGCCTGTTGCCTGGATAAAGCATACCCATACCTTGAAATGAGGGACCCAACTTCCGCTCACATTCTTAATGGACACTTGGGCTGAGACCCCTGCATCACACCTGCTCACCTAGTGGAATGACCAGCAGAATCCCCACGTGATCTGACTTGCTGATCTGTGTTCACAGGCAGTAACCCTAGTAGCTTGGGGTCCTGCCTCCTGAGTGTTTCATTTTCAAAGCATCTCACATTTCATTTAAATGAAGAGGCTCTGCTCTTAACATGTTACAACCACAGCTCTATACACTGTCTCCAGACTTCAGTGAATTGCTGAATTCGCATCATGTCATATGCATATGCAATATGTCTTGGGGAGGACCTGAGGCTTGTGGTGTAATTATAGCTTTGAAGTTTCAGGAGCCAGGAATTCACCTTGCGCCATAAATGCAATCATGAGAAATGTGGATCGTAGGATTAAATCAAGCTGCTTTGGTGAAAAAGAATGCTACGAGGTGCTTCCCCCCCCACCCCTGCTCCCCTTCTTATTCTCACTTCTTAGAGTTTAAGGCTATTAAATCAGCAAGGTCAAGAGAAAGAAAGGTTTTTAATTGAATAAACTGAAAGGAGCTTCATTAAGCATTGTGTGAACTGAGTAATTAGGATTTCCAATTCCTTATTAAAATAATCCAGTGAATTTCAGGAGGGGAATTTCCCTGAGATTCACAACATATCAACAGAGAGGACCTATGGACTTAACATCACTTTAGGAGGCCAAAGAACTCAGTCCATTAAAAAAAAAAAAAGAACTCAGTTCATTTATTCAATCAGTGTTTGTTGAGTGCCTGCCTTGCATCACGCCGTGTTCTGCAGGCATCGGGCCGGAACCACGAGCAATGTATGCAGGATCTCTGTTCCCAAGAAGCTGACATCCTAGTGGGGGTGGAGAGAGATAGACATTAAAAACAAGCACACATGATTTGAGGTAGTGCTACGTGGTGTGTGCGGATAGTGGGAGAAAGTAGCAGTCACAGGTGGGGATTGGGTTTGCTACGGTTGGGAAGGCTTCCCCAAGAAGGTGACAATTGATCTAAGAATAACTAATGGGAAGGAGCAAACCATACAGAATTCTGGGAAAAACATTATGAGCAGGAGGGCATTTGGTACCAAGTCTCTGGGTATCCCTGGTGGTAGGAATAACGGTCAAAGGCAGGAGGGGTCCTGGTTATGTAGGACCTGGTAGAACACATGATACTAGTTGTAATGGGAAACCACTGGAGGGTTCAAGAGAGAGAGAGAATGGGATTCTTCATGTTTGGTTTGCTGTGTCAATCTACTCACCTCCAGAAGCAATAGACTAGAGGTACTCAATCATACCACATAGAAAGATTTAAAGTAATACCTCTCCAGGCCTGACCCTAGAGAGCCTGATTTATCAGGCTTTCCCAAATTGGATTGTTGGCACCCTCTTTGAGGTTTCTGGCTTGCTGTTGTGGTTGAGTTCCCCTCAAAGTTGGGAAATGATAATCATACATTATTAATTATGAATTTTCCTGCTTAGATGGGAATGAAGCTTACAATTAAACAAATGCAACAGAATGGCTGAATTCAGAAATTGTGTCAGAAACCAAATGTTACTACCCCCCCCTTTTTTTCCCAAGATTTTATTTATTTATTTGACAGACAAAGATCACAAGTAGGCAGAGAGGCAGGCAGAGAGAGGAGGAAGCAGGGTCCCTGCTGAACAGAGAGCCCGATGTGGGACTCGATCCCAGGACCCTGGGATCATGACCTGAGCCGAAGGCAGAGGCTTTAACCCACTGAGCCACCCAGGCACCCCACTACCCCTCTTTTTAATTGAGCACCTACTGCAACTCAGGCACTGGGTTAGTGGTTTATGTCCTATTTACACCTTGCAAGAAGCATATGAGAGGGAGATAAAGTCTGAGTTCATGGCGAGAAAGTGTTTGGTTGAGCCTTCAGGTCAGAAGAAAATTGTTGCAGAAATGGGACGTCGGACAGGACTGGGCGTTTCCCTCCTCTTACACGGAGTTCTCCAACATTTCCCCATTGCATCTTGAATTTAGGATCTCTTGTACATTCTTTGGCAATAATCAAATAGGAAAAAAAAAAGTCTCCCTCTTTTTTTAGCTGGTCTTTATTGGTATCAATGTATGACTATAGAATTTCCAAGTTCCATATCTTGCAGATTTCATTTCCTGTGTGGGGGGAGGTGCTGGGATGCCTTCATCACCTACAAGGGAAATTAGTGCATTCACCCAAAAGTCCTTTAAAATTTTTAGCTTCCGTAATGCTTTGGGTAACTTCTTTAACCTTTTCAATGGGGGAAGTGACTGAGCTTCCAAACCACGTCCAGGCCCTGAGGTAAGGCTTCGCTCTTCTTCTTCCTGAATCTATGGCAGGTAAAGAGCATCTTCTCCCACTTCCTGAAACTATCACTGCTGTCAGGGAGAACTTTCTCTTATGAGCTAAATGAATGAAGTCTTCAAAAACCACTTGTCAGAGGATACTGTCCTTGACTTTTAAGTTTTGTCCCTTTTAGAGCTTCAGCTTTATTTCTGTTGACATGGAAAATTCTAGACATATTCCATTAGGCTGGGCTTCTTGCTCCTTTAGGTTACTTATAAAGATCTGGCCCTTTAGGCTCATCTACCCCAAACTCTTTGGTGTGGCCTATGAAGCCTCATGTTCAGGTAGTGCAGAGTCCCCTCTTGTTCTGTAGAAGCTAAGAAAGTGTTCAGTGGCCACCCGGGTCTTCATGAAACCTAGTGTGAGAACCAGTGTTCTGGTCCAATCCTTTAATTGTACAGAGGGAAGGCTAAGACTCAGGCAAGGGAGGGAACTTGCCCAGGTTCAAACAGTGAATCCCACAATCCAGATAAAACTGGAACCCTGGATGCCTTATTCCTATTGGCCAGAGCTTTCCATAAACTTCTTCACCCCCGGCAATATTATTCATTTCATTCATTGATCTACTCATGAGACAACTATTTATTAAGTGAAATTTAGGTGCTAGACATCAAAAAGAGATGTAACGGTTTAAGATTGAACCCACAGGGATGTTCTCAGGTGGGGCCCCTTAGTGTCTCTGGGTCTCTAGCCCCGATATCCTTATGTTTTTCAGTACAAACACATCAGAACCAGTTTACCATTTCCTGTTTACCTTTGTGAATAACAAGATGCATGCACACATAAACAGTGGGTTCCTGCCATGTGATGGACACTGGGACTCTCAGATGAAGCAAGAGCAACCCCTGCTCTCACAGAGCTCACAGTCCAGTGGAAGAGGCCAATGGAGGTGACACAGCAGAATAGGTAAGTGCTAGGGGTGAGCTCAGCCCTGCAGGGGAGCCAACAGGGAGACGCTATCCCAGTTGGCATGTGTGCAGTCAGAGAAGGCTTCCTGGTTGAAGGGACATTTGATCTGGTCCCTTCAGTGAGCCGAGGAGACTGAGAAAGGGCAGGGAGCAGAAGAAGAGAAAAGGCTTCTCAGATATTTAGAAGATCTAGTACAAAAGCACTGAGTTGTCAAAGAGTTGTAGGGAGAGCTTTGAGAGGTTCAGAGTGAGTAGATGTTCTGAGAACATAGGACAAAGGACTGTGTGGGAAGAAGGGCTACACCTGCCCCTCCATTCTTTTTTTTTTTTTTTTTTGAGAGAGAGTGAGAGAGAGTGAGAGAATGAGTGGGGGTTGGGGGGGGTGGGAGAGGGAGAGGAGAGAAAGAGAACCTTAGGCAGGTTCGATATCACGATCCTGAGATCATGACCTGAATCAAAGTCAGGAGTTGGATGCTTGGGGTGCCTGGGTGGCTCAGTGAGTTAAGCCTCTACCTTCAGCTCAGGTCATGATCTCAGGGTCCTGGGATCGAGCCCTTCATCGGGCTCTCTGCTCAGCAGGAGGCCTGCTTCTGCCTGTTCTTTGCCTACTTGTGATCTCTTTTTCTCTCAAATAAATAAATAAAATCTTAAAAAAAAATAGAGTTGGATGTTTAACTGATTGAGCCACCCAGGCACTCCTGTGCCCCTCCGTTCTAACTCTGGGTTCTATTATATCAGAATTGCTGGGGTTGAGGACAAAGATCCTTAGATCCAACTTTCAAATTAGTCTTACTCTTCCACTCGGTTGGCACCATCTCATAGCATCCTTTGAACTTCCAAGGCGAGAGAAAATGCAACAAGACTGTCCAGGTAGGGGTCCTTCTACTCCCTCTCAAATGCATAGGACAGGGAAGCCACTGGTGTGGAGACTGGTCCCCTAGGTGGAAGAGCAAAGGGACCCAGAGACTCTGAGGGTCTGTGTGCACACAGGCATACAGGGTATGGAATGTGTGTGTCAAAGTGTGTACACATATGTGGGGGTGAATATGTATGTGTGTGTGTGTGTGTGTTCAAGCAGGAGAGACTGAATGTATGCATGAGGCAGTTTGTGTGTGTGTACGCGCACACATGGGGCCAAATTGTGTGACTGTGTGTGTATACGTCAGTGCATTGTGTGTAAATGTGTGTGTCGTGTGCCTGCTGCTGAAATGAGAGTTGGGGAGGGCTGGGAACCAACACAATGAGAAGATAACGAGTGCCTTTTCTGAAGTCCCACATCGTTGCAGGAGCTGAGGGGTTAATCCTGATTTCACAAAACTTGTGTCTTTTGACTGGAGAAGCTGTTGGCAGCTTACCTCACTCTCCCCAGGATTTCTGTTTCACCCTTGTAACATTTAAATTAACTTGCTTTGATGGTCTGGACTCCAAATGGCAGACTGCACAAGATAGAAATGTGCTCACATTAGCAGAAGGAAAAAAGAAAAAGAATGTAGGCTTGCCCACTACCGCTGACTCAAACCGTTTGTGAGCTGATTGCTTCCAAGAGAGTTCTGACTTTTCTTTCTTGAATATTTTGCAGAAATGGGGAGAAGGGCACGAACACATCAGTGTTCAGCCCACGGAAATAGAAATCTGAGATACAAAGAGTAGTAGATAATGTTCTCTGGAGAATAGAGAGGGCGCTGAGCAGTGTAGACACGGGGTCTCATGTCACACGACAGCTGAATGAGGAGGTGTCACTACCATCTTTTTTGCTGATGAACAGGGCAAAGCCCGTGGCTGGGCAGCCGGAGGAACTTCTAGGCCCTAAGTCTCATGCCCACGGTCACTCGGCAGGTCAGAAGCCCCATGGAGAAGCACAGAGCCGCCTAGTCACGCAGAACACCCTCTCCCAAGGTTTACTCTTTATTGACTGGTTTCCAAGATTTATCATGATGGGGCTTCATTTGGGAAGAGGCTAACTTCTCTGCTTCCTAATGGACTGGTGTGGAAATTTTTCTTTACAGAGAAACCCTCAAGGACCCTCATTTTCTAGGGATTTGGGTTTGGGAATGTTCTTGAATTTTGTAAATTTGGTTGTTTTGATACTGCACATCTCATGAGGCTCCTGGGTGTGCGTGTGTGTGTATGTGTGTGTCTTGGTCCTCAATCGTGTGTCAAGAAAATCTGCAGTTCTTTTCTCCTGGGCCTCCTGTATTCTCTGTGCATTGCGTGTTTCCTGCATTCTGTGTGAACACCCTTTCTGTTCTGTCCATCTTAACCAAGGCTTTGCAAAAGCTAAGGTTTACTTTCATTTCAAAGCATCCTATTCCTTGGCTCTCAGTTTAAACTCTTTTTTTTTTTTTTTAAGATTATTTATTTATTTATTTCACAGAGTGATCACAAGTAGGCAGAGAGGTAGGCAGGGGCCGGGGGAAGCAGGATCCCTGCTGAGCAGAGAGCCCAATGCAGGGCTTGATCCCAGGACCCCAAGACCACGACCCAAGCCGAAGGCAGAGGCCTAACCCACTGAACCACCCAGGTGCCCAGTTTAAACTCTTTTCTGTAACTTTCACCCAACTGGAGTTACTCAGTTAGATGAAAATTGGAATTCTTAAGGTTACCAAAATCAAATTCGTGTGTGCTTAGAATTCAGCACATGGGGAACTCTTCTATTAAGGAATAATTGTAGGTATATTCTGGCTTTAAAGACTTTTTTTATGATGATGTTTAAGCTGCAATATTTTTGTGTTTCGTAGCATTAATATGTCTCAGGAATAGAGTTAATATCCTTCGTAAGGATGTTTATGTTTTTAGACTTTAATTTCAACTTAAAATTTCAAGTCTTTGACTCACTATAGTTAAACACCCTAACCCTACTCAATGCACATGTTTAAGGGTGTGTAAGTCTATAGTTCTTCCTTTCAGTAATGATTTCCCAGTTGAGTATTCCTTCATTCAACACATTTTCAGTATGTACCCAGTATCTTCCAGGCACTGTGCTAGGTGCTGGGATCCAGCAGTAAAAGGCAGATGTAGCCACTGCTTTATGAACACATGAAAATAGATTCCACAAGGCACCATGAAGGAAATGAGAGATGGGTGGTCTCTATGGAGAGTGATCAGGGAAATCTTCATTACCGAGGTTATCAATGAATTGCATGACTTTGGATAACTACTGATAAAAATGTGGATGGGGGTTTCTCCATGGGCCATCTGAGACAACAGTAGACTCATCTCAGGTTGCTTGTGGCCAATGGGGAGCCAGTTTCCTTCCATCCAGTCTTAGTTTCTCTGTGTGGCTGCTGAGCTAGGGCGATCGCATCTGGGGACCCCTGAACTGCCTTAACGGCTGACTTGTTAGTGCCCAGCTGCCCTGAAGGGACTGCTGCTGGGACTGCTGCTGGGACCCGTGGTGTGTGGGCCTGGAGCATCCTCCAAAGAGCCCACTGGTGCCTGAAAGCTAAGATGGCCAAACTGTAAGGAATCCACACCACCCTGTCTCAGGCATCCACATTTTGGGTTTCAGGATTTGAAAATTCTCCAACTAGTGCTTTCTTAGCCGTAGAATTAGGAGGAGACCCTAGTCCATCTGGGGGGCTACTTCTGGGCTCTAGAGGTTCTACTACTCTAGTTGGGGAGATCTGATGACTCTTAGGGGTACAATTAAAATCTTTGCCATCAATATCAATATCTTTTCCACTTAATTTCTTTTTTCCTCGTGTATTTTAGAATCATCCTCATCATCTCCCTGTTTTTTTCCCTCTCTTCCTGGGACTCGAATGAAATATATATGTTGGACCTGATTTTTTCCCTCACGTCCCTGAAGTTCTGCTTCAGTATTTTTTTTTTTCTGTATGCCTTAGTTTGGTTCGTTTCTATTCACCTGTCCATGAGTTCATCAGTATGTTTGTTTCTTCTTCTGCAACGTACATTATGCTGTTTAGCCCATGTAGTGAATTTTAAAATTTCTGATATGGTGAGTGTCTTTTTTGCTAGACTTTGCTAGAATTTGCTAGAATTTTTTGCTAGAATTTGCTTTTGATTGTTTCCATAGCTTCCAGTTGTTTACGGAGAGTCCCTAGGTGTTCACTCGTTGCTCCTGTTGTTTTCACTGAAAACTGTGAATATATTTATAAATGCTATTTTAAAGACATGGCCTCCTGATTCCAACAACTCTGCCATTTCTGGTTATGTTTCTACTGATTTCCTTTTTTTCCTGGTTGCATGTCACATTTCCCCTGATTCCCCCCCCCATGTCTCATAATTGTTTATCATGTCACATATCTAGATGCTATGTTTTTGAGAGTGCAGATTTTTGTTGAGTTGTTATTGTGGGTGTTGGGCTTTTTTCCTGGCAAACTTGATCCCACCAAGGCTTGTTCTAAGGGCTTGTTAGGATGAGACACATGGGATGTGGTGTAGCTTTCTCCTAAAAACGGCCTTTCTGGAGTTGCAATGGAATGCCTGGGTTTCCTGTTATCTGTTTCCACTCTGGCTGGTCAGAACCCCATGGAAGCCCCCAGTGTGTGACCTCTGTGATCTCCATTCTGCTCTTGGGTCCCCCGGTGGCTCCCTCTGCAGTGTGCCGTGCGCAATAACTTTGTTGTGGGACCCAGCTCAGGGTGTTTGGGAGAGCAACATAGAGAATCCGGGTCTCTGGTTTTTCTGTCTGGGCTTTTCCATACCATATTGTGTGGGGCCTCATTTTCCCTCTGGGGTTCTGCCCTGGGGCCCAGAGTTCATGCAACAGACCTTTGTGTAAAAAAGGCTGAAGGAGCGTATAATGATTTTTTCTCTCCTGTATGAGATTGACACCCACACTTGTGATGAAACTACATTTAACCTTTCAAGATTCATTTCAGGGGGACTATTGGGGAAGCACAGGGAAATGTCCAGCAAATTTTTCAGTACTCTCTTCTTAGCTTCCTTCTTCAGTTCACAAAGCCATTGGGTACTGCTTAGAGTATCTGTCTGATGCAATCATGGGCTATTTTCTTGTCTTCTTGAATAATCCTGATGCTGAGCCTGTCTTTCTGGAGCAACTGTGTGTTGATTTCCATTCTTCGGAGCTGATGCTCAGATACTGATTTGTACGGCTGCCCTTTTCTGGGAGTGGCTGCAGGCGGAAGTGGGGCTGGAGGCCTGGCAGGTCGGAATGGTGGGGCACAGCAGGAGGAGGGCCTCTGGGTGCTGAGTTCTGCTTGCGAGATGTGCAGCACTGCTCAGTTTTCTTAAGCTCTCCAGTCTCAGCTTCCTCCCTCCCTCCCTTCTCCCTCCCTCCTTCTCTCCATCCCTCCCTCCCTCCCTTCCTTCCTTCTTTCCTTCCCCTGGCTTCTGGAAGGAAGGGGACAAAGGAGAAGTGTGTTTTGTTAAGTGATTAAGAGCACTTAATAAAAACCACTCCGTTGTGGTTTTTAAAAGCTGTAGAACTTTTAAAACCTTAGAACTGAGCCAGCCCTCAGTTCAAATCTTAGCTCCCAAGCTCCCAACTGGGAAGACTTCGCAAGAGTCCCAGTACCTCTTGAAGCCTCAGTTTATTCAGCTGTGGGATGGAGGTGGTAACTCTGGATGGATATTATTTTGAGAATTGAATAAAAATGGAGCAACTGGGAAGCAGCCACCTGAGCTGCTCTGGCAGGTGCTCGAGTTCTTGCTCCCAGTTCACTCTTGACCTGTTCCAGAGCCGGGTCCGGGATGAACTGCTGGGTTGGTTGAGTTTCCTCCTGTCCTGACTCTGTCTCCTGTCTTCTTGCTGGGGAGAGTTGGTCTGGAGTAGGGATGAAGGTCACTTCTGAACTTATATCTCTGCCAAAACATCCATGACAAAAATTTATTTTGTGGATTTAGGTTGGAAACGTCCCTGTCCACTTACCCTAACCTGCTTTCTGCCTCCATGTAACACATGTTTTCACTCTGGGCGAGATCCTCAGGGATTGGATAAACCCTATAATAATTTCTGATTGAAAATAAGTAGTAATAAAAAATAATAACAATAATGAATAACACATAATAAAATTAATATAACAAATAATATTAAAACAATAAACAACCACTAGTTGGGAATCAAAAGACAACCATGAACAGAGAGGGACTCTGTGTCATAGTTTGCTTCACGAACATTATTCAGGCTCCCCGTGATGCTAGTTCCCAAGAGGGATTTAAGACACCATCTCATGGGGAAAAGACAGAAAAGCAATGAGCTGCGATGGAGGAGGGAGTGAGGGTGGGGGCCCGAGGGAGCCCCTGTGCAGGGTCATCGAGGGAAGGTTCTAGATAGGAAGTGACACTTGGGCTGGGCCTTCCCCTTGAGGTACTGGGGAAGGCAGGTGTTCCCCCCAGAGCGTAAAGTAGGCCAAGAAATGAGAAAAAGCAGCACATTAGCCACGGGGGGCTGAAGACAACGTGTAGCAATTTGCAAGAGCTGGATGTTAACTTTGCAGGAATTTTGTGAGCCAGTCATTAATCACAGCCATGATTAAAAAATAAATTATATCAGCTTCCATTTAAATACATTATATTAAAGGTAACACTATAATTAAAGGTCATAAATACTCAAAAATATGTCACTTCTTAATTGTCACTACATTTTACTGCCCTCTAGCCTCTTGTGGTTACTTATTTCTACCGTATTTGCGAGGTGGAAATATGATATAATGGTGTGCCAGTACTTTTCTCCCCCCAGTTCCCCATTCCGTGGTCATACGTCAGCTGCTTGGATGTGATCATGGTCCAGATATCTACACCACAGATACTGGCAAATGGTACATATCAGGGCTTTATTTTGGAGAGCTGGTTGTTAAACATTTATTAGCATACCACTGCCTGCACCGTAGGGGAAGGGGGCACCAGCTGAAGCAGAGAGAGGCTGAACCAAGAGGAGACTTGGATGCCAAGTTTTGGAGCTTGGATTTCCCCCTAGAGGGGACAGGAAGCTGCTGGAACTATAAGCTATATGATTCGATTTGTTATAGAAAGACCCCATCAGGCTGCTGTGTGGTGGGTGGACTGGAGTGGGCTGCACATGGGACAGGGAGCAGGCTGTTGAAATAAAGAAGAAAAGATGGGGGTCGGCTTTAGTGATTAAATGTTGGGAGTTAGGGAGCGTGACCAATCTAAGACAGCCCCACCTCCTGCCTTGGGACATTGGTAGAAGATGGCAGAGCCTCCAAAGGATTGCTGGATAGGGAGAGTGTCCAGTCTCATGAGAATATCCCCGTGCAGTGGGGCCTTACTCTTCTGTTCTGGCCTGCATCAAATCTGGAAGCACTTACAGGGATTTCCTTTCTCTGTGTAAAGTTGGGTAACTCTGGCCTTTTGCCCGGGGACTGAATCCTCTAGAGACACACCATGGGGCTGGAAACATGTACTGGGATTGATGGGACCCGGCTTCCTTTATTCCAATGACTCCTTGGGCATGATGGTGTCCTACCCGAGCCTCAGTTTACTTCTCTGTAAAATGGGTATTGTCACCCACACCCTATTCTCCTCTCCATGGAACTCTTGGGAGAAGGGACACATGCCAGTGCTTTTTCTAGCAGTGTCAGATGGTTTTCCCCAGGGCCAGGGTAAAAACTGGGAAAGTTCCTAGCACAGAGAGAAGCAAAGTCTAGTTAGGTGTCATTCTTGAAAAACAGCAGGGAATGCCAGGAGGCACTCTGGGACCCCTATGCCATAGTTGCAGGAGAAATGTTTCCCATCCAAGAGTGTGGAGTAGAGTGCAAGGGACTGGGAGGGTAGTTATCGCCAACCACGTGGGAGGAGTCCAAGGTGCGACCTGTGTGCTTTTGGCTCCAGGATAGCTGGCAGCTGGCCAGCTCTCAGCCATCCTGTTCTTTGCCCCTGAAGGTCTTAGTCATTAGCAGTCCCCACGGAGTGGGTCATGCTTGCTATCGATTAACGATTGTGCTGTGAAGTCCCAGGTCCAAATATTAACTAAACTGAACAAACAGAATCATCCACATGGAATGTGAGCCCCCTTGTTTTCTGTCTTCAGAACTTGTTTGTTTCCTTTAGGATCACTTACCAAAATGCAGTCTTCTTTGTTAATTTCTTCATTGTATCCCCTCACACCATCTCAATGGTGTGGAAGCTTGTGAGCCCAATAGCTGTGACTGTTTCATTCCCAGCACCCAGCAGGGGCCCACACACTGAGGTGGCTCATGAAATGTCAACTGATGAATGAATTAGGCAAGTCCCCAGCCCATCATTTACCCTACCTCCCTTTATGACAATCTTATTGTTTCCATTATCTAGTTTTGTTTCCTTAACTGTGGAAGGGAAGAAATATAGAGAACAGAGTTTCCAGGTGACTTACTGGCAGAGTGACAATGGCCATTGATTGAGCAATGACCAGGGGTCATGAAACTTCATGGGTATTATCTCTTTTTATCAGAACAAGGGCACCCGCAGGCATGGTCCACCATTATGTCCATTTTGCTGATGAGGAAAGTAAGGCTCAATTCGGCTAGCTCAGCTTTCTGAGGTCTCATAGCTGGAATGTCATAGAACTGAGAATAGTGCACAGATATGTCTAGCTTTGGGTTCTTGCTTTTTGTTTCATATGCCAGTGCTTTGAAAATCCTGGTTCTCAACTCTAGCTGTACACTAGAATTATCTGAGCATTAAAAAAAAATATATATGGTTGCTTGTCTTCCAGTATTGAGGTTTCTGATTTAGTTAGTCAAGGGGATGGCTTGGGATATTGGGGTTTTTAAATCTATCCCTATTTCTTACACCCTTCAACATGCAGTCAAAAATGGAAAATGAAAAAAAAAAATGGAAAATGATTGCCCTGGAAAGCAAGAGATAAACATGGAACCAGTCAAACAGCTTTGTTCAGGGGCAAGTCCAGACAAGGCTTGCTGGGAAGGGCTTTGATGATGGTGCCTCGTGGCTTCCTGTGATGAATGCACAGCCCAGATAGGAGAGGACTCTTGTAGGATGTCGCCCAAAAAGGTGAGACCTAATGTTATTCATCTGTAGTGTGGAGATGATGAGAATTCTGGTATTGCTTGGCTGGGATCCTAGACTCTTAGGGCTGGAAGTGAACTTAGGAATTCTCACTGAGGTCCAAAGATGTTAGACAAGTTGCCCAAGCCCACACAGTGAGCAAGAGGCAGAGACGCAAAACAAGGCAGTGAATGAGAAGCTGAAATTAGACTGACTGCTGGGGCCAGTTCCAGATGTATCACTCTGGGCTTTGTGGCTCTCAGCAAGTCTCTATACCTACTCTGTTGTACAGAGTACAACTCTCTCCAGGGTCTGTGAGATCAAAAGGAAAGTATGTTTGCAATGTGCTTAGCCCAGTGCTTGGCACATGGGGGATGTGTCAATCTTTCTGTGGTTGATAAAAGCAGAATAGAGAATACACACAAAGACAAAATGGGGCCCCAGACGTCACCCTGGATGTGCGGTGACATTGCAAAGGACCTGGGGCCAGTGGAGAAGTTACCCAAGTGATCCTGTGGTTGGGAGCTGGGGCTGATGTGAAGCCTACATGCAGCCAGAGTTAGGGTCCCCACTCCTGCCCCTTGGTGTGGGTAAGGTTGGGTTGATAGGAAATAGGAGCAGTGCCAGTGTTCCTATTGTAGGGACCAGCAATGAGACTTCAGGTGACACATGGTGTGCAGGAAGGCACAGCAGACTTGGATCCCCCGTGGGGTGAAAGTTGTTGCTCAGTCTATGGTTATTGCACTGAATGAAAGACACCATCATCTTTTGAGGATTTGGAAACCCATTCCCAGGAGTGCCAGTCTCTGGGCACAAAGATGAGTTTTATTGACTTGAGGCTAGGGAACCGGGCTCTGACCGAGGATTAAGGGGGATAGCTCAGGTGAAATGTTCAGCACTCTGAGTCCAGTACATATTAGCTACTGTTATTTACTGCTAACAATAAACTCCGAGTGTTGGGCACTTTTATTCTGCCTGGGTTCAAACTGTGGCTTGGCTGAGTAATTTGGATGAGTGGATTTCATCTCTTGGGCCTCATTTCCCTCAGCTGTAAAATGGGCCGAGAGCGTGATCCCATCCCATGTTTGAAGTAAGACGAGCTATCAGAAGTTGAGCTCAGTGTCTGACATAAGGGAAGAACAGAGGGAATGTCTACCCCAAGGCTGGTGTTGAAGGCTGGGTCACATGGAATGGCGAGTGCGCCTCTGACACAGGTTGTAAGCCAGAGGGGAGTGGAGATTGCTGTCAAAATGGAACTGTATTCACCAACCCTGGACTTTACATCCCGATTCCAGTTATTACCTTTCTATGTCCTGCCCTGATGAGATGAAAAGTCCCCGCAGGCGAGTTGGAGAGTTTTGTAGCCTAAGGTGCAAGGGGAATTTTGCTTTCTCTTGGAGAAAACCTCTTAACTCCTGAAAAAGGGAAGCTCACTGGGAAGCCAGGCATTATAAGCACAGAATTCTTGAGACCTGCTTGTAAACTGCTTGGAGAAGGGATTTGAGCTTCCTTCATCCACCTCTGCTCAGGATTCTCAGAGAAAGAAACTGAGATCTGCAGAACTGAAGTCGTTGGTTGGCCCAAGGCTTCAGAATGTGCCAGCTGGCAGACGTGGGCCTGGAACACGGGTCTGTTGACGCTGGATCTGCTATTTCCTCCATTTCCACCTTTGGGCATTACTATTATTATTATTACTGATTATTATTACTAATTATTGTTATTATGATATGTGCGTAGGTGACTATGCAATGGAAACAGGAATGGTAGTAAAAATACCTTAACCATTGGTTAGTTTTGTCTTTGTGCTCCCAAGTTCCTAGAGATGGAGAGTTCTTTTGAGAACTGATTGAAAATGTTGACATCGGTGAGCTAGATTAGACAAATGGTTTTTCTCAACCGGGGAACTGGCATCAAGACTTTTGTAGATATTTGGCTTTTAATAAGTTGAGGGCAAATAATTCATTTCTCTCCGTAAGAGTAAAACACGTTCTGCCCTCATCACTTCCAGGAGTGGGTGCAAGCTGAATGTGAGAAGGGGGTTTCTGTGGGGTACCCCTGCATTCACAGGTTTTTCCACTGGGAGGGAAATTTTTGAGACTGAAGTTTTGGAGGAAAGCCTTATTCTTCACCCTTAATCCATGTCTGACTTTATCCACAAGATTAGCTGGAAACCAATGACATTTCTGTGTGACCATTTTTGACCCACAGAAATAACAATTTAATATGGTCCCAGCTTAATATTGGCTGGGTGTCCATGAGGACTCCAGTGACTGCTCTGGAAAAGGGAAAGAGATAGCTGAGTCAAACCCTTTTGGGATTCTTGCCAATTGCTGTTTTTGTAAGAGGCGCTGGGGTATTGTGTCAGAGTCCTGGGTTCAAATTCAAGCTCCGTGAGCACTAACACAACACCCTCTGGCTTCTCTTTCTGTTAGGGTTGTTGGATATGCCACTTACCCACAGACTCTTCTAATTCACAGAAGCTCAGTGGGTTCCCTCCTTGTCTCCTGCCCCCCGCTGTTTGACCAGAGTGGCACAATTTGTGGGACTTCACAATTGTTGTAAGATTTATTATAACTTGTGAAAAATCAGTTGCCATTTTGCATTCAAGTACATGGAGAATTAGGTGCATTAAAAAAAAAATCCCAAGATCTTATCCTTAGATCTTCATCTGGAAAGAAAATGAAATGAACAGATTCACAAAAGAATCGACCTAATTATTAAGTTTCTGCAGCTTTCTGTGCCGATTAAGTTACATCTGTTAAATACATTAACACATACATTTCTTTCACAGTGATTAGAATTCACACAGTAGTGCCCGAAGACATAAGATGATTACCAGTTACCAGTATCCAACTCATACAATATGCACTTTACCTTGGGATCGTGACGTTTTAACATAAAACATAGAATCAATGAAAGCGCTCGGGGTTTATCAGTAAAACCACATAAATACCTACATTTGTTCATTCTGTATACCCCTGGAACAAAAGCGGGGGCAGTTACATATTTTACCGACTTTATGAACAAAGTCATCTGAGTAAGTTCAGCTACCTTATTTGTTCAACATCGTGTTTCTCCCTCCTCCTGAATGTTCACAACAGGAGAGTGGGTCTTGCCTATCATGTTCCTTCTTGTCTTGCTCTCCAGGATCTAGATAAGTGTTTTCATGTGACAAATGTTCAAAACACAAAACAAAACGGATTCATGGATGAAATGAAAAGACTGCTGGGCTGGGTGTTGGGAGCTATGAGTTCTAGTCTCAGCGCTGCTACTCGCTACTGGCTGACATTGGACTGATTATCTCATCTTCCCAAGCCCGGGTTTCTTCATCATTAAAATGATGTAACTTGGAGTAGGTAAACTCTGCAGATCATATTGGTTGTAGATTTCCATAACATTCTCTATTGGTCAAGATCAAACAGTCATTGTGTGTTGGATACTCTTGGAACAAGTAGGAAATGGCAGCCACTTGCAGGCTGAGAGCCGCCGGACTTTTGACAAGGCCAGCTTTCATGATCCAATAGAACACACAGAAGTCAATTTAAAAATACTCATTGTAAAAAAAAAAAAATACAAATGGCCACATAATCATAGATTTGGAAAAGACCTCAGAACTCCTTTTGTGCTCTCTCTTCCTGCCACCTCAATGAAGGAATGGCTTCTCCAGAACCTTTGAGATAAGCCCTTTGCTTGAATATATCCATGGACTGAGAAATCACGATTTGGGGACATTCTATTTTGGGGGTAAAAAGCTTCTCTGGGTATCGGGCCAGAAATGATGACCTTGTAAACTGCCACTCCTTAGCCCCAGTGCTTTCTCTAAGGGACATGGAAGCAGTCCCCTCCCCCCTTTCATATCCCCCATAGGTATTCGATAATACTTCTCACATCTTCCTCCAATCTCTCCTCCAGTTATTTTTTTTTCTCCTCTAGTTATTAAAATAAACACTATTTGCTAAGAGCAGAGGGTAACTGGATGAGCCCAGGATTATGATTCTTGAAGACGGTATCTCAGCCCCAGATCTGCCATGAACTCACTATGTCGCCTGGAACAAGTAACTTCCACCTGGGCTGGCGTTCTCTTCTCAAAATGGGTGATGGAAGGGATGGGGCCAAATTTGTCTCAGAGCTTGGGAAGCTCTGAATATGGTGGTCAGTGCGGGGCAGGGCACAGGTGTGACGGCTCTGATCACCCTCTCCTTCACCATCAGAGCAGAAGGATTCAGGGGTTAGCCATCCACTGACTTCTCCTCAGGCCCAGCTGCCACGATGATGCAATCACATAGAGTATCCAGGAGAGGGGTGCACACAGAAAAAAATTTCCGCTGTACATGGCAAAACACTTTCAGGACTCTGAGCCCTAGGACAGCAAGACAGCTTGAGACAAGAGACTGCTGCCTGTGTTTTGCAAAGGTGCAGAGTATAATGCACAATCCTCTCCTGAAGAATTAAGCCCCAGTGTCGCAATCATGGGAACATGACTGGGGAAGGACTGGGGAAAATACCTTGCAAGAGAATGTTGGCAAGGGCCGTGCCTCGTGCACAGTAAGCTAGCCAAACTTTTATAATCCAGAGGGGTTACTGACAAGTGCGGAGGTGGAACTTCCTCTGGGGTGACGTAGCTTAGGCTGAACTGGAGCCAAGGGACCCGGTCTGCCCTGTTGTTGAACGGAACCAGACATTTTCAGGATGTGAAAGTCCTACTGTACCCAAGTCAAAACATTTAGGACTTTTCGTAGCTAAAGCAAGCCATGAAGTTCTGCCAAATAGATCTAAACTGGGCTAGGGTCAAAATGCGAGTACCCCCTGCATTTTGAACACGGTTCCTGCATTTTCTGAAGGCACATGGGCTTTTCAGAACATTTCTCAGATTCTCATCTTTTCTTGGCTCATCCACAGGTTCTCAGGGTGTTGAGGGCCAGACTCAAGTCCAGGAGATGATAACCTATCTGCACTTATGGCTTAAATGATGGATTCTACTCTAGGAAACACTCTCTTTATCGTATCCCCTTTTATTAATGGAAAACTCTATGAGCAGCTATGTGAAAAACCACTTAGCATAGACACAAATCATTTTGTTAATGATCACCCTTCATCAGATGGCACTCATTTTCCTAATGAGAAAATACCCACATGCCTAAAGTTGGCTAATTATTTAGCTAATACTACCCATATAAATGAAAGGGTCTGCAGACCATGGAGGGGCTGAGCAGTTAGAATGAACCCGTCTGAGACTAAAATAATTTCTCTGTGTCCCCAGAGCGAGTAGACATTCAGTAAATGTGGAATTGATTGGAATTCAGCCTTTTGAGACACACTGGACCAGCAGAGCATTTTCCCCCCAAATTAACTATTTTCTGAAGCACATAGGCTGCTCCTTCTTCCCTTGCCTTGTCTTTGACTGCATCTCATTTACTCCTCTTAGGAGACCAGCATGTTCTCAAGCATTCTCTCGCCTCATTTTTAAAAACTAGTGCACTAACTTTGGCCACAGAGAGAATGCCTAGCAAACAGAAGTTTTGACTCGAGTCCTATTGGAAATGCTTGGCTGGCCCTTTCTGAATGGTACAAGATATAAGGATTTAACAAATTTAGCTGGGATCACTTCAGCACAACACACCTTTCAATAAACCAGCTTATGACGGGACCAAAATAAAGAAGTGACAGAGTTTCCGCAAGTGGTCGAGTCTTTTAGGATAGCAGGAAACTTCTGTTTCTTGGATGAACTTCCAAATCCGCCAGATCTCCATAGGTGCAGTGGGTGGGTCTGAAGACCCTTGGTTACCAGAGTTCCTTGTAGTGGAGAAGAAGGTGAGTGGGGTCACTCTGGACTCTTCCATGCACATCTTGTCCTGCACCCCACATTTAGGACACAGGCAAACACAGCCAGACCATTTTATGTTCTCCACGGGATGGGAGTTGTGATCCTGGAGGTACCCTGGAGTTGTTGATAAAAATTATCCCAATCTGCCAGCAAACATTGTTCTAGGAGTAGGTCGAAGGAGCATTGTCTTATCAAGCTGGTTTTATAGTTACTGAGAAACCTTTCCTTTCTGCTTTAAGTAAAGGGTAATTCCTCCGTCTCAGATGCCCTTTCCCCGAGACCATCTGTTGTCCACCCACCCTCTTTCAGGATGGGTTCAGGCTTCACTTCCTTTATGGAGACTCTTCTGAATCAGGTGGAGGTCACCACACCCTTCTCTCTGCTCCTGCAGAGCCCTGGGCTCACTGTGCTGAGAAGGCTCGAGAGCCCTAATCTCACTGAGAAGCCAGAAATCAATTTTTATTTTATATAACTCAACAAATATCGATTAAGTACCGCAACACAAATCATCCTGCTCAGAAGCCCCATCACACACCTTCATGCCTCTGTAGTCTCCTGGCAACAAGCGTTAGAGTGATCTGGGTGCCCAGTTGGTTTTTAGACCCGTTCATGAAGGTCTCCTGCAATGGGTAGTGTTGACAATAGGGGCCAGCATGCTGGAGGTCATGGCCCATGTCATACTGACATGCTCTTTGACTGCACGGAATGCTCGGAGTGGACGTGTTTCCTCCCCCATGAGCTCATTTGATCCTGGGAACAAATTGGTGGATTCCTACTTTATAGACGAATCAACTGAGGTGAAGAGCCGAGATGCCCCTCCTACCCTTGGCATATCAGTGCAGGAAAATCATACAGATCAGAGAGTAGAAGTCACTGACAGGCAGGAGGGACCTTCTTAATGTCCTGCCTTTCCTCCAGGGGAGAAGTTTTGGCTGGGCTGATTAGCTCAGCCCATATTGAAATCCCTTGAAGATTTTAAGAGAAAAATACCCTGATAAAATTGTGAGTCACACCTCGAAGCCGATCTAAGTTAATTTCTCTAGATCTGGTGATTGACTGTCCCCCCGCACCCACCTACCAGAGAATGAGTCTGCTGTCTCTGGGCATCGATCTGGTTTGTTGAAGAGCCGGTCTAGTTGGCTAGAGTTTCTTGAATGACCTAATCAGCTGGATATCTTACACAGTCCGGAGAGCTTCAGAAATCTTACATACTAGTGTCAGATGAGATATTGTTTTAGGACTTGGAGGACGTTGAATGATATTTAATCAGGAACCACGGAGTGGAATTCATTCAAGTTTTGAATAGTCTGTCTTATTCCTCATAGTATCTTCTGGGTTAAGGTAGTGCTCAAGAAAACTGTGTTGAGTAAATGCTATTGTTGTATATTTGATATGCACGTGGAACTCACACTTGTTTATTTTCATGCCTGTGTACATAATAAAAGGAGGGGTTGCTTTTCTCATTTGCCATAGATGGCATGAAAATCAATTTTTTCCTTCCTTCCTTCCTTCCTTTTGAATGTTCATGAGAAATACCAGCTCTCTTCTCATTTTTTTTTAAGACAAGGATTTAAAGTATGTGTTTGGAGAAACTGTTGAAGGATTTGGCCCTAGGGTTTACACAGTTTTCTAGGGCTTTGGATGTTCATCAAAGGTTCCTGAACTGAAGCAAATGTTTCATGATCAACTCCCATAATAACTGGGCCGACTGGTGACCAGTGTGTGGTATGAATGGGGTGGAAATGTTCCGAGTAGACCTCCATTCATTTGGTGGTCATGTCTCAGTGTTTAGAAATTCACCCCTTTTCCAAGCAACCACAGTCATATGTCAGCTCTGTTCTATTGTTTTCTGGTTAAGATTCTCATCAGTAAGGCATATACAGTATGAAATTTCGGGCTTCAAATTTCATAGCTAAGCCACTGTTTCTGTGGAATGCTTCAAAACAAAAACAAAAAGAAAAACCTTGTTATAATTGCATATGAGTGAAGGAGAATTAAGAACTAGGAGGCAGAGGACCTTCACACAAGTATGCTCGCCTCACCCCTACAGCAAGAAGGCTCCAAAGAAAGTTTTATCTTCTTTTGTGTAATCCACCAAAGAGATGTCACTGACGTTCACCATCAGCTTGTCCCCTTCCTGCAAGGAGAACATGGCCCCTAGGTAGATGGGTTGGAACCAGTTGCTGCCTACTTCGCACACTGACTTGGTCCCCATTAGGAGCTGGGTCGGCTCGGGGTAGCTGTCTGTTACCTTGGTAATGACTACGATGATGGAGTCTGGCTTGTTCGGTCGGCTCCCTTGGCGGATTTCACCACACTCAGATGTGGTTCCCCGGAACGTGACCTGGGAGTAAACAAAGTAGTCTCCCGACTCTGGGATCACCAGGAATTTATTTGTATAGTTCATCCGGTTCTTGGTAAAGGCCAAGCCGAGTTCATGTTCCCAGTGCAGAGCCGGAAACTGATTTTTCAAGGACTGCATGGGACTTTGTCTGACAACTGCAAAGACAAGAGAAAGGTTAAATTTGCTCGTGTCAGAACCTGTGGACTTTGCCAAAAAGAGTGTCGTATTGTGTTCAGAGTAAAGTGATTGAATAAAACCAACAGCTAACGAGCTTCTTGAGGATCAATGAGTGGAAGAGATGTAAGCAGACACGTAATTTTGTTCAGAGAGTAGCATCTTAGGGACAAATGACTTTGCTTCTCTGAGCCCGAGTTTTCTTTGCTGATAATTTATAATTTTACCTGAGCTCTGGGATCCTGGGAAATACTGGAGGTTAAGAAATCTTACTCTTTGGTGTTTCGGAAAACAGCCCACTGCGATAAACCTCTTCTCCAAATGATTTAAATGAAACTGATGCATCCCCTTCCCTCTCCCCGGCTACCTCTGGCAAGACCAGACACCAGAATCTCCAAATCGCCATTCTCTGCCTCATAAATGATTAGCTGAACTGTACTGTCCTCAATGATCCACAGGAACATAATGCTTGTCAACCAAACTTTGGTTCAGCTTCTCTCCTGCCTCCAGGCCCCCCGAGGGTTGGCCTACCCCCCCCCCCCCCCGAGAGTAGGCTGGCCTTTGGGTAAAGCATTTTCTGATGATCCCACTTCTTTCCTTGTTCTTTCTAGCTTTGTTCACTCTTTTCTGTAAAAGAAAACCCCTTTTAGCTTGACCTTTAGACACTCGCAGACGACCTGGCCAGCGCGTTCTCCCTATTACTGCTGATTATCCTTCTCCTTTCTCCCACTGTGCAATGATCCAGTTGCAAAAACTCTCTCCTTACTAAGT
This sequence comes from Lutra lutra, assembly GCF_902655055.1. NCBI lineage: Eukaryota > Metazoa > Chordata > Mammalia > Carnivora > Mustelidae > Lutra > Lutra lutra. Next base: position 76,598,891 of record NC_062290.1, read on the forward strand.
CAGGATTTGTTTTTCATATGCCATATCTTTCCTCTTTTTTTTTTAATTTTTAATTTTTTTTAAGAAGAGGGGTGATACCTCACACTCTGTTATTAGGATTTTTCTGCCCGGCTTGTTCAATCTTTCCCATTCTTAAAGGCAAGTGATAAGTGACTGGTGACTTGGTGTCTGTCTGGTCCTAGTTCTCACTCAGTACTCACCACAAACATTTTCCTCTTGGTCATATGTAAGTCACATGCCTAGGGTCTCAAGGATATTCCCCTGTGGGCCACAAATTTTCCTATAGGTCAGGAGAGTATGCTCGCTTTTAACTCCATGGTTTTTTAACGGGTATTTAACACATATATGTGCACAGTCTCGCTCTTTTCTCTGGAGTCTTAGCTGTATATGCAATTTCAGGAATCAGATGCCAGAAATGTCAACACTAGGCTTGAGAAACTGGCCAGCTGGTGATATTCTGAAGCTGCTTTTAATCTCTCACATCAACAAAAATTCTTCGCAAATATCTCTCTGAATGCAAATATCTAATCACTTCATCTTGAATGGGGTACAGAGGGACTCAATACATTTAACAACTCAAGGGGTCTTTCATCTTTGACCAGATTCAGAATTATGCAAATCACTACGTCTGAGGGAAGCCATTTCTGAATGACTGAGGGCGTGTGTGTGAAAGAGAGAGAGACAAGAGAGAAAGGGAGAGGACTGATAGAATCTGAAAGAGAATGCCCAAGAGACATGGGCCATTGGACCCCTTAAGGGAGGAAGACATACAAAAACCCTCAACTGAGAGAAGCAGTCTGTTACCAAGGTGTGTAGTTTCCGGTTTGAAGCTACTAGAATGAGTTTTGGCAAACCCGTTGAAAGAAATCTTGGGCCCATGGGCCATACATGATCTCCTGGAAAACACACCAGGGAGAAATACCTGTCAGATGTGCCCTTGGCTTATCTCCACCAGCTCCGGTAGATGCATCTGTAAGGGAAGGAGAGACAGGCTTTGTGTGAGTCAGGGTGGCTGGAGAAAAGATGGTATTTTTGGAGTTGTGTGGTGCCTGCAACTGGAGAGAAACATTCTTCTCCTTCAGCTTGGTCCATCGTGGATTGTTGTCATTTTTTTTTTTTTTTTGGGACAGAGAAGCCTCAGGAAGAAGAGTCTTGGGCACAAATGAATCTTGGCCCATAACTTAGGGCAAGTTTCTAACCTGCCCAAGACTCTGTTTTCTCATCTCAAAGATGGGCACATCCATTGCTATCATGAATGGAGAGTGCTCTCATCCCATGGTCTATGCTCAATGAACTCACATTGCCCTTTCCTCCCTGCTGCTGCTGCAGGGGAGGGGGCAAACTGGCCTTTGGCCTTATTCAGGGTCCCTTTAGCCATATCCACTGAAGCATCTGGATGATTTAAGAAATGGGTAGGGAGCAGGTAGGATTAGGCATTGTTCTAATACTTTTACAGGAATTAACTGATTCAATCTTGAGAAGGTAGGTACCAATATAATCAATTTATAGGTGGATAACCTGAGATAGAGACAGGTGACATTATTTGCCCAAAGGCCATCACCTCCATAGACAAAGCACTTGGCCACAGTGCCATTTTGTCTTTTCAGTGACTGGGAAGCAAACTTACTTATCTTCTGGATTTTCATCCCTCTGAACCTCCCATACCCAAACTACTAAATGTTCTGTTCCCCATAAGAAAAGGCAACAAATATGAACACACTTACAAGCTCGCTGATGTGAAGATCCAAACTCTAGTCCTTTTGAAGTCTGTTGGAAAAGAAAGATATGATTCAGTCTACCTGTGGTCCTTTTGTCATTCAACCCCACAGCTGCCCATAACAAGGGCATGATTAAGATGCTGCTGCTACCCAACCTGGGCACTCTGAGATGACAGACATGGCAATAAGAATACTCATTGGAGGGGAATCTTGCACCCAAGTACTCCACTTTCCTTCTTCAGCACCCCAATGACCTTCTCTCTCCTACACTTGTCTTGGAAGCTCAACTGTGAATTTCTGTCCTGAGAGCCTTCTCTGTTCTCTTCTAGGATGCTCTGACACTGCTGTCACTGCTTCTATTAAAATTCGAACAAATGACGGCACTTGCTTTATTTTTTTTTCCACCATGATTTAAAATTAGAACTATTTTTAAAAAAATGATACAGAAAAAGAAATAAGGGCTCTGTTCTCCTTCCCACTAGCCCCTTGTCTCTGTGCATTACATGGAGACATGTCCATTTTTGCAATCTTAGCTTGTGAACCATTTCAGACACCACACAGGAGTGGAAGAGTAATTGCTTTGGAGACAGACCGGAATTTGAGTCCTGCCATCACCATTTATCAACAATATGATCTTGAGCAAGACACGTTTCCTCTCTGAGCTCTGGTGCCCTCATTTGAAAAATGGGAAAAATAACATCCCTAGCCTCAGATAACCCCTGGGTTTGAGATAAGGATCCAATCAGATGTAGGAGTCAGGGCAAAGAACGCATAGGAAATGAAGGAATCACTGTGTTTGAACACAAAAGCTCAGGAGAAAAGCTAAGCAAAGCTAAGTTCTTGGCTTAGGGATAAAATCACCACCTTACATTTTACCGTTTCCAAGAAAACCTTCTCTGATATGATATTGATTCAACTCAGAAGGTTCTGATTGGGTCCTTGTAACTACATAGTTCCCACGGACAGGGATCCTCGTGTGAGCATTTCTATATCTTAGAGCCTGTGTGTGTGTGTGAGATCGTACTTGTGAATAAGGAATTGTGTGTCCATGTGGGTGTGACAGCAGACAGCTCCAGCAGTGGGGGAGGGAGAAGCCGATGTGTTTTGTATGTCTACATGTGTCTTCTGGGGTGGTGTTGTGTGCATGGCCTTCTCTACACATGTCCGTGTGGTCATGTGGGTGTAGCTGTGTCATTGCTCAGCAGGACCATGAGCAGGTCTGCGGTTGCAGTGATCTCATTAAAGCCCAGACCGCCAGGCTCTTTTTAGTCCCAAACCAAGCTACCTAACCTCCACTGGAAGGCTTCTTGAGGGCAGAGGTCTTGTCTTTGAACAACAAACCCCATTGTCTTTCCATCGTCTACATCCTAATTCTGTGAATGGCTGGGCAACTGCTTGCCTTCAGTTTCCAGGCTTGAAACTTGCTGCTTTCTTCTCCCACAAACCCAAACTGTCATTTCTATTTTGCAGTTTTTCTCATTCGTGCCTCCCTCCCCCTCTCCGCTCTCATAGGCCTCAGCACACTGTTCTCCTGGATTTTTCCCATCAGCCTCTTAACTGGTCCTTTAGCATCTGGTTCTCTTTGTCTTGAAATCTCTTCGCCTGCTCTCAGAGTGCTCTTTCTAAAGCACTACTCTACGGGGATACAATTCTGTCCATAAAACTTCAATGGCTCTCCATGGCCTTCTAGACACAGGCCCAAATACCTATTTTGGCATTCAAGGTCCCAGCTGACCACCCGATTCTTGTTACCCACTATCTCTTCCTCTCTGGGTACTCTGTGCTGCAGCCATGAGAGGCAACCCCAGAATGATCTGAAGGACTTGGAAGATGCAGGAAGTGTAGCTACAATCTGTTGAACCAGGAGGGGCGCCATGCTCTGCTACGCTTGTCGCACGCATCATCTCCTTCGGCTTTGTGATGACTCTTAAGGTAGCTGCTATTCATACCCTTATATTGGAAAGGGGGCTCAGTCAGGTTAAGTAACTTGCCCAGTGTCCCACAGCTGGAAAGTGGAGAAGTAGGATTTGAACCAGGCCAGTCCACTCTAGACTCCATGGCCCTAAGCCACTGCATCCTCTCACTTCCGGATCAGCTCCCCCTCCAGTGAGGTGGATGGACGAGTACCAGCAGCTCCATGCACTGTGACAGTAGGGGAAACACAGAGCTCAGAAAATAGGAACCCAGCCCAGAAGTGGGGGAATCAGGGGAAATTACCTCTGAAGTGAGTCTTACAGGTCCCACAGGTATTAGCCAGGTGATAAAATGTAATGACCCTTCCAGACAAGGCTAATAACTTGTGCAAGAGTATGAAGGCCCAACAAAGCATGGAAGCAGCTGGGAAACTACAAGGATTTCCGCTGCCATGTGAACCCATATATACATTCAGCATAGTGTTGTGAATACAGTTGCATCGGAAAACCTAAACCCACTTGATGTGACTACTTGTCCCGCATCACTAACTTCAATGGGCTTTGGGGGTGGGGTGGGGTGCAGAAGCAGCCTAGAAATGAGCTTATTCTGTAACCTGTTTCCTTATTTGCTGTTACCGGAGCTGATAAAACAAAACAAAACAAAATAAAACAAAAAAAATCTGGTCTTTGGCGAGGCTGAAAACTGAAGGGGAAGAATTGGCGAGAGCATGGTTGAATCCTCTTGTGTCTGAAATGGTACTATCCCAGCTGGCCTTCGGCTTCCTTTCGTACTCTGTTGAGAAATCTTCTTGAACATCTGCTTATTTTTGTCTAAGCAGACACTCAGCTAAGAGACGGGAGCATTCCCTTTGGCTCAGAGTCTCCTTGTCATTAGCATGTATCTGCAATGTGAACACATTTCCCTCTTTGCTGGATTTCTGTAATTTGGGCACACAGTTATCTTCATGTGTGGTTGGACGTGTACACATTTTGGGGGCCTAGAGTCTGCTTTTCCTCTGGAGCCTGTGATAATCTCAATCAGCAGGTGCTGAAGACCTCAACAGTCCAAGAGTCCCCAAGAACAGTAGCTGGGACTCTTTCCAAGAATATCGACAGCCTTCCCCTGCTGCTTCTCTTAATAATACCTCTCATGGGAGGAAGATTTTTGTGATGGGAAGCAAGAATGAATGAAGAGGAGATCTGAGACAAAGAAATAGTAGCTTATTTGGGGGAAGGCTTATACATTTGAGCTGGGTCAATGCCCTCTCTCGTTGGCAACAAAGCTTTTCACTTTCTAGTACAATCCAAGCTGCCTGTGGGCAATGACCTGGTCTGTCTCTTGCTTACCAACAGATTTCTAGTGCCTCAGACAGTGCCTGGCACTTCTGCCAGATTATCCTACCAGCAGAATATGCTGATGTTCAGGTGCAGAAAGGTAGAAGAGAGAGCCAGAAGATGGAAGTGGGTTTGACCTCAGTGACTTTTGCCTGAGTTTGGCAATCGAAAAAAAAATAAGAAAAAAAAAAAAGAGACCTTTTTATATTAGAACACATGCCAAGTGTTGAGTTGTTTAAATTTTAAAAAATTAAAACTTAATATGGCCATAATCTTTTAGTTACTGGCGCCTCCAAGTTTTTCATCAGGCTTTGGTTGGTCATGGCTCCAGAGATGTTTCTGGAAGGTTGCGAGCTTTGGCCAGGAGTCAGAGTCAGAAAAGGCAAACGTGTTTGCCCGTGGGGATTCATATCAGTAGAACAGCGGGGTGCCTGTGGCTGCTAGCATTGACCAGGCCAAGCGAAGCAAGCCGGTGCTTTCTACCCCTTAGTTTCTATAGGTCAGGGGATTTTTCACTCTTGTTTGAGTTTCTTTCTTTTTTTTTCTTCTCACTTTTTTTTGGGGGGGGGGTATGCTGATTGGCAATCCCTGACACATTTTTGGAATTACTCTAATAATTCAACTAGAGAAGGAAAAGGATGGAGGCAGGGACACTGCTATCCAGTCTCATGCTCCCCGAATGCCAGGTCTTATACCGCGGTTTCTGTCTACCACTCCAATTACTCTCAAAGGAGGGCATCACCTTTTTAGAGGCTTTGTAAGCCAAAGGTCAAAGAGTAAATGGAGGGTCTCAGATCTGAACCTTCAGACCAAGGTGTTTTATCAGGAGCCCCATAAACTTCAGCTGAGTACACACCATGGACCACGGAACCTGAAGCAAGATGATCTTTGAGATCCTCTTATTGGCATTTCCCCAGAAACAAATCCCTTGAGTGTATTTTAACTAACAGCCCATTTGGCCTTTCACCCATGCCCCATACCCACCATCTAGTATATTCGTAAACAGGAAGAGAGATCCATTTCTTGGTGTCATAAATGCCGCAATTGCAAAAACATCAATGTTTTATGACCCATAACACCCTCCCAGCACTTCTAGGAGAAATACACAGACCATTCATTGCCTCCTCGGTTTTGCCTTTCACTTTTCTGTTTGTACTTGCGCAAGGATAAATCCAACCTGGAAATGTTTTATTCCAAGGCCTTTTCGATTCATTACCCTCCCCAGTGTACTGGACAGGGCTTCACACCCAACATTCAGAGGGGTGTGGAGCTAAGAACCCCTCTGGGTGGTGTTGGCAGGTGAGCAATTGTGGGAATCTCAGCATTAGGGTTTCCTAGCAATCTGACTTTGTCCCCTAGCCTCGGTGAGACTCAGTCTCCTCATCACTGAAGGCAGGCATCATTCTTCCCCCACCCCCGGAGCATCCTGATGCCTGAGGAAGCCCACACAGACAGTGGATATTCAATTCACCTTCCATCTTTCTTTGGGTTCAGTCAACATTGTGTTGCATGTTGTTGGTTCTGCATAAGTTCCCTTTGGTTTCACCACTTCGGTGGTATACAGAAGCCATTCTTGGGTCTCTCTATGACCGGCGGCAGGTTTGGATCCTTTAGGAGCTCTGGATGGCCTAGTCCTTCTCCCAACAGAAGAGGCTTCCTCCATCTATGGCTGGCTTCTGGACTTCTGCTCCTTCCAGTGCAAAGGGCTTGAGGGAATGGAATGTGCCCTCCATCCATTTCAAATCCCACCCTTGTTACTGCGGTCAGTGGCTGGGCCTCATTAAGGAGACTAGGCTGGGAGATGACCTCTTACAGGTGGACAGCATGTGGTCTTTCTGGTGAGGACCTAGGAGCCTCCAGTGCTGGGCATGGAGCAACGTGTGTGTTTATTTATATGTTTCTTAGAGAGGAAGAGAGGAGAAGAGGGGCAGAGGGAGAGGGGGAGAGAGAGAATCTTAAGCAGGTTCCGCATCGAGCATGGAGCCTGAGGCAGGGCTTGATCTCACAGCCCTAAGATCATGACCTGAGTTGAAATCAAGAGTTAGATGCTTAACTGCCTGAGTCACCTGGGAGTCCCATGTGTGTGTTTATTTTAACAGGTGAATGAATGGATCCCAGAGTCATCAGATCAGAGATGTAACAGATGTTGGGATTCATGCCCATGGTGGGCTCACCCTGCCCTCACACCCCTTGACCAGTTCTGGTCTTCCTGCCCTTTACCTCCAGCCTGACCTTCAGAGTGAGCGGGCTCCTCTGCCTAGTGTGTCAGGACCTGTAGAGGCTAGAGCCGGGGCAAAGCCACCGAGGGCTCCGTGTGTTGCAATTTCCAAAGCACTTTTATCTCAGCCAACTGTTTGTTTTCTCTAGACAATCCTGGAAAGGGATTGTCAGAACTGTCCCCATTTCCAAAGAGGAAATAGCCTGAGTGAGACAAAAAGGCTCACACCCAAGATGGAGTAAGCAGGGAAATCTTGTCTGTTGAACATCTACTTCATGGCAAGAGCTTGCTGACATCGTCGTGCAGAATGCTTAGCAAGGGGCTATGAAGAAAGTGGGTTCACCTCTCCCTTCGACCAATGGGGAGCAGATGGCTTAAGGAGGTCAGGTACCTTGTGTATCCCTTCCTCTCTCTCTTTTGCCACCCAAATAGCACTTAGTGAGTGCCTTCTGTGTGCCAGGGACAGCAAGGTGACCCCAGGGGAGGAAAGAGACTCGCATTTCTTGAGCACTTACTACGTGACAGGCACTTTTTAGGAAATCCTTCTTAGATGATCCTGACCACCCCAAGAAGTGAAGGATTTGCTGGGTTGACACCACAGGCAGACCAGCACAGTGGGCTTTGGAGGAATATTTGAATCCCAATGTCACACTCAGTGTGACTTTAGGCCCATGGTTTGGGCTTTCTAAGCTGCAGCTCATTACCTCTAAAATGGAGTTAATAGTGGCACTTTCCTCATTGTGTGATTTCAAGGACTAACCCTGTGATAACAGCAAATGTTTCACACAGGCATATATGCCAGATACCAGGCTAAGGGCTTATGGGCACGATCTCATTTAGTTCTTCCAAAAACCTTAGGTATGGAGATGCTTAGACCGGTGTCTGGTGTCTAATAGGTTATTATTATAAGGTCAGCCTTCATCCCTCTGTAGCCTCAGCTGGCATCCCTATGGGGTCCTGTTGTTCTGGATGGAGACTGGGGTGGGGGTAGGGGTCTCAGGGGCAGGTGTGCAGGGGAGAGGCGAGCAGGGATCAAGGACTAGGAGCCTTGTAAGGATTTTCAGGAAGAGGTGGAAGGGAGATCGCAGGGAAGCAAGGAGAATCTGGGGTGAGCGTGTGGGGATTCCAGAAGCAGCACTGGAAGGGAAGGACAGAGACAGGGGTACAGTCCAAGGAAGTTGTGTCTCATGACACCCCCACCAATGTGCTGCACAGTACTGGGGGCCTGCTCTGTGCATTAGTCATGCCTGGACTACAGACCCTGTGTGAGCCAGGGCAGTGCCTGGGGAAGATGCAACCTGGTCTCCAGGCACCTGTAAGCCAGCATGGGGCCCACACACCCAGCCTGAGAGCAAGGGAAGCCACTAAGGGCCCAAAGAAGGCCCAGGCCATGGTCCAGTGTAACTGGGTAAAGAATGGATTGGAGTGTAGGTTGTTGATGCAAGACCAAGGTGGAGAAGGAGGGAGGGAGATAGTTTGCAAATATCAGAGACCAAGAAAGGCCCTCCAGTGCTCAAACTTGCTCTCTGGCCTGGTGATGGCAGATTCCAGAGCAGGTGGAGAAGTTATGGAATACGATGTCATGTCCACGAGCAGGGAAGTTCCTCAATCATAATAATGATAATTGCTACCATTTACTAATTTCCTTCCTTCTGCCAGACACTTTAAATACTTTATTTCTAAGTATTCCTTTTCATACATAAGGAACCTGAGGTTGCAGGGAGGTTACGTAACATGACTAAGAAGTGGCTAGGCCAGGTTTCAAACTGATTTTTCCAACGCGTGACTTTACCCGACATTCTCCAGGAGTCCAATGATCCTAAAACATTTTACTATCTCTTTCTCTCTCTCTGTTTTTTTTTTTTGTAGATGTAACATACACATTTTGTACAAAGGAGGCTAAGTTTAAAAATGTCTCTCTCTTTCATCTGTCACCCAGGCCCCCAGACTAGATGCTGGCAAAGCAACCAATCTCTTGTCTTTTCCTGAGATAGTCTATGCATTTAAAAACATATTCATAAATGTGAATATTTATAGGTATATATATATATATATACATATATATATACACATATATATAAAAGGAATGTCTCCAATTCTATATACTGTTATGTACCTTTCCCTTCCCCACTTAATAACATATCTTTGAGAAATTCTCCAACCTTACCTACAGAGATGCATCATTTTTTTTAGAAACAATATCGGCCACAGGTTTTCACTGCATGGAGATATTTAATTGGCTGTATTTAATTGATGCCATATTTATGGACACTTCCTATAAAGGTAGTTATCCCAAACCTTTTCAAATCTGATTTTGATTTCTGCTCTGCAAGCTTACCTGGGTAAGGATTTTGTCGCTTCGAGTATTTCCTTACACAACCCCTGGAGGAAGGGTACAGGTTAAAACTGATATATTTTGGACAGTTCTTTTAACTGTTTTGGTTGGTGCTGATAAAAACCTGGAACATTGCTACACCAGTCACTGTTGCTTTTTGGTAGTAGTTGCCTGACGCCTGGTGTAACCATGAAGAGTATGCCCCAGGAGCCGGCTGTGTAACTCTCCCCACGTTCCTGTCTGACAAGCTGCTCCTGCACTTGTCTTAGCGCTGCCAGGGAGTTAACATTAGCATCCTCTTTCAGCAGAAAAGGAAACAGGTCCAAAGAAATGAAACCACATGGCTATTTTTACCCAGCCCGAGGTGGCTGAGCTGGGATTTGAACTCAATGTCTACGAGCCATGATACCTTAGTTATGCCCACTCACGCTGTCCTTGGTGACTTAGCTTCCCCTCCTAAATCCTATCTTCCATCTTTTCTGAGCTGGTTATTCTCCATTTGCCCACGGGAACCTTTCTTTGCCCTTCTCGGCCCTGCCCTATGTCCCCTGAGTCTGATTTCTGGGCACAGTTTGCCTCCTGGTTTTTGAGTTTGACTTCCAGTCTGGCCAGTGGGATGAGAGGCAGGGAACAGAGCATGGCCAGTTCTCCCATCCTTCTTCCTGCTTCCTCCCTGCTGTTTGGCAGGCAGGCTAGCCCTCTCCTATATTTTCCTTCTCCTTGGGTTCCCCTAAAACTCCTCCCTCCATCTGACCCTTCAGGCTAAGAGGTGATGACTGGCTTCCCACCATTGCTAACCCCAGGATGCTTCCAGCTCTTCGGTTTCCCTTTTATCTGCCTACATCTCAGCAAGCAGACTCTTCTTTAACTTTTTTCAAACTCTTTACACATTCTTCTTTAAACTCTCTTGTTTGAATGGGCCAGTTGTTTCTTTTCAGGACTCTTGATTGCTCCATGAGACCCCGCCTCACCCCTATTTCCCTTTCTCCTTTTCTGATGACTGAGAATTTCTACAGTCTGGCGAGCCACCCCACTAACCTCTGTGTTTCCGCTCTCCAGAGAGATCAATTGAGGGGTCACAGAATGTACTATTAGCCTTTTCATTTCTTGAGTAGCTACGAGAGAACAAGCACTTATGCCTTTCCTTATGGGGGCTTCCTGTCTGGTGACAGCCTTTGTCTCCAACTCTCTTTCTGACAGGGCAAATCACTGGCTCCTTTGGACCATGGCATCCCCCTACCAAGTGGTGGTGACTGGTTTCCAGGTGCTTCCAGAGCCTGATGGTCTTCTAGATCAAGAAAGGAGTTTTTTTTTATGGCTTCGGCCAAAATGGGGGATCTCAACCCCACATTTTAGGCAGAGGCACTGTTACCCTCTAGAACCCAGGGAAGTTCAGGTTAGTGGAGACCACTCAATGCCTCGTTCAAGAACAACAGTCTCTTTCCGGCTAAAACGCAGAGTCCCAGAACACCAACTAGACACTGTGATTTGACTTGGTAGAAATCAGCTCCATGGTGGCCTAGAGGTCACAGCCTGACTTGCCATGCCTTGAATTTCTTCTCTAACATGAATGGCATTTCTGGGCTGTCTGACTATTTCTATGTTTTCTGAATGATGGCATGTGGCCGTGGACACTGCCGCCAGAATCAAGATCTGTTTGCTGACCCTGAGGGGGTGTGGAGAGTTACACATCAGCCACGGCTTGTGGCTTGCTTGCTTTCTCCTGGTGTTTCTGCTCTGAAGTCAGCCAGCATTGCTTAGAAGACAGGTTTCCTGGTAAACCAATTGGAAAGTCTGTTTTCTCCTCTGGAATTTAATACTTTGGACTCAGATGAAATCTGTTATCACAGATCATGCAGGTGTGTGTGTGTGTGTGTGTGTGTGTGTGTGTGTTATTTGAATGGCACTGTCTTCAGTCTTTAAGATTTTTGAAGTTCCTAGTCCAGAGTAAGTTTCCCTTGATACCTATAGCCCCTAATTGGCACCATTATTCTCCCTATAGATTATATTCATTTTTAAATTAACATATAATGTATTATTTGTTTCAGGGGTACAGGTCTGTGAATCTCCAGGTTTACACAGTTCACAGCACTCACCATAGCACATACCCTCCCCAATGTCCATCACCCAGCCACACCATCCCTCCCACCCTACTCCCCTCCAGCAACCCTCAATTTGTTTCCTGAGATTAAGAGTCTCTTATGACTTGTCCTTATATTCATTTTTGACTAAACTCCTCTACCCCGAGCCCCCAGCAAGATCTGAAGATAGATAACCAGGCAAGAGGTTCTTTCTTGAACACTGAAAGAGAATATTTCTAAATCCAAGAAAGGGTATTTATTAAATAAATTATAGCACTTACATATATAGGACTATAACATAACCATCTATATTATCAAGTTGCTTTGAATTTACTAACCACAAATAAAATGATAACATTTTTGGAGTTTCAAAATAATTTCATCTTATTAAAAAATATAGACTCATATACCCCAAAGTGTCAGTAGTGGTCACCTCTCTGCAGTTGTGGGAAATAATTATCTTCTTTTCCTTTTCTGTGTTTTCTAACTTTCTTTGATGACACATGTTAGTTATGCAATTTAAGGAGGTTTATTATTTTTTTTAAAGAAAAAGAATGTTCCCAGATTATCAGTTCAAGATGATTATAATTACCTAAAAATATATTATTGGAGATTGTTCCCATATAAATATAAAGGGGGCACAATTCATCCCCTGGAATTACTGAGGATAAACACCAAACGGGACCTCTCCAGACCTCACAGTTTGCTTCCTTTGCATGGGGAAGCAGGGAGTGAGGTGGGTCACGGGCGTCTGTCTAGAGCTGTTGTGCTTGCTAGGTGTCTGTAGTGGGACCACAGAACCCTGGGTCAGTGCTTACCTGGAACACACAGGCATCTCCTTGGGCCCGGAGCTGGCCCACGAGTAGGTAGGTGGTAAGTCCTGCCAGGATGGGGAGCGACACCAGGCAGCAGGTGAGGGCCCAGTGTGCGCTGCTCCTGGCTGCCAGCCTGGCTCTGGCTTTGGGCGTGCAGCTGCCTTCCTCGGGCAGCATTTCCACACTGGCCGTTTCCCCGAAGCCCAGCCCCAGATTCTCTGCCATCCTTCTGCTGGTCCAGACAGGGCTCTGACTCCCCCTGGGCAGAGAGACCCTCCATTAAATAGAAGACAAGCGCTCACAGTGGGTGCCTTAATCACTGCCTACTCCTCCCCCTGACCTCTCCCCTCCCCCTCCAATACACACTGGGCCCCGCCCCACTAGGGAATGCACCGCCTACAACAGAAACCAAGTTTGGTTTAGGAAAAAAAAAAAGAAGAAGAAGAAGAAGAAAGCTTTCCCAAGCGTATTTATATACAGTGTGCTCATGTGCTCCTTCCTTCGTTTACAGAAGGAAGTTAGGAAAGTCCCTGGAGGAGGAGAAAAAGAATCCATCAAGTCAGTGGGCAGGGCGAATTAAAATATAGCTGTCCCTGCCCTGGAGGCCTGCCAGCCAAGCTGGTCTGGGGTGTGTGCTGCTTCTGGAAGTGAAAGTGAAGGATGGGGAGGTGTGTGGTGTGGCTTGGAAATAGAAATCACGTTTGCATCACCACTTTGCAAAATGTTGCCAGGCCCTCTGTCTTTTTGAGCTTCATAGGAGCTCATTCTCCTTGTGCAGCTGGAAATGTCAAAGTTCTGGAAAAAGTGAAGGCACTTGCCTTCAGTGGTCCAGGGGTTAAGACAGAGGAGCCAGGAAGATGGTCTTGTTCCTTTAAATCACTATTCAGGGTTCTTGCTTCTACTACACATCTACCTGTGAAAGGAGAGGACCTAGCCTGAGTGGACCAGTTGTCTAAGCAAAGAGCATGAGGTCATAGAGGTGACTGTTCATGAGAAGAGGACATTGACTTTTCTTCTCTGATTAGTTCCAAGTTGATTGAGCACAAGTGATAGATTTTTTTTTTTAAAGATTTTATTTATTTATTTGACAGAGAGATCACAAGTAGGCAGAGAGGCAGGCAGAGAGAGAGGGAAGCAGGCTCCCCACTGAGCAGAGAGCCTGATGCGGGGCTTGATCCCAGGACGCTGAGATCGTGACCTGAGCTGAAGGCAGAGGCTTAACCCACAGAGCCACCTAGGCATCCCTCAAGTGATAGGTCTTATGCACAGTTGGGCATGTATGAGGGCCACATTTATTAAACATTTCCTTGGTGCAGGTCACTATTCTCAAGTGAGTTAAATATATCAGTGAAGTAATTCAGTCCTGAGATAATGTTTTGACATAGTAATGTTTTTATTCCCACTTGACAGATAAGGATATGGAACCATAGGATTGCAACTCAGGTCGGCTGACTCTGAAGTGTCATAACCATTGCACTACACTGCACACACCACTCTACTATGCATATACACAGATACCGACACCCAGCGTGCCCAGGAAGAGGCCATCCTTTCCAATTAAGGGTTAGGAAAGCTTCCTGGAGAAAGAAGTGGTGTTGGAACTAGGCCTTGAAGCTTATGGAGGGTAATGTTGGAGAAGAGCAGAGGACCCTGAAAAAAGATGGGTAACAGAAATGGGAAAGCTTAAGGATGTCCTGTAGCATGTGGTAGAAACCAGTCCAATTCACACCTCCATTCAGTTGTTTCTTCTGCCTATTTCATGGCCTAAGCCTTGTAGTCTACTCAGAAAAGTGTTTCATGACCTGGTCCCTACCCACATCACCCCTCCCCAGTGTCCAGCCTTATCTCTTATGACTTTTCCAAGCGGCAGTTCTCCCAAATGCAATATGGATTAGTTACACTGTTGCACATGCTGTTCCCTCCATTGTGACAGCTTCTAGACTTTTCCTTCATATCACCATGCTCCCCTATTTTAAAACTTTGTATCAAAAACCTTCCTTTCATTCTCTCATTTCCTGGCTCCAAGATTGAGTGAGATGCTTATCTTCTTTATTTTTATAGATTCCTATCCTTCCCCTATCATCAAATATTTTATACTAGACTGTGACTGACTACTTTCCTATCACCCCATTAAATCATCAGATGTAGGAGGGCAGGTGCTAAATCCCATCCTTTCCTTATGGTTGTAGCTCCTCATGTAATGATGATCTTAATAGACATCTGTTGAAATAAGCATCTAAATATTTCCAAAGAATCCAGCGAAGGATGATTTTTATGTCCCTTGGTTACCCATTCTCGGTTTAACAAACCTACTATGAAACTTTTCTTCAAGATTAATATAAATCTTTGCCATTATAACTTTAAACACACAATCACACTTAATATCTGATCATCTTGAAGGAGCTTACAAAGTGTTCTCACTCTTGTATTTCTTCTTTAGGAAGTTGGTATGCTTAATCAAACCCGGGTCTTAAAAGTGTTAGCTGTATGGGTTCACATGAAGAAGTATGTATTATCAGCCATAATATAAGAAGGCCTCAAAAGATGGAGAACACTAAAGACACCAGATTAGGCATCTGAAGATCTGGGACTTAGTCCTTCAATTGTGTGACCTTGAGAACTCTAGCAGACCCTCCTCATTTTAATGTAACTGGCTATTTACAAAACCTGGTAACTAAGCTTGTTATACTTCTTTTTAAAGGAAGGATCAATGGATTCTGAGTTTGTGTCTGGGGAATGTCCTATGGGAAGAGAATAAGAGTTTTAGGGCATGAAGCTATGAGCATCTATTTGAAATAGTTTTAGAGGTAGATTCACATGTACTTGTAAGAAACAAAACAGAGAGATCCTGTATACCCTTTACTCAGTTTTCCCGAAAGGCACCATCTTGCATAACAAGAACATAACATCACAACCAGGAAACTGACATTGACATTGATATTCAGATCCTACAGGTTTTATATGCCCTAATTTGTGTATACATATTTAGTTCTGTGCAGTTTGTCACCTGTGTGGACGTATGTGACCATCATCCCAGTCAAGCCACAAAAAAGCTCCATCTCAAGGATCCCACAGCTATAGTTCACAGCCACCTCTAACACCCTCCTTCACCTTCTCCCTTAACCTTTGGCATCCACCAGTCTGCCTTCCAACTCAATAATCATGTTACTTCACAAATGTTATATAAGTGGAATCAGTCTGTATATATACAGACTGTATATATACAGTCTATATAAGTGGAATACAGGAAGTAGTCTGTATCTTTTTGAAATTGACTTTTTTCCCCCACTTAGCATAATTTCCTTTAGGTCCATCCAAATTATTGCATGATCAATAGTTCATTTCTTTTGATTGTTGACTGGTATGCCATGGTGTGAATGTAGCATGGCTGGTGTAACCGGTCACCCATTGAAGGACTCCTGGGTTATTTCCAAGATTGACTTATTATGAATAAAGCAGCTGTGACTATCAGTGCATAGGTTTTTGTGTGAACGTGCCTTCATTTCATTTTTGGTGTAAATGCCCAGAGCGAAATTGCTGGGTCATAACAGTAGGCACCTGCTTAGTTTTGTGGGGAACTGCCATACTCTCTTTTCTAGAGTGGTAGTATCATTTTACTTCCCACCAGTAAAGTGTGAAAAAGCCAACATCCTCTCTGCATCCTCCTTCCAGCCTGTGGTGTTATCACTATTTCTCATTTTAGCCCTTCTGGCAGGCATATAGTGACATCTCACTGTGGTTTTACTTTGCATTTCCCTAATGGCTAACAATGTTGAACATCTTTTCATGCACTTTTTTTGCCATCTGTAAACTGTTTGGTGATACAGACATCCATTTTGGCTGCTAAAAGTTACTTCTCACTTTCTTCTAGATTCTCAGTGGATTCCAAAGCAGAAGGTAAAGAGGCTACAGATAAATGATGAGTTATTGCATTTGAGGGCCAACTATGTGCAAGGTAGCATTCTAGATACTGGGTTCTGAGTACTTTATAGCAGTGACAAGAGCAGACAATAATCGGTATCATCATGAAGCTTATATTCTAGTGGATTGAGATGGCCAGCAAATAGGATAAATTAAGTGTGTAGGGAGATAGGCAGTTAGTTTAGTTACATCTTAACACAGGATGGTCAGAAAAGCCCATCTTTGCTAAGAGGAGGTGCTTGAATGAAGACCTCAGGTGAGGGAAGCCGTGGGTGTCTGGGATTAGACTGTTCCTGGCTTTGAAGCAGCTGTGTTGGGATGGCTAGGAAGGCTGGAGCAATGAGGAGAAGGAGACCAGAAGCAATGAGGTCAGAGGAGTATTGGAGGAGGCTGGCCATGCAGGGAGGGCTTCTGGGCATGGGTAGGACTTGGCTTCTCATTCCGTGTCGTGGGGAGGTTCTGGCGCATGTAGGGTAGAGGAATTGCAGGTTCTAATTCTGCTTCATAAGGATCATCCAGGCTGCTGTGCTGAGAGTAGCCCAAATGGAGGGTGGAATCAAGAAGACCAGTTTGGAAACTGCCACAATCCTCCAAGTGAGGCAATATGGTAGACTGGACGAGTTGGTGACAGTGAGGGTGACAAGAAATGGTGGGCTTCAGAAATATTTTGAAGTAGCGCAGACATAATCTCTCTCTCTCTCTCTCTCTCTCTTTTTTTAAAGATTTTATTTATTTGACACACAGAGAGCTTAAGCAGGGGGAGCAACAGGCAAAGGGAGAAGCAGACACTCCACTGAGGGGGATCCAATCCCAGGACCCTGGGATCATGACCTGAGCCAAAGACAGAGGCTTAATCGACTGAGCCACCCAGGTGCCCGGAGCAGATGTAATTTCTTATCCAGTTGGATGTCAGGTGAGAGAGAAAGAGAAGAGAAGAGTCCGGGTCCAAGGTTCTTGGCTGGAGCCTTAGAAAGATGGAGATGCCATTAGGGAAGGAAGGAAGGAAGGAAGGAAGGAAGGAAGCAAGCTTGAGAGCTCAGATCAAGATGTGCACCACTGAAGGTGACTTTTAGACAACCAAGCATAAGTGACGTTACAAGAAGGCAGTGAATGATGAGTCTGGGGTCCCAGGCAGAGGTGTGGGTGCAAAATTAATTTGAGAATCTCACATGGCACAGCACCTATCACACAGAGCTCCAAAGTGAATGCTCCTCTCTATCACAGATCCTTCGTTTCTTCACTCAAAATCTTTGGTGTCAGGTTTTGGAAAAGCATTAAGTTGAGCTTTATGATATCACCATTATCTGACCAGTTTTGACCTAAAATAATAATATTTTCATATGGTTCACTTTAATAATCCCCTCCATTTGCCTTATATTACATAATACTCTTAGTGGGGTTTGAAACAGTGTCCTATAACCAAACACAGAAATATTTCTGCCTCCCAACATGTTCATGCTAAGTCAGACAGGTAAGAACCCCCCCTCCCCACACACGTGTGCACCCTTTCAACTTAGCTTTTTCTGCCAAGTGCATTATAACAGCTTTCAGGTTTTTAGGGCTTTTTGGATTTTGGATTTGTGGCATCCAGAGAGCTGAAATAGGCCAATGAGTGGAAGGTACTGAGAAGCATGCTTTTGCTCAATTTTAAGACTCTGTCAATGTTATTCAATGACTCCTCATGCTGTTTCCAGAGGTGGGACCTGAACAACCCTGTACTGGGGATATTTTAGAGGAAACTCAATTACTGGAGAGATTGTTAAAATTAAGGTCTTTTTCAGCTCTTGATCTCACTGAGACAGAAATGACTCTAAATCATTTCTGGCCTCATTCTCCCCATCTATAAAATGGGACCAAGGAGCCGAATTTTGATTGCTGAAGATACTGCTGCCATTGATGTTTTCAGGGTCTCTATGCTTCTCAATCCACTCATTGTTCTTCCCACCTATCTCTATATATCCTTGTTTGCTTAGTAACCCCCTTTCCAGACTGTGCCATGTGGCAGTTTTCCCAGGATGTGCAATGAATAGCTAGTATGGGCAGCTGGGTGGGGAGGCAGACGTTTTCCTTGTTGCTTCCCAAATTGGGAAAAATGGTTATTTTTTTTGGTAATGACTTCTGGACATCCAAGCGTGTTTGGACTTGTGCAATATCCGCATGCTTCCGGCAAGACGGCTAATCTAGGCCACAATTCCACCTTCCTGGAATGGTGTAGATGGTGGCAGGGCCTTCCCTTTCTGGTTCTTTCAGCAGATGAGCTATTTGATGAAAGACTTTCCAATGACTGACCCACGCCTTCTAAGGGACAACTTAAATAAGGCAACCATTTTGAATGGAAACCTTTCTAAAATATAATTCACAACTTTAACACAACTTTTCTTCCTGATTATAAAAGTAACATATTTTGACTTTAGGAACCAAAAATAAAAAGGTTGGGGTGGGGGAGGAAAACAATTACCCACGGTCCCCCTTGCCAAAGGGTCAGATGGTCAGTATTTTAGAATTTGTGAACTGAGGGGCAAAATTGAAGGTATCATATACATGTTTATAGAACCATTTGCAGGTAGAAACTGTTCTTAGTGTGAAGACTGTACAGAAGCAGGACTGGCTGGTTTTCACCTGTGGGCAGTAGTTTTCTGACCTCTGGGCTATACTGTCTAGAAACTGGTAGTGACCTTTTGGAGTATTTCCCTCCAATTTAGTTTTCTATGCCTTTCTTTCTTGTTTTTAAACAAGGGCTCACCTTGTATATCCCATTTTAATTTCCGTGTATCTCACCAAATGGCAGCATTCCAGGAATAAAGTTGTTCAGTGCTGTGTAGACCTTCTCTCAAACAGAAGTATGACAGTTCATTTTAACAATTCCCACTTAAAGTGTGTTTGGATTATTTCCAAAGTGACAGAGCAAGAGAGCGAGAGAGAGAGAGCATGAGTCCAAGTGGTGATGAGGGGTGAGGAGAAACAGGCTCTCTACTGAGCAGGGAATTCGGGGCTGGATCCCAGGACCCCGAGATCATGACCTGAGCTAAAGGCAGATGCTCAAACGACTGAGCCACCCAGGTGCCCCAATATCCTGTCTTTCATTTTATGTTGTGGGTTCATAGATATTTATAATGTTCCAATTAACTAGTGATATAAAAAGCAGGCCAAGCACGGGCCATGACAATGGTGTGATCCAAGGATGATGACAGTCCCAGATCTGTCCTTCTGAGACCCAAAACCAGACAAGAAACAAGAGTCAGTGGGTGCTGTGTGTGGTCCTGATAAGAACTTCTGACAAACCATGTGGACGAGTGTTAGTTAAATAGATTTCAGGGTGTCTGTTTTGTCTGTTTCACAGAGGAAAGTTTTTATTTATTTATTTATTTATTTTTTAATGTTCCTGATTCTGGTCCAGGCAGCCTGTATTGCCAAATAAATTAGGTCTTGAATCAGATCCCGCTGTTAGAGCTCATATGCATTCCCTTAAAAGGGCCTGAAGTTAGGATTGTGCACTTTTTGATCATTTGGTTGTGGGAAGAAGTTAGAGGGAGCCCTGTCTCTAGAGAGATGGCACACTCCAGCTGGGAGCGGAGTGCTCAGGTGGACAGAGGGTTGGCAAAGGTCCAAGAGTGAAGCAAGGGACTTAAGAGGCAGAAAGACATACCAGATAGTGACACCCTGCCTGCAGGTTTGGAGCGAGCAAAATGGAGCCAGAGAAGTCTTGGCCAGGCCAAACCACCACCCTGTCTCTTGCGCTCTTCCTCTGGCCTTCACGTTATTACTGAGTTTCAACCGAGACTGCTGCTAGGTTGTGAAGCCTGGTTGTGAACGTAGGCCTTCCCTTACTCCCTAGGTACTTGGTGGCCTCAGCTGAGGCAGAAACTGAAGATATAGACATGACCCAGATCTGAGTCAGATGACCCTGATTATTTTGTCCATGGTTGTAGCCCTACCTCTCAACATAGACAGTATTGGCTCTCAGCGCTTGGTTGAGTCAAGCGGTTCTTAAACTAGAGGGGCAGAGGGCTAAGCTTTGAAGTGGCATTCCTAGCAACAGCCCCAGGTCAAGGTAGAGCTCCCTCCTCTCTGCGTGTCCAGCCCACATCTCAATTAGTGAAGTCTTATCACATTGCATTGTCATGATTTATTTATACAGCTCTCCCGCCCAGTAGCCAGGAAACAATGCAAGGGTAGAGACTCTATCTTTTTCACTGCCAAGTCTCCCAAATTCAGGGCCTGGAGTGGATGCTAAATGAAGGTTTGGGGGAACACCGCGCGACTCATCACACCTTGTTTTCGGTGCCCAGTGAGTGAGACTCAAAGTGGAGACAGATGATCATGGTTCAGAGGGGTCCAGGAGATCTCAGAGAGGAGGGAGTGCTGATGTTTGGGGTTTGAGTGGGTGTCATGGATAGAAAAGGGAGGATGGAGGTGGGGAGGGATGGTGGTAGTGGCAGGGTTCTATTCAAAGTAAATAACAACTGACTGCATGTCCCCTGACTCATCAGAGTAGACTGGTGGCAAGAAGTCCGTATTGCTGTCCCTAGTTAGGTCAGCCTGGAAGATGAGGAGGGACCTGGGGTTTGGGTGAAGAGATAGGATGGGAATAAATGTTGCGTGGTCACCGTCTTTACTCTAGCTCTGCATCAGGAGCTTTCTGTACGTGGTCTTACCTGATTCTCACACACCTGTGGCAGGTGGGCTTATAATTCCAATGTCTAAGAGTAAGAAACAGACAACAGAGGAGTGAACCACCCAAAAAGGGAGCAGAAGAGCGAAAGCTAAGTTGAACCCAGACCTCCACATTCCTGGGTCTGTGCTCTGTTTTCTCTGCCCTCCTGTCAGACTGCCAGCCATAGAGGGTGTGGCCATTGGAGGTCAGGGCAAGAGCCTAGGCGGGAGGCAGGAGCTGAGGAAGGCACCCAGGGGACTTCATGGGAGAAGAGGAGGAATGAGGGTGAGGCAGAGGGCTGGGCAGCTCCCCAGGCCAGGGTGGGAGTCCCTGGCCGGGAACATTCTATTTGGAGTCTTTAAACCTCCACCCTTTGTACCCAATAAAGTTCACAGTGGCCACACCCTTGTCATGGCCTTTCTGGGGAATGTTTCTGGAGCTAGACAGAGGGCTCAGGCTGGGAAGGAGGGCAAGGCACTCTCCTGGAACCAGGGCCAGATTTTGGAACCGGATTTTCGAATTTAGAAGGGAGAAGTTGAGAACAAGATTTCAGCTGGAAACCCGGAGGCTGGAGATGAATAATGCCTGACTTGGGGAGGAGCTCCACTCTACAGGTGAAAAGGAAGTGGTAATAAAGAATCAGAGACTAACGACATGGCTGAGCAAGTCAGTGCTTTTAGTACCAGCTGTGGTGAGGACTGGTTTCATTGGAGCCATTTTTCATCCCAAACATCTGAGTGGTCCACTGAAGGAGGCAACGCATGCTGCAGAGGGAAAGAGGGGAAGCTGGGAAAGAGGTTGAGATGTATAGACACAGGGAGACAGAGATGGAGGCAGAAATACACAAAGATAAAGGAAAAACACAAAGACAGAGACACAGAGGGATAACACCCTGGAGATCCATGGAAACCAGGGTGGTGAGAGAAAGAGGGAGATAGAGAGATAGGGACAAAGAGAGGAAGGGGGACAGTGACATAAACACCCAATGGGTAGCTGTGTCTGGTGGAGAAAATACATATGAGTTCCCTGAGAAGGACTGCATCTGGGCCCTTTTGGCCTCCCTGGGAGCATGTGTTCTTTGGCTTAGCTGAGGTACTGGCCTGTGCTAAGTTTCTGTGTTTTCCTGATTGGCAGGTGGAAACTCCAGGGTAAAAAGTCACCTACGGTATAGATTTTCCTTATATTCACAGCATCACAGCCCTCCTCCTATCCTCCCCTCCCAGAGACCTGCTTGCTCCTCTGTAGTTACAGCCAATGACCAACTGCTCAGTACTGACCCTCAAAACATTCTTCCTTGGGCTGGGCTACCTCCCTGTGTCTTCCAGTTTGGGAGAAATGCACTAGCAAATCCAGTGCTATTTTTCTGCTTAACTCTTCAGGTGGTTGATGACAATGACCGTGTTCCCTCTGCATTCTCTCTTCTTCAGGATCACTTGCAGTTCCTTCACTGGTATTAGCAGCAGCACGGGCTAAGTTATGCTGTAGTAACAGACAATCCCAGGATCTCAGGGGCTCTCAGGACCAAAGGTTGAGTTCTTGTGTTAAAGAAAAAATAGTACTCTAACATTAAAGAGAGAATTATTCAGGGGCACCTGGGTGGCTCAGTGGGTTAAGCCTCTGCCTTCGGCTCAGGTCACGATCTCAGAGTCCTGGGATCGAGCCCCGCATCGGGCTCTCTGCTCAGCAGGGGGGAGTCTGCTTCCCCCTCTCTATCTGCCTGCCTCTGCCTACTTGTGATCTCTGTCTGTCAAATAAATACATAAAATCTTAAAAAAAGAGAGAGAGAATTATTCAGGACCCTTGCTAAAGAATGGTAAGGCAGACTTTATTGAAAGGGAGCTATCACGGTGGGTGTAGGGACCGCTTCGATGGGGCCTGGTAGACATTGCACTTGGCTCTGAGGTCAGCTGGGCAAGTGGAAAATCTGTAGCTAAGGAGTAGGGTGCGGATCACCAGATGGAATATTACCGAGAAGAAATATTGGGAATAAGGGGGATTTTGGCTAGACTGACCCAACAGGATTCTTACTGAAGGCAGGCCAGGGTGAGCAGACGTGACCTGGGAGAGGATGGAGGATGAAGAGCCTGACTGGATATCTAGAGTGATCAGATACAGGGGAAGGAGGATTCTGGCTAGACTGACTTGGCAGGTTTTTGCTAAGATGGGGTAGTGTAGAGACAAACACCAGAGCTCCAAAGTCAGAGCCTAGTTGAGAAGAGTTCACAGAACCCTGAGTAGATTTTGGCCAAAAAGAGAGACCCTTGTTTACTTGCCACTTGCTTACCCTGTATATTTGCTGTAGGCTGGGACCACTGCTCTGATTCCCATTCACCCCAAGACCCAGGCTGAGCAAGCAGCCTCTACCTAAAACATGGCTGACCCGTGGTAGTCGAAGAAAGAGGATGTGGGTCTCCATGCACTGGTCTTGGAAGCTTCTACCAGAAGTGACACATGTCACCTTCAATCATGTTGCATTGACCAGAGTCTTATGTCCAAGAGGTGGGCATGGGAACTCTGCACCCAAAAAGGGGCAGAAAATATTTGTGAACAATGACACAACCCATAAGAACTGGCTTCTCCTACTATTGTCTCTAGCTCTCTCACTAAGCTAGTCCTTTATCTATGATTTATTGATATTCCTTCCAGTGTCTGAGAGCCAGTACTACACAAGAAAGTTGAGGAAGGTGGTGCTCCTGGGGGCACCAGGTGACTGTCCCCACGAATGGTTCTCCTCTGTATTATAGCTACAGTTTGCCAAGGCCACAAAAGAGAGAGAGGGAGAGGAAACACACTTGCACTATGATCTTTCTACCGGGGTTTTACTGGGTGTTTATCCCCTGATGCCTTTTAAAAATCTTGTCTTTCATTGCTTGGGATCTAGAAGCAATTGGCTTATCTGCAGCTCCAAAACAGAAAGGGGAAGCCTATCTTCATTGGACTTTGAATAAGTGAGAAATAAACCTTTAGGGTGTGATCTACCAAAATTTTAGAATTTGTCTGTTTTGAGAGCTATTGTTCATTATTTTGATGCAGAGATTGGGACAAGAGGTGGAGTGCTCCAAAACAAGAACATCAAATATATGATGTTAGTAGAGTGACCAGGAGTGATAGGAAATTGGACTTGGCACTGAAAGATGGAGGCCAGGGCATGTAGTGGCAGAGGTATTTGCACGGTTTTTGCCTACAACAGCTTGAAAGGTAGGTTCTGTCTTCATGAAATTCACCATCCCACGGGGAAGAGGTAGGAAAATTGGAGATAGAATGGTAGGTATTTGGTAATGTATTAGATTCCTGTCTCACGTTGAGGTCTTTTATCCATTTTGAGTTTATCTTTGTGTACGGTGTAAGAGAATGGTTGAGTTTCATTCTTCTACATATAGCTCTTCAGTTTTCCCAGCACCATTTATTGAAGAGACTCTCTTTTTTCCACTGTATATTTGTTCCTGTTTTGTTGAAGATTATTTGCCCATAGAGTTGAGGGTCCATATCTGGGCTCTCTACTCTGTTCCACTGGTCTATGTGTCTGTTTTTATGCCAGTACCATGCTGTCTTGGTGATCACAGCTTTGTAGTAAAGCTTGAAATCAGGTAACGTAATGCCCCCAGTTTTATTTTTGTTTTTCAACATTTCCTTAGCGATTTGGGGTCTCTTCTGATTCCATACAAATTTTTGGATTATTTGCTCTCGCTCTTTGAAAAATACCAGGGGAATTTTGATTGGAATGGCATTAAAAGTATAGATTGCTCTAGGCAGTATAGACATTTTAACAATGTTTATTCTTCCGATCCAAGAGCATGGAATGGTCTTCCATCTTTTTGTGTCTTCTTCAATTTCTTTCATGAGTGTTCTGTAGTACTCGTATTAGGGGTGTGAGATAAGCTCGGGGAACTATTAGGTGGATTGTAAACAGAAGTTACGTATAACAGAGAGAGTCCATAAATGTGAGCCCTTGAATTTTAAATAGCATACTGCTTTAGATACTAAACAATAAGGGATGGAATTCACAAAGGATTTAAGTGACAACAGCCTAGTAGAACCTCTCAGTTGGAAAAATGGTGACTCAGAGCACAGAGCAGATGAAAAGAAGAGATTCTTCTTTGATTTTTTCCCATATAGCCTGCTGGTAGCTGCCATTAGCTTAAGAGAACAAGAAGCAAGGAAGTGAAAAATCAAGGAAAAAGAGAGTTGAGAAGTGAATCTTAAAGGGAACTTTGCTGGCAGTTACTGCAAATAGATTAGAAATCTGTTATGCTATTGAGTGAAACAATGCAAAAGACATCATGAGTCTGTCTAGGAAATCTTTGAGTCTCAGAGCCCTCTTGGGATGCCCACTTCCAGGAATAGAAACTAGACTAAGGAAACCATGCCCAAGGAGGGCTGTAATATCAGATACCCACTTCATATGAGTCCAGGGAAGGTCATGGCTCCCAAAGGATGGACCCAGTGCTCATAAGAATCATGGACAAACACGAGCTACCCTGAGAAGAGATTCACAGTCCCTCACCCAGAGCAGGAGCCTTCCTGAAGTCTGCCTGGCAGGATTTGTGTGTTCCCCATTCTTTCTAAGCAGGTGTGTTGACTGTGGCTGTCCTGTCTTTGATGTGTGGTATGTGTGTTGGCAGGTAAGGATTGCTGGGAGAGAAGGCTATATAATTTGCCTTTTCAATCAGAGGTCTAGAATAGTGATTTTCAACTGGGGGACATCTAGCCAAAGATAGAGGCAGTTTTGGTTGTCACAACTGGGGGCAGTGGTGTTACTGGTAACTTGTGGGTCCCAGGGGGTACTGCTAAACATTTTACAAGGCACAGGACAGCTCTCGGCAACAAAGGATTGCCCATTTTCATATGTCCAAGTCCCATGTCCTTATGACCAAGATTGAGAAACTCTGTTCTAAGGATTAAAGGTGTTAACATCCTAATCTAGTGGTAAGATTACAGGACATCACCTGGAAATCAGAGAGCCTGACACTGAGCTGGTGCTCATTCCTTTGTTCAACATTAGGTGAGTGCCTTTAAAGGGAAGGGGTTGGCTGGGATGCTGGTGGAGGGATGGGGATTTGTCAGTAAGTCATGCTATTGCTGCAACAGACAACCTCCCCATATCTCAGAGTCTCAAACAAAAAAAGCTCTTTTTCTCCTGAACAATTAATCTTATTTTTCCCTTATGGGCATTGTGGGATTGATTTTTGTCATTGGCTTGGCTACAAGGAAGCTTATTGTAAGAATTGTTCATTGCTGTTTGCTGACTTTCCCTGGCTCATCTTCCTATCTGACTCTTGTTTCCTCATGACTCTGATCTCCTCCTTCCCCACCCCACCCCAATATTGTACTTTTGACCATTGCCTCAAAATACCTTTGGGGAGGAAGGGAGCTATGGAATAATGAATGAATCAATGTCATTCTCGCTGAAAGGTGGATGCTATGAAAGGGACATTGGGGACCAGTTAAGTGTCCCTTTTCTTCTTTAAAAAGGAAAGTGGATCTTTAGGTCCTGGCTTGAAAATTTGCAGAATTGAAACTGATGTTTGGGCTTGGAATCTGCAAATAGATTTTCTTTTTCATTCTGCAGTTTTACTTACCCCTTTTAAGTTGCTATTTTAACAATCCAGAGTCTCATTTGCTCTAGCTGGCAGAGGAAGGAGACAAGAAAATCTGTTCTCCAAGGTCTTTTGGGGAATCACTTCATGCAAATATCTTTGGCTCAGAAGGAAACTGCCCAGAGGTTAGGCCTCTGCCCGCCCTGGAGAAGGCAACTTTCCGAGTTGGTGTTTTTCCTTTTGCTTTCCTGTTTCCAAATACGAAACAGACAGGAGTCAGGAGACCAGCCACGACCTTGCTATGTGATCTCAGGCCCCACAACCCCTCTTGGATCTCTGGAAAGACAGCCCCTCTTGGTTCTTTGGCTGAGAACCCACCCAGATCCATGGTTCTCATCTGTGGAGCAAAAGAAGGGACTATTCGGGGCACCTGGGTGGCTCAGTGGGTTAAGCTGCTGCCTTCGGCTCAGGTCATGATCTCAGGGTCCTGAGATCGAGTCCCGCATCGGGCTCTCTGCTCAGCTGGGAGCCTGCTTCCCTCTCTCTCTCTCTGCCTGCCTCTCCATCTGCTTGTGGTCTCTCTCTGTCAAATAAATAAATAAAAATCTTTAAAAAAAAAAAAGAAGGGACTATTCCAGTGAAAGGTGCTTTCTGGTGATTCGGGCTGAGTGGGATTTTAGTGATACCGGAATTATGTATTTGGAAGAAGCTTGCTCAGCTTCCTATAAACATGTAGGAGACAGTGGGTTTGGAGGCCCAGGCCAGGGTCTTGTTGGTGGCAGTCTTGAGAAATGGGTCAATGTGGACCCAGCAGCCCCACTGCCCAACTGCCAGTCCCCACAGCATCCCTTGGTTGTGTAACTGTGGGTGAACCATGTTGTCTCCTTAGGCGTTGGTGTCCTCATCATCCCCAGTGGGATGACAGCAATAGGACCACGTGTTATGCAGAGTCAATGACACAAGGCTCCTAAAGCACTGGCTATGTTGTGTAACAGATATCCCTGATCCCTCCCTTTAACTGGGACACACACGGCTGGATTGGGTTGTGGCCACCAGGGGGATGAGCCAGGATGCCCTCAACCAAGGCACCCCTCACTGGACCATCCTTTCTCCTTTTGAAGAGGCTAGAAAGGAATTGTCCCAACACTGTCCCAAAACAGGATGGCAGGAAAGGTATGGGGACATTCTCACAGTGAAAATTCTAGACATCCAACTCTGTCGACAGTGCCTTCTGCATCTTCCTTCAATCCCTTTCCAGGACATGAGTCCCTTTCCCTTTCTTTGGTGAAGGGGAATTTTTTCTTTGGTGAAATGCACAAGTGAGATTAGATCATTCATAATTGAATGATTCCTCAACCTTAGCATTATTGATGTTATAGGCGGGTAAGTCTTTGTCGTCCTGTGCATTATAGAATATTTAGCAGCAGCCCTGGGCTCTAACCAGTAGAGGCCAGGAGCAGCTCTCCTCCAAGTTGTGACAACCAAAATGCTTCCAGACATTGCCGTCCTGGGGGTGGGGAGAGCAAAATCGCCATGGGTGAGAACCATTGACCTAAGAGTACTTAATCATAATAATCACATTTATTGAGTACTTTTTTATGTTAGCCACAGCGCTAAGAGATTCCCATATAAGTATCCAAAGGATGTGCATGTCTTCTGCTTTGCAAATGGGGATGTTGAGATACTAAAAAATGATGAAGCTGGGATTTGAACCCATGTTTTCCCAACATCAGAGCCTGTAATGCCTCGCTGCTTTAAAGGTTTCTAAATACAAGGGGGTCTTTTGAACAGTGAACAATACAGTTGATTTAATGAGAACACAGGACTCCAAAACAAGCAGACCTGTTTGGAATGTCAACTCCACAATGATGAACTGGTCACTGTGTCCTCCTGAGCATCATTTCTGCATTGTTAAATTGAAGGTAATACCAATGTTGTAAGTTGCTGGAGGTCAAAATGAGGTAGAGAGATGCTTGGCACACCAGGTCCTTCTCTGGCTAAATAATGCATTGGACAACACGAAAAACACTGCTGACATGCCTTTCATTCCTTCCCCTCAGCCCTGGGTGTGGCATAGTGCTCCCGGGGTGGATGGAAACCTCATACCACAGTGTATCACCTCATCCATGTCCCATACTGTCCGGGTGTCTGGGGATTTCTTTAAAGCTTCAGACCAGCAGAGAAAGTGGTTGGTGGGAAAATCCACAGTCAGTACAACCAGAACTGAAACATGTTGCCCCTAATTGGCTCCACACTCTGTCCCCTTTCTTAGTGACCCCAGTCACCCAAGCTGGGTGTCTGGGAGTCATTCTTGACTTCTCCCTCCTCACTTCCCACAGCCAAGAGGTAGCCAGGAGCCCACCATTACACTCACCATGCATTTGTTTGTTTCTCTTCCTCTCTCTGCCTTGCCCTGGGCCAGTCACCATACCTCTTCCCTGGGTGCCAAAAGATGCTCTCTGCTTCCACTCTTGACCTTCACAGTCAATCCAGACAGGGAGGCCAGAATTATCCTTCTCAGCTGTGCCTCTGACCAGGTCTCTACGTCCTCCTTCCCAGGAGAAAGCCCTGTTCCTTAACCGGCCCTGGAGCATTTCTCATCTGGGCTCCAGCTTCTTCTCTTCGTCCTCACCTTGGGCTTCTCTTCCCTTCTTTTTCTTGGTTTTGGCCATACTGAACCACTCAGAATTTCTGGAAGGCAATCCCCATGCTCTCCCTTCTCTTAACCATCTGAATATGTTTTCGCCTGGTTTCGAACACTGCCACTTTGACTCTGGCCTTGGTAACTCTAGCCAGCCTCAGCTTAGAGTTCACTCTCCCCGCTGGGAAACTTCTCTCATCCCTAACCCTGATCAAGCATCTTCTGGAGCTTCCCACTAAGGCAGTTACACTGCTGTGCTGTGAGCATCTGTGGACAGGTCTGCCTCTCCCACTAGAATATGATTTTTTTTTTTTTAGGGCAGCAAATGTGTCTTTTTCTGCAACCCCCAGTCAGTGCCCAGCATGGACCTTGTTATACTAGGTGTTTGTAGCACCAATGAATGATATGCTGTGTTGCCTCAATCAGAGAGTAGATGTGAGAAAGTGTGAAGAAACCAAGGCAGTGACTTAGAGAAACTGATGTATGAACAGTCCATGGCCAGTCCTGAAACTGGCTCGGGCTCATCTTTCCATCTTCCATCTCTAGGAATTCAACAGGAAGATGATCTGATTCAGTAGAAATGTGGCTCAAGGTGACTTTATCTTTGACATTAAGGTAGAGAAGAGACCATCTCTGCACCTAACAAGGAGCCTATATTGTTTGTGATGTAAATGTCCAATGAAGAGAGTCAAAGAATCAGGAGCTGTATGACCTGCGCGTCTCTTTTAGCTTAGCCATTAGGTAATTTATTAAGGAGGTTTCCTGATGATGTAACTTGAAAAGCCAGCTGAGCCTTTGGTGGGCACTAGAGCAGGATTTCTCCACCATGGCATTACTGGTGTTTTGGGCCAGGGACATCTTTGTTGTGGGCATTATTCTGTGCATGTTTGGGCGTTTTGTAGCACCCCTGGCTTCTACTCACCTCAACTATGAGCAGTACTCCTTTCACCTAAACTGGGACAACAGAAATGTCTCCAGACATTGCCAGATGTTCCCTGTTAGGACACAGTTGGCCAGGTGGAGAACCACTGCTTCAGAGGAATCAGAATTGGAGTCTCTCTGGTAAAGCCGAAGGAGCACTGGATGCGGGTGGGTTTGAAGTTCATCTCCAACTTGGCAACTGACAAAAGACATTTTTTGGGGTAAGTTCTCTATAAATTCAATTTCAGGATGTTTGACTTTGGGAAATCAGCTTGACCTCTTCTCAGCCAAACTAATAGAATAATGCAAGCCCAAGATGTTTTGGATACTTCTGAGTTGAGTGTCGATCTTAGGAGTGATCCAGAAAATGGGATGGGGATTGATGGCCCCGTATCTATAGTCAGACAATAAGAGTCAGGTCCCTGCTTGCTCAGGAAAGCCTGTCTCCAGAGGCCACCCCAGCTCTCTCCTTAACTTCTCCTTATCTTCTCAAGATACCCCAGGGAGCACCTACCCCATTCAGTCTCCTCTTGGCTGCTCTCCAGTGACTTAGACTGTCAGTGCTGGAAAGTGCTTAGAAATATTTGACCTGAGCCCTTTGTTACAGAGAGGGAAACTGAGGCCTGGAAGAGGGAATAGACTTAGCCGAGATGACCCAGTGAGTTACGGTAAGAGCACTTACTGACCCAAGTTTCTTTCTTTCTTTTTAAAAACTGGGGGACGACTGGGTGGCTTAGTTGGTTAAGCATCTGGCTCTTGGTCTCAGCTCAGGTCATGATCTCAGTCTCATGGAATTGAGTCCCGTATCCTGCTCTGTGCACAGTGGGGAGTCTGCTTACCTTCATCCTTTCCCTCTTCCCCTCTCCCTATTCACCTCTGCCCCTTGCTCCGATCTCTCTCTCTAAAATAAGTAAAATAAAATCTTTATTGAGGTGTGACTGACATGTGAAAAACGGTACATAGTTCATGTATATAACTCAACGAGTTTGGGATTGAGAAGTCATCACCACCACTAAGGCCACGAAAATGTCCCAAAGTTTCCTTCCATCCCCTTTATTATTATAATTATAATCATCATAGTAATAATAATGTTAAGAACACTTAGCATAAGATCTACCCTCTTAGCAAACTTAAAGTATATGGCACAGTGTTGTTAGCTATGGGCACTATGCTGTATAGCTTTTCTCTAGAACTTATTTATCAGTTATGACCCATGTCTCTTGACTAGGAGTCTCATTTTCTCTCTCCTGCTCTGTGCTGTCTCACTCTGGGAGCCTACCTCCATGTCTGTTCAACCAGTGGTGGAAGTCTTTATGGTAGTCTTTTCCTGATGTTTCTGTTTATTTTGTTCAAGTGTATGACTTTGGTTTTCTACTTCCTGTATCCCACTTTTAGCTTGGTGATGGCCTTCAAATGCAAAAGGAGGTCCATAACACATTATCAAGAACTAATATGGTTACCTTACCTCTCAAGGGAAACATTTGACTTTTCATTGAACTCTGCCCCAATGAAATGAAACTAATAGTAGGAATTTGAAGCACTGAGATAGGTTTAGAAAGACTTTTTGGAGCAGCTAGATCCCTTTGGGAAATTCCCCATCTTTAGAGGTCATGTAGCCTACCATTGGGTACAGAGTTGCACACTGGGGTTGCTTCCCCATCATGTGATTTAGAGGAAAGAACCTGAGCTTTGGACATAGGTCCAAACTCCAGCTCCACCACTTCATAGCCCTGCACATTCACCACCAGGCCAACGTCATTTCTGAATGGTCAGTGGGGGCTGCCGTCACGTTACATTATGACCTCTCATCAATTCTTTACACAACTAGGGGCAGTAGGTCTACAGTTTATATGGGAACACTGAGTTTCAGCTGAAGACATGAAAACTACATTACATAACAAAGGTTGAAGTAGTGGAATTAGGAGTTGAATCCAAGGCAATCAGGTTCCAGATTATGAATGAGTGAAATGACATTGGGGGGGAAGAAAAGATTAGGTATAATAACAAAACCTCAATTTCAGTTTCTTAGGATGCTGAATTAGGATGCTAGTAACTCCTTGGAAGAACCATCGTGAGGACTAAATAAAATAATTCCTGCTCAGCACCTGGTACTCACTGAGTGTCTAACACTTGCTCAGTCTTCCTCTTCACACAAATTGCTCATTTTAGTTGAATGTCAGCTACCATTTATTAAGTGTTAACCGGGTGTGGGGAAACTGCTAAATCAGTTCACATGCACAATTTCACTTGCTTTTTTTTTTTTTTAAGATTTTATTATTTATTTGAGAGAGAGCGTGTGTGTGTGTGTGTGTGTGTGTGTGTGTGTACGTGCGCACCCGCGCGTGAAAGAGATAGAGAGAGGGAGGGAGCACAAACAGGGAAGAGGGGCAGAGGGAGACGAAGACTCCCTGCTGAGCAGGAAGTCCGATGTGGGACTTGATCCCCGGACCCCAAGATCATGACCTGAGCTGAAGGCAGACGCTTAACCCACTGAGCCACCCAGGCACCTGCAATTTCACTTACTTTTGCAAAAGCTACATGAGGGAGGTCAATAATATTTTCCCCCTATTTCCACCAAAGAAATCAAGGCCCAGAGAGATGAAGGACACTGTGGAGCTCAACAGTGAGAAAGGCAGAGTCAAGATTTGCATTCATGCTGTGGCAGAGCTCTTGGCCCTTTGGCTATGTCCACCCCTCTGCTACTCCAAGCCACATATGAACTTCAGAAACTCTCCGAGGCCCCAAGCCATGTCTTTAGCATGCTTCTCATCTTTTGAGACTAAAATAAACTAATTTTTCATCTTAATCAGTAGATCTTTTCCTGTCCTGGAGGTTGGTGCCTGGAGGACAATCTGAGTTCGAGTCAGCCTTGAGGATACTGGAGTCAATTCTTGCTTATCCCTCGTGAATTTCTTCAGACTCATATTCACCTCTCTTCCTTGTTACCCAATACAGCCTTAGGGACTTCAGAATAGTCTTCAGACAAAATGTGGTAAGATCTAATTAAAGCTGCACATGGCTTGCTACCAAAGCATCCAGCAAACCTCTCTTCCTTGGGCACCCCCCCTTTGAATTACAGTTTTCTGGACTCGTTGCTTCCTTTAATCTTTCATGTCTCTATTCCTCTGCCTAGCACAACCCTGTCTTCATCTGATTGGAATTTCTTCATTCCAAAGCCATGCCTGCAAGTGTGAAAAATTTGTCTGGGTCAGAGTCACATTTTTTTCCAGACCAAACTGATGAGATTGGAAACCAAATTCTTCTTCATTCTCTATCTCAAGAGCTCAACAGGGTGCCTAAACTGTAGGCCCTAATAGGGTGCCTGGTGATAAAACAGGAAACTTCACAGGTATAAAAGCAAGGGTGATGGAAGCATACAGACTTGAATGTGAATCCCAGTACTTTAGTGGTTTTCTGGTCTTGACCAAGTTATCCTGAAGCTCTCTGAGACTCAGTTTCCTTATTGGCAACCTGGGGATAGCAATGTGGTCGTTGTGAAGATTCAAAGAGGACATATCTTTAAAAGCACTTAGCACTACCGAGTTTGGGCTTAGTAGATGTTTGCTAAATCACAGTGGACCCATAAGTTGCTTTCCTCTGATCTGATCTCTCATGACATTTTCATCATGTCTCTTCAATCCATTTATCCCTTTCTACCCTGGTTGTGATGAATTTGATGTGTATATATGTATGTACATAGTTCTCCTACTAATCTGAGCATCTTGGAAAGAGGTCTCATAACAGACCCAATTTTGGATTCCCAGTACATTAGGGCCATGCTTCATACAGAATGAATTAATGAATAGTTGTTGCATTAAGGAACAGAATGAACAACCCATGTGAGAAATGCATAAGAGAGAAATGCATGCTTCAAAGAGAAATGTGTAAGAATCAGCCCGTGTAGGTAGGGACTGGGTCTGCCTCAGTCTCCTGATCACTTGGCCAGCTGATAACCAGTGTCAAATGAATCCCTATTGAATAAGCGAATGTGGGGTCTAGGAATATTTAACTTATCAGAGTCCATAAAGCCTCCTTGGACTGATGTCCAACTAGTCTCAGCAAGAGAAACTGAGGCCCAGGGAAAGGGGGAAAGGGAAGGACTGCCTATTTTGACACAGGGACTCAGCAGCAGGTATTCTATATTATCTAGTGTAAGATTTTTTAATAACCTGGTATAACCATAATCTTTGGTTGACAAAGACTGACTTGGTGTGGTTAGTCACAGCTGAATCTAGCCCTATTCTTTTGCCCTTAGTGACTGGCAGGAGCCCAAACAACGAGAGAATGAAAGGAACTAAAGCCATCAAGGGGAATAAGCACCTGTACAGTAATCCATTCATGTTTGTGTTCTTTTGGGCTGAAATTCCACACATTCCTAAATCAAGTTATGTGGTTTGGGAGGAAAATGAGTTTTGGTTATTTTTACATTGCACACCTTGACTTTTACCATGTGGAGTTTTACAGCCAGATTCTGCCTCTCTTTTTCCAAAGTTGTGCCAAGCCAGCTAGTTATGTCTTCCTGGGAGGAATTCTCCTTGGGAAGCAAAGTCTTGCTTTATAATGGACCAGCATGTGTTGTGTGGCCTAGAACAATTGTTGGAATCAAATTCTCTTTGGTTTCCTGACTCTATATTCATTGTGTTTCTTTTTGCTCAAGGCTTCTTTGAAAAATAAGTCTTTCCTGTGTTTCAGATGAATTCATAAAAAATAAGACTAGGGACTACAGTGTGAGCTTCATGAGGACAGAGACTTCATTTTTTACTGCCGTATCCTCAGGACCTAGAATATTGCCCTGCTTATGGTAAGAACTGAATGAGTGAATGAATGAATGGTTGAATGAGTTGGCTTTTC
Organism: Lutra lutra; assembly: GCF_902655055.1. Classification (NCBI taxonomy): domain Eukaryota; kingdom Metazoa; phylum Chordata; class Mammalia; order Carnivora; family Mustelidae; genus Lutra; species Lutra lutra. Next base: position 76,633,831 of record NC_062290.1, read on the forward strand.
TTAGAACCTTGGGGGCTCCTAAGGTCTATGCAACTTTGGGTAAGTCCTCCATTCTCTCTGAATTACTGACTTGTCTGGAAGATGAAGTGGGATGAGTGGATGTGAAAAGGGTTGAATTCAATAATGAATATGAAAGTATTTTGGGAAAAAATTGGCTTCCATCTTTTTCCTTTCTTTGAAATTTCTCTCTGGGAGAATCTCCAGATGTGTTTGTTTTGGATCATAGTTCATAACCAGATGGAGAGGCAGAGAGAGCAGCATAGATGTTAGTGGTGTTGCTTTGGATCACTCAATCAGGGAAGCTTAAAGGTGAAAATTAGGGGTTTTTGGGTCAGTTCTCTGTGTTACAAAAGGATGGAAAGGAAAATGAGGAAAGGTAAACAAAACAATCAGATCTGAGGGATTGAGGGAAAGCAAGAGAGGAAATGAGTTTATTAGGAACTAGTTCACACACGACCTCTTTCAGTGTGGTGGCCTTGGGCAAGTCATTTCTAAAAGACCTATGTGTTGTTTTATGCCCCTGGGGGATAGAGATGAATATAATTCAGTCTCCACAGCTCTGAGAGAGACATATAGGTAACACTGATGAATGAAAGAGGAGAGTTATGAGTGCTGAGATGAGGGATGTACCAGATTCTATGGGAATGTGTAAGGAGAGGGGTTTGAATCTGTTGGAGTGTCTCTGGGAAGGTATTCAAGGGGAGGTGGTGTTTGAGATGGGCATTAAGAGGAGAAGAGGTCTTTCCTTGGTGGAGTAGGAGTGATGATGGATCAAGTGGCACTGTTCTCAGAGGAGAAAGAACTCGCACAAAACATGGAGGCATGAGGCTGCATAGTGTCTTCAGTTAATGAATTGTGATCTGCACCACCAAAGCATAGGCTGTATGGTGAAGAAAGGGAGGGCACAGTTCATAAAGACCTAATAAGTCAAGCTCACTAAGACTTTCATGCCAGTGGACAGTGATAAGCCATGGAAAAATTGTAGGCAGAGGAAGAACATGGTCACTTTTGCATTTCAGAATAGTCATTTCAGAGCTGTGAAGGGGATGAGTTGGAGGGGAGAGAGGCTGGTATAGGGTCTCCAGTGGAAGCCTAGTGCCCTTGTCCAACTGAGAGATGATTAAGGCAGGGGCCAGCAAGATAGGATAGAGGGACAGATACAAATAAAATTAAGAGGTGATCCTCAGGGCCTCAGATTCCCTATCTATAAAGTTAAATATTTCTGAACCCAAGTTTCTATGATGGTCTCAAAGACTACTAAGGAGTGTAACTATAGCTGGGATTTGGGGACACTGTGGGAAAGAAGTAGCCTCATGAAGAATACTGTTTTATAGACTCCCTGTAATTTTATTGGCTGGGTGTGTTGAGTGGGGAAGGGTTAACAACAGCCCTGCCAAAGGGTGAAAAAACCCTGCTATGAAACTTGAGGGATGGGACCTGAGGAAGGGTGTATGTGAATAGTAGCAAGACAGTCTCAGGATTGGAAGAACCTTGAGAAGCCAGTGTATTGGGTGCTTCCAACACCTCTGCAACATGCACACTAAAAGATTGTCCAGTCTCTTCTGCATCCCTCCTGTAATGAGAAGCCATCCATTACCTATATAGCCTGTCTCATCTGAAAAGTCTCAGCGCTGAACTTCATCCCATCTGTCTCATTTCTGTCCCTCTTTGACCAGAGAAGGTAGTCTTTGAAAGAGACCATCAGGAATCCTTGCACAAAAAAAAAAAAAAAAAAAAAAAAAAAAAAGCCTGATTAATGTAGGCATTATAGAAGCAAGCCATTGCCTTGATTAAAATTGATTTTCATTTTTTCTCATTTGAGGCTCAGCAGTATTTCAAGCCCCATGCCAGACAGAGACAGAAAGATGGTTGAGTTCAAAAAGGACTTTTTTTTTTTTTTTTGGTCAAAATCGAGTGCTGGAAGCCAGAGAATTCCAAGGCCAACAATGCCATTGAGATGGCTCCATCGTGATGAGGAGTCCCTATGGGCAGCAAGGGCACATGGTATATAGTCTGAGGAGGCATGAGGCATGAGAATCTATTCTTGGTGGTAGGGATGGTGTAAAAATCTTGTCCTAGTATGATACAGGAACTGTTAAGAAATAAGGAAGAACCAACTGTAGTGAGTGTGACCAGGGGGCTGGACAAATACTGAGGCAATGCCTACAGATGCAATGGGCTACTCACTGCCGTCTCTCGCCCACTTCCCTTATCCTCCTCCTACTCCAAAACTCTTCTTCCTGGTTTCTTCCATTGTCTTCTTGAAATTGGATACCTCCTGCCTCTTGTCTTCCCCACCCATCTTGTTCTGACTCTAGGTTTCTGTATCATTCCCCACATAGGAGCAATGCCTTACATTTTTATGATGCTTCACAGTTCACAAGGACAATTGGAATACATGATCTCATCAGCCACATGTATAGGTAGGTGCTGTCCCCATTCTGCAGATGATGAAAATGAGGCCATGGGAGATGAAGTCACTTGCCCAAAGCTACACAGTCACTTGGCAGCAGAGGCAGGTGATGGCCTGTGCCCTTTTCTCCAAATACTGTTCTGTCACTCCAACTTGACAGGTTAAGTGTCCGGTATTCCCGTGTCCTGACTTGCACTGAACTAGGAGAACTGAATGATCATTGAAGGAGATTCTTCATTGAAGGAAGGATTCTTTCTCCTGGAGGTGTTTTTAGAGGAGGCCCAAGGAGAATTTATTGCCCTGAAACTTTTCTTGAATTCTAGAGAAGTCTTGTTCTAAGTCATTGGAGTCTTTTAGTGTCCATGCTTACTGCATATGCCTGACTCCATTCTGATGACACTGATAATCGGGCAGACGTAGCTAGAATGAGCAATGTGCTGGAACCAGGTCATACCAGCTTGTTTGTCAAATTTTCAAGAATTTTGCAAGCTGGTTGTGTAACATAGCCATTATCGGACTTTATATAAACTTAGAGTCAAACGAACTGTGATGAAAGCAAAGGTAAGGAATATTCAAGATATCCTTTTTAATTATTTCACTGCATTTTACTATTACAATCATTTCCTTACTACTTACATCTATTGTATTGAGATTATTTACAGCTATTGTATCAGAATGGTGAAAACACATGTGAGGATGTGTTAGTACTTGTCTCCTACTCCCTCTGTGTTCATGACATCATACTGGCTTGAAATTGGCCCCTGGGAGATTACACCATGGAAACTGGCAAAAGCTACAAATAATGTCTCTTTTTCCCCTCCCTTTACCATCAAGCAGCCTAACACTGGCTAAGATAGAAAAAGGTTTGTGGTGAATGGACCTCTAGAATACTGAATTGCGTGGTCTTCCTTCTTGCTGTCATGAACTTGGGCAGAGGGAAAAATGTGTCTGGAAAGGGATGGAGATAACAGACATTGGGAAGTCACTCACTATTTGTCCTTGGTAGTGATGATCACACCAGCAATGCTATATAACATTTAATACATATTATGGGCTTGGTACTGTATTAGACATTTGACATGCCCTATTTGTTTCATTCTCACAAAAGCCATACAAAATAAGTATTACTGTTCCCATTTAACAGAGGGACACCCAAAACTCAAAGAAGTAGAGTGGCTTGCCCAACTTTACCCAGAGAAAAAGTGGTAGGGCCAGGTTTTGAGTCCAGTTCTATCTGATCCCAAATCAGTGCTTTTTCTGAAATGTTAGTGGAAAGGAAAGTCCCTGGAACCCTGTGGGCCATCCTACACATCTGTTCTCACCTTCAGAAGCTCTTTTGTTGGTGTGGACCAGTGATATGCCAGGTGTCTTTTATTTAAAGTAATCACTAATTCTAAATAGAAACCAAACTTGAGGCATCTATTCATTCATTCAACTGATTTTTTTTTTTTTTGAGTGCATATTGTGTGCTAGGTACTATGCATCGGGGGACAAGACAGATAAAATCTGTGCTTTTAAGGAGCTTTGGGACTAGCAAGGGGTCAATTTTAGGCCTGGTGTGACACCAATAAGACACCTTTCCAGTGCATCCCAGAGCATATTCTGAGGTTAATATGCTCAGAGAACTGGGTGATAATCATATGCTCTCCTGCATCAGCAGGCCTTGCCCAGGCTTGGCAATCTCTGCTTCTGGAGTTAGCAAAAGTCCCTCTTCCTTCTTGTAAAACAAGATTGGTCACCAACCACTTCAGAGAAGGAAAAATAGCCTTGGACTCTGTCCATAGATGGTTTCCCCTTCCAGGGGCAAGAGGACTAGGGAAAAGGTATGCACATGGTTTCCTCAAATTGTGGTTTTGTATTTGGGTTTGTGGTTCAAATCCCTATTTTTGGCAGTCACCTCTGCTATAGACCAGCCAGTCACAAGGGTGGGTCAGTTCCACACCCTAGATTTTGATGTTAGAGGGGAAATATCTGATTCATTATTATTCCATCCTCCTTTTGGGGGGAGGGAAAGCAAAGCTAGTAATTAGGGATTTTTGTTTTGTTTTGGTTTTGTTTCTCCAAGGGCAAGGTTAGTCGATTCTGAATGCTTACTATACTATATATACTATAGTATATATGTTATATACTATAACACACTCAGGTTGCCTAAGGGGGATATTTCCTGAAACCCCTCTTTTGACTTGGCAACACACAATAGAACTCTTCGGGAGACTGAAGAGGTGCAGTGGTTTTGATCTTTGTAGGGTTGATTTCCTTAGGCCATCTAGAGTTATTCCCTCCATCATGATGGTGGTAGAAATGTCTTGAAAAGCCTGTCTGATCATAGCCTCATTCAAATGTGGTTGGTTTTCAGTTATCTGAATTTTGGGCTTTCCATGGCTACCTTCTCTCTCCCTCTTGCTGTTTGTAAAGAGAGGTGAGTACTGATTCCACTTGAAAAGTGTGCCTGGAGGATGGCATTCATTCCAGTTGGGTGATGAGAGTGACACAGGCACTGGAATATGGTAGGCTGTGAGTCTAGAATGAAACAGAGGAAAGTACCCAGCAGAGCTGGTGAGGTGTGAGCAAGCAGAGTCCCAACCTGACAGGGAGGGACTGCACAAACAGGGGTGGTCTGAGCCAAACTGGTCTTCCAACTGGGACTGCCTTCCTCTCCCTTCCATCAGGGACATGGTTAGATCCTCTTCTATAGAGCACTGGCCCCCGCAAGCCCCACTCCCAAAGAGGGTCCTGTTTTGGTCATTCAGGCAAATGGTGCTGAATCATACACCTTTTTGTTCTCTAGAATTCTTGACCTTTATATTGTTTTTGACTGCCTCTATCCCCTCTCCTTTGAAAGCCCTGCCCATAGCAGCTTCATCTCTTCCCCATCACAGGTGGTCTTACCATTCTTCAATTCTGCTGTCTGACAAAACTGTTTTGAAAGATATTTCCTACTAGTAATTAATTTGCCTAGTTTACAAGAAACAAAGACATAGGAAGGGATGATTAGAGCTTCCGAAGTGCATGAGATAATCAGATTGACCATAGTAAGTTCATTACTTAATAACTGCAAAATCTTGGGCATCTCTTTCCAATTAAAGCTTCTGTTATTTAGGTGAACATAATAACAACATAATGATATACAGCTCAAAGAGTTGTTGAGTGGATTTTAAAGACAATGACTGTAAAATGTTTAGTATCAAACCCAAAATTGCTGTGGTCTCTGATTATCTCAAGCATGATGGATGAGTAGAACAATATTCTGGGAGAGCCTACTCTGAGCCTAACCCCGAGCTTGGCTTTGAAGATTCAGTGCTAAGCATTCCTGTTCACAGGTTCTCTGCACTCTTGGAGCTTTGAGTCGAGCAGGGAAGGAAATAAAATCAGAATAAAATCAGTGTGTAAGAGTGCCTTCCCCATGAACTCAATGTGATGTGGTTCATGAGTCCCATCCCCCACCCCCTATCCTTGTGGACAATGGAAGGCTTTCCAAAGTCTCTTTTTCTTACTGTGACTTATCTACTGAGAGTTTCATGCTGGAACCAGGTCATACTTTCATGCTTTCAACTTCCTAGTAAACATGTGCCAACATTTTCCTTAGCTGTGTTACCATCATTTTAATCTCAATGTGTTTAAAGGCAAGGTTGTTGGTTTTTTTTTTTTTATAGATTTTATTTATTTATTTGACAGAGAGAGAAACAGTGAGAGAGGGAACACAAGCAAGTTTATCCTTTTCTTTCCCCTGTCCTGACATTCCTTCAGAATAGCACTGACGTTCTCCTGTTCAGCTCATTAGCTGGCCTCTTCGGGTTATCTTTAGTGCTTTTATCCTTTTTCTCTCTGTCTGTCCCAACATTCCTTCTGGAAGGCACTAGCATTCCCTGGTTTAGATGACTAGTTGGCTAACTGTCTTGGTCATGTTTAGTCTGTCCTCTGTCTTGTCCCAAGTGTTCTCTTAATCACCAAATCTTGTAGGATTCCAAGCCATTAACCCAAACTTCCTGTATATTGCAATCATCTCTTTGCCTCTAATCTATCATGTGTACCCACTTCTAACAGATTACTTTTACCCAAACATGACTTTGTAATATGACTTGACAGCTACCATTTATTGAGTACCTATTATATGCCAAGTTCTATGCTAACCATTATATACTCATTGTCTTTTAAATTTTGCTCTAATCTCTGAAGTGTATATTATTATGTTCACCTAAATAACAGAAGTTTATGGGAAGTGAGATACCTAAGATCCTGTAGTTATTAAGCAAACAGATTTAATATAATGTTTTCTCTGATTCCAAAGACTGTGTTCTTAATGTTCATGTTAAGTGGACTGTAGATTTTTTTTTTTATGTCTGTTATCAGCTAAAAAATATTCAGAGGCTTCCCATTGCCTGAAATTAATGTCCAAATATCTGGTCAGGTTCTCTTTTTGTACATTCTCTTGCGCCATTTTCTGGCATGAGTTTTCTGCTAGGGCAGGCCAGTGTCCTGAATTCCCCTTCAATGTCTGGTTCATTCCAGCCTTTCCATTTTTGGTCATGCTGAGAGCTGTCTGAAAAGTCAAGAGATTGATAAAGGAAACTGATTTAAGCACCATTTGGAAAGCAAGAGAAACAACCCAACTCTATTTTAATTAGAATAAGAAATAACTAAGTTTAATGAAGATGATCAGAATGAATTGGCATCACATGCCATTGACTTGTGGCCACATGAGGCTGGTCTGTCTTTTGAGGTTTGTGAGCTAATAAGATACTAAGGAGTACAGGGGCTTATGACGTATTGCTTGAATGAACAAATAAATTTCAGTGTTGCTTGAGAGAATGAGAAAGCAAAAAGTCAAGACAAGAAAGATGGAGATGTGTATGGGGAAGAGGGGCTGATGTGGTAGGCTTTATTTACAAGTTGGGGAATTTACTATTCAACTAAAGATTAAAAAACAAAAATACAGAATTTGTGTTATTTTAAATGTAAAGATAAATGTAAAGATTTAACAACTTAGAATTTGTAACACCACAAATACATTACAATATGTTTGTGCTATTCATAGGATGAAATAGATTTTATAGAAAGTGTTACTGTGTATGTCCTGATAATAAGGCAAGGTCTTTACCCGCTCACTCCCTGATGACCCCTAAGAAAAGGGGGTTTCTTCATCCTCAACTCCTCTCCTCATGGAGTGTCACAAATTATGGCATGCTTTCACAATGTATTTTATTCCATCACCAATATAATAGTGGAGGAAGAGAATTAGTCTGAAATGACCTCAAACAATGCAAATTTCAGGTTCTTACTGAGTTCTTTTAATGTAGTTAGTTAGAATCCAACCTAGATTCAAAAAGTTTTCTTGGATTCTGTTTGTCCAATGTAAATGATAGGGGAAAGTGCAAATGAGCTTTAAACAGAAGGCCTCATAAAATAATAGAACTAAGAGGTTATGCTTTAAGTAACACAGACACATACCAGAAGACTGACAGAAACAAAATTTTTGAATGTTTGGAACATGGGTACTGTTGCTGTGGTTATATTTTCTATGTGACTATGATTTATGGATTAACTCATAGCCCTTAAGCAGAAGTGTAGATGATATGCTCTGGAAAACTGAGAGAGGTAACTCCCAAAAATGGCTCTAGTCATGACAAAGACACTGATGTTGAAGATGCATGTGGGAGAAAACAGTCTTTCCACATTCATAGAATTTTATATATGAGACTATTTTAGATGTATTGGTATAACTTAATTGTCATAATAAATATTGAGAACAGAACTATGAGTCTTTCTCATGTACCCCTAAAATGTTATATATTCATTTTGACTAAAATTATATTTTTATTGGTATTTTGTTAGGAAAAATGGGGCCTCTCCCTGCACATACGGTTGCCTTTTATTTCGACTTACATAGCATTCCCCAAACTCTCTAAAAAGTGTGGTTTGGTTACTAGCACAAGTGAAAAGTTGTATAATGAACACCTTCTTTCAATCCCTACTGCACCAGGCTGTGATGTATAACTGTAATTGGAATTAAGGTCAAAGAGTCTACATGGGGGCATCCTTTGTGAAACTGGGGCCTTGATGTTATTTTCTAAAAGAAGAGAAACCATAGAAGAGAGTCAGGTGAGGAGATCACAAAGATCTTCTGCTATTTAAAGTTCTAGATCATTCTTTTCCTTCCAGGCCTCAAATATCCAAGAAACCCTCCTTCTTATACCATGTATCTAGGAATCAAGCTCTCCTGTTCTGCCTCTCTCTATTCCAGGCTTTCTCAACTGGGAGCCTTATCTGAGCCAAGGAACACAGAAAATGATTTGAGTAACTATTTTCTCATTTCTTCCAAGGGTGCTTCATTACAAGCACCATCTGGATGCAGAGGAGAGAAGTTAATGGATAATGGATAATGGATACCTTAGAGCCTCTCTATTGTATCTCTTGGGATTTCCTTCTTTCCTAGGATGTATGAAGACCCCAAATCCTCATTAGATGAGAGATACTACTCATGCAGCTCTTATTGTGGTCTAGGGTTATGGAGACATTTCACATACATCTCATTTAATCTTTCCAATGAGACTATGACTTATGTACTATAAATTGCATTTTGTGGCTAAAGAGACTGGGCTTAAAGAAGTTAAATAATTTGATGATGGTAATGGTTAGTTACAGAGCCAGATTTTGGTTCAGGGTTATCTAGACTCCAAAGAGAGTTTTTAACTATGGCTCTATATTGTCTGAAACTTGGTACATATAACATTTCTTCTTTTTGATAATGAAGAGTTTAAGAAGACTAAAACTTATAAGAATCATAAGCAAACTCTCAGTCCATTGCTTGGTTTTCATTGCCTGTCTCTTATCTCTTATCTGAGCTCCTTCTTACCCAAATCTATCTACATGTCTCCTGAAAATTTGACTTAAATTGATACCTACAGGTACTGTTCATGAGCTGGGTGTTGTGCTGGCTAGTAGTATAAAAGCAATAAAAACCAGTCCTGAAATTTCCCCTAGGGAAGGCACTCCCTTTAAGAAGTATCACTTGGGGTTGTGAGTTAGCCCTCCCCAAAGGGTCTAGTTAAAGATAAGGAATAAGTTAGCAAAAAGTTTATGTGTAAGAAATCAGCAGAAATTTGAGCATGGAGGGGTGAGAAGAGGAAAGAGGGATAAAGGCTGATGCTGGGAGAGAAGCAGCAGCTGAGGAATTTTTTGAAAATCAGGGTTGCCCACTATAGAATTCTAGCATGCTTAGGCTGCTGTACTATAATACCATCTTTGCTCCCATAATCTCCATAAACCTCTCATAAAGTCGGCTTTCTGTACCAAGTGAGTTCATGCATTGCAAGTAAGATTAGTCAAATTCCAGATCTGAACCAAATTTTAAGGAAGAGAGAAAGCATGTATTAGATGAGAGGATGAAGTATAAAAGGAATTGACTCAGTTGGTAGAAGCTGGGACTCAGGTTTCAATTTCCCACTTTCCTGGGAATTGTCCCCACACTTTCCTCAAGATGAGTGATGGAAGGTCAAGACAATTTCATCTAGATCTTAAGAGGCATAGTGCCTGTAGCTCTGAAGCTGCAATTTGAGTTACTCAGAGGACAGTGAGGTAGGTATTCTGTCCTCAAGAAACTTATGGTCTAGAAGGAAATGTAATTACATAGAGAGATCATCTCAAAGTCATGTCCCAAGGCTGAGGGGAATGGAAAAGTACTGGGTCCTAATAGTGTGAAGGAAGCACACAAAGATTGGTTGTCCTAGGGCCAAGAAAGTCTCCTTGGAGGAGATAACAGGAGTCTTAAGGAAGAATTAAAAATTATCCAGGTGAAGAAGAGTTTATTTATTTATTTATTTATTTATTTATTTATTTATTTATTTATTTTAAGAAGAGTTCTTTTAGCATTCTGGGTGGACAGGTTAGTCTGAGAATACCACCATCACCACCACTAGTATGACTACAATTACTACTACTACTGCTATTTCTACTACTACCCAAACTACTAGTTAACATTTACTGAGGGTATACTGTATGTACCCGCCCCTGTTTAAAGCAATTTATGCCTTATTGGAACCTCTCGACCTTATGAGATAGGTACTACCCTTGTCACCGTTTTACATATGAAGGAGCTAATTAGGTGATTTGCCGAGTCAGGGGTGGTGAGTTGAACCCACAGTCTGACATGAGAGCCTGACAGGCTTAATCACTATAGAAAAGTAACTGCCTATACTGATAGGGACATTTAGGGAGTTTGGTATCACTGAGAGTAAGGATATATGCTGGAAGTGGTCAGAGATGAAGCTGGAGTTGGTAATTAAAGTCCAGGTCATGATGTCCTATGGTTTTTTCTTTTGGGGGTAGGGGTTCCCAGGACTTTTCTTTCCATCTCTACCAAGAAATCTCTATCCAGTCAAGATGGACTAATATTTGTGTATTAGTTGGGTGTTGTATCAGTATTCTATTGCCACAAAAGCGCAGTGTAACCACCAACCATTGAATACTACTTTAGCTCAGGAGTCAATGGGATTCAGATGATCTGGGTTAGACTTGATCTTGCCTGGGCTTGCGCATACATTTGTGGTCAGCTGTGAGTCAGGTAGTAGCTCTGCTGATCTTGGATAAGTTTGCTCACATGTCTGGGAGTAAGAGTTAGTTGATTAAGGGTGGGTGCCTCTGCTTGCTTCCATTCCACATGATTTTCATCCTCCAGCAAGCTAGCTCAGACCAGGTCACATGGCAACAGCGGATGTTACAGAAACCAGTGGAAATGCTCAAGCCCTTTCTCAAGCCTCTGATGGCATCCTGTTTGCTAACATCTCCTTCGCCAAAGCATGTAACTAGGCCAGCCCAAATTCAAGGGGTGAGGAAATAAACCCAGAAGCACATGACCAAGGGCTCAGTATATGAATGCAGGAAGAACTGGATCATGAATCCAACCGGTCTACCATATATATTCTCTTGTCGTCCTTCTGCTACAAGACATTTGCATGATCACTTGCAGGAGTTGCTTGAAGACTGTGCTTATTAAAACAAAGAATGGAAAAAAGAGTGGAGGAAAAAACCAGGGTAGCATTCATTTTGAGAGAAGAGGGAAAGAAAGGACATATTATGGAAAGAAGTTATGATTCTACATGGGTTTTTTTTTTAAGTAAACCTTTTATTTTAGAGATTTTAGAATGGTTTTAGATTTATAGGAAAATTACAAAGCTAGAATAGAGAGTTCCCATATACCTATAACCAATTTCCCCCCATTATTAACATCTGACATTAGTATGGTATATTAATCATAATTAAGTGAACCAGTATTGTTAAAATATTATTGAATTCTACATGGATTTCCTCAGTTTTTCTCTAATGTGCTCTTTCTCTTCCAGGGTCCCACCCAGGGGGTCCCATTACATTTAGTCATTTTGTGTTAGGCTCCTCTTGGCTATGACAGTTTTTTGGGCTTTCTTGTTTTTGATGACCTTGATAGTTTTGAGGTGGTTTGGTCAGATGTTCTGTGGAATACCCCCCAATCAGAGTTTGTTGGACATTTTCCTCATGATTAGCTTAGAGTTATGGGTTTGGGGGAGGAAGGCCACAGAGGGAAAGCATCATTTTCACCCTGTGATGTCAAGGAAGAACAAGGAGACTCTCAACCATTTCAAATACTCAGACTAAATACGACCAGGAATGTGAGATCTCAAGTCAGTGAGTTTAACTATTATATGCGTGATAAATCAGTTTAATTTCTCTTAACAAGTATAAGGTGAGTCAAGACAATTTCCCATTTCAGCGTCAAGGTGATTGTCGAACCATTGTAGTGGAGGGAGTAGCTCATGTGGAAGTTTCCTGTAAATAGACAACTTCTCATGATGACTTTGTATAGTAGCAGGGCTTCAATTTTCAGGAAGATCTTTCTTTCCTTCTCTCGACTAACGCTTCCCTCCACTCCAAGTTACTTCTAATTGTTAGAAACACAGTATCGTCTAGCCAGCATGTTTCATTCTCAAAAGCACCTCTGGCAAGGAGTTCTTTATATTCTTCCAGGATTCTTCATTTCCTGCCATAAAAGCATGGGACCTCCTGTTTTAAGACAATACCAACCAAAGCTGAAACAAGACATTAGAACGCATAATTCTCAAGTCCCTTAGTCTAGGGGCACAGGCCAAGGATACAGGCAGGGTGAACATTCACTGATTTAACAAGTATTTATTGAACATCTCTTATGTGACTGGCTCTGACTCAGGGGACAATGAGACAGTCACCACCCTGATAAAGTTTGATCAGGATGTGGAAGCAAAGACAAACCAGTATGAAGTGTGATAGGAAGGAAGCCCTTGTGTTGGGGCTACGAAGCAGAGAGGCCACCCTCTGGGGAGGGGGCTCTAGGCACCTAATAAGGAAGCTTTCTTAGAACCCTTGACCTCTAAGATACCTGAAGGATGAGTAAGATTAGGGGAAAGAGGCATTGGTGTGCACATGTGTGAGTGTCTATGTATATGCATGTTTGTGCCCGAGTGTGTGCCTGTGAATAAAGAATATTTTCAGTGGACGGATAACCGTATTCATAAAAACCGAGAAATAAGTATGGTTGTGGCACATTCAGAGAAGGGCAACCATATCTCTGTGTTTAATTTTACCCAAAGAGCCTGAGGTTTAGGAGGTTTTCCTGGAGGCAGTAACTGCTGAGCTGGCCTTAAATGATGGGCAGGAATGCAGGGATCCCAACAAGGGGGTGGGAGGGCAGGGCTCTCTGAGCAGGGACCACGGCTTCAACAAAGACGCAGAGAAAAGAAATGCCTGGTGTCTTCAGCAAAAACTGCAAATAGCTCAGCCAGACTAGAAAATAGATTGGGGGTAGGGAAGAATGTCCCAAAAGAGAGACTGGGGAGGTGGCAAGGATCCCAGGTCTGCCACTCATTAGCCTTGAGGTCTTGAATGACATCACTGAGGCTTGGGTTTTTCATCTTGAAGTGGACCTGCTGCCCAGTGTAGTTGTGAGGATGAAATGAGATAAGCCTGCAGACCACCTAGCAAGGTGCAGACCACCTAGCAAGGTACTGGCCCCTAGAGCTGAGAAAGGGCAGACTGGATTGTCATTCATTGCCTTTGAATTGCTAATACACTGATTAGTGACCACTGCTTGCAGTTGGAGTTTTCTGAAATTCTCTGCACTTCCCCAGGGTCCTCCTTGGAGAGAGCCTCCGCTGGGCTGGGCACAGTGCCTGGCACATTGTTGGCAGTGAAGGGCAAGGCATAGAGGTAAACTAAAGTTATTCTTTGGGTTTCAACCACAGGAAAAAACTGCAGCCCTACCCAGGCTTGAGTTAAATACATGGGAAGGCTCCTCCATAGGGTTTTTGTTCTTTCTCACTGCAAAGTTCCTCATTCTTGACTGAGAGATTTCAAGCAGATGTGACTCCTTGAATGCCGCTCTGGGTTCCTGTATACAGTTTAATCCCCTCTCCCTGAGTTTTTACCCCTTGAGATAAAAATGTGCATGTTAAGGGTAATGGAGGTAGGAAGCAGTGTTACGCACCACTTTTTCATTTGGCACAGTACTGCTCTGCCAAAGATTCTAATTGTGGTTTTCCTCTTTTCGATCAAGTGGCTGACTCTGGCTGTGCAGCATGTTTAATGAAACAGAAAACTTCGTGCCTTTTAATCTTTACAAGAGCGAAGGAACCTCTGGAGGGAACTTATCTCCAGTGGACTGAATGGAATGTTTGGGTCCCTCCAAATTTCATGTTGGAATCCTAAATCCTAACCCATAATGTAATGATTCGGGGGGGGAGGGTTAGGAGGTGATTGGGTCCTGAGGGTGGAGTCTTGTGATTGGGATCAGTGCTCTTATAGAAGGAATCTCAGAGAGCTCTGGCCCTCTTCCCCTCATGGGAAGACATGGTTAAGTCTGCAACACAGAGGATCCTATGCTACAGTATTCTGTATTATGCTGGGGTCTGTGTAAACTGTATATACTACCAAATGAAAAATCTTTTAATCCCCCTTGCTAGTTCATGACAATGTTTCCTGCCATCAAATATTTTTGTTGTAATAGCTGCACTACACTAAAGATGAATTACAATTTATTTAATGCTTCCCCTGGATGCTGATCTTTTAGATGGCTTCTATTTTTTTCTTTCTGTTTTTTTTTTTTCTATTTTGACTAGTGCCATAATGAGCATTTATAAAGAAAAATAGTTGTGTATGTTTATGTTTTTCTTTCTTTCTTTAGGATACATTCTCAGAAATAAAATAGTGGGGTCAAAGAGTAGGCATATAATTTTTAAGATTTTTGGCACATCTTGTCTCTTTGCTATTGAGGAAGTTCATACTGTTTATACTATCTTTGAAGCAACCTCTTGTCAACACTGGGCATTGCTATTACTTTTGATATTTGGCAGTTACAGGAGTAGAAATGGTATCTTATTTTAAGATGCATTTCTTCGGCAATTGATGAGATTCAACAGCCTATTTTTGCTGGTTGGTCATTTGCTTTTCTTCTTTCCTGTTTTACCTGTTAAATGATCCTTTTCTTCTTTCCAACTGCTGGGTTCATTATCTTTTTTCCCCCCTAGTTATCGATCATGATACTAATATTTGATTGGGGTCCACTATTTGCTAAATGTCTTATAGTAGTTCCTTAGAATAAGAGGGATTTTCCTCCTGGCACCAGATAGTGTCTTTTCCAACACCATTTCTCTAACTTTCCACACCAACCAGGTGTCATAAAATTCAATTCAGTTCTGACACTAAGCATCAGAGTTAGCATCAGACTTAGTAGGATTAAAAGCTTAGTTCCAGATGAGCACCTTCACTTCTGGCACTAGTCACAAGTATCGAGTCAACTGGTAGACCTGCTATAATTGGGGGCTCCCACTACTACCTCCTCAGGCTTGACGATTTGCTAGAATGGCTCACAAAACAGGGAAGCCCTTTACTTACAGTTACTGGTTTATTATAAAGGATATAAGTGAGCAGCCAGATATAGAGGTGCATAGGGTGAGGTTCAGAGGGGTCTGGAATGCAGGGGCCCCTGTTCCTGCGGAGTTTTTTTTTTTTTTTTTTTTTTTAAGATTTTATTTATTTATCTGACAGATCACAAGCAGGCAGAGAGGCAGGCAGAGAGAGAGGAGGAAGCAGGCTCCCCGCTGAGCAGAGAGCCCGATGCGGGGCTCGATCCCAGGACTTTGAGATCATGACCTGAGCCGAAGGCAGCGGCTTAACCCACTGAGCCACCCAGGCGCCCTCCTGCGGAGTTTTTAAAGTGGGTGCTCCTGTGGGTGTTTTAGGCTCCCAGCACCTTGATGTGTCCACCAACTGTGAAGCTCTCAGAACTTTATCATTTAGGAGTTTTCATTACTACATGTGATTGATTAACTTACTGCGCATTGGTAATTAACTCTGCATTGGTAATTAACTCTGTCTTCAGTTCCCTCCCCTCCCTGGAGACTGGAGGCTGGGGCTGATAACTCCAAGCTTTGAATCAAGACTTGGTCTTTTTAAGGAGCTGCTCCCATCCTGAAGCTATCGAGGAGCCCACCAAGAGTTGCCTCATTAAGACAAAAGATGCTCCTATCACCCTCATTACTCAGGGTTTTAAGGAGCTCTGTACCAAGAGTTGGGGACAAAGACCAAATATTTTTCTTATTATACCACAGAAGAGCATCATCCTCATTTTTCAGAGAAAGAAACTGAGGCAAAGAGAGAATATGGGGCAAGTCATACATTTGGCAAGAGGCAGCCTTGGAGCTGACTTGACCTTTCTGTCTGTAAAGTCCATTTTTGAGCCAAAGTCTGTGTGGAATTATTAATATTCATTAGCTTTTCATAAACTAAATACAATAGCTTATGTGTGTGGTAGATGTTGCTAAATATATTTTCCTTTCGGTATATTATTTGTATCTTATTCTTTTGAGTTTAAAAGTTTAAATTTTTGAACTATTATTTTCTTATTTCCAAAGCTAGCCTACAGACATTAAAAAGCACAATTACAGGTTATTCGCATTCTTACTCCTGGCCTCCAGAGTTCAGTTTTCTACTCCAGAAGTTAAATTTTTTTTTTTCAGCAAATCCATTTGTCTTTTCTTTTGTGGCTACTACTTTAAAAAGTTCCATATTTAGAAAATATCTCATTACTCTAAGATGTTATGAATATTCATTTATTTTTCTCACAGCTTTTATAGTTTTCTAAGATCTAAATTTTCAATCTTAGGGAATTTATTTTTACTTATGGCATAAATAAAGTCCTGTTTTTTTTTTTTTTCTGAGTAGTTAACCTACATTTGAATTTTAAATTTGGAGAGAAGACAGAGTATATTTCATATCTGATTGCAGAACCCAAGGGAATTAATGATGCAGCAACAAAAAGAGCAGATGCTTCATCTGGAGGGAATGAGAAGGAGCTGCTTCTGTGAGAGAAAGTGAATGTCCTCATGATCTCACCAGTGGAATCCACAACTTTTAGCAGGACTGGTTTGAACAAACTTATGTGTTGAAAGAGGAATCCACAGGGCCACTCCCAGCAAACTCGCCCACTTAGACTTCTGCCACCATGTTCTACTGCAACATCCAGGGAAGAATGAAAGAAGGGATTCTCCTGTGCATACCAAATTTGGGGAATTTCTCAGTTCTCCTGGGTGGAGATCCATCCCCTCTCAGGATTAATGTCATTGCATCCTTTGGCAAAGAGCCAATCCTGAGAGTCATTAGGGGAGACCTTGACTTTGTAACCGTATGTGGTTCAGCCCATACCAAATGAGAGCCAGGACTTGGAGGAGCAATACTCTTGGAAGAGAGTGATGAGTTAGTTGGAGACTGGTCTGGAAGTCCCAAAACTGTTCGAGTTTCCACTTTCTCACTGATTCCTTGGGTGAATTTGAACATACTAAAAAATCTGCGGGATCTCCAAGAACTTCCCAATTTAAAGTTTATGATCCTTCTGGGCACTTCCTATTGTCATTCTCATAGGCTTCAGGCATTCATTCATTCACTCACCAAATACTAATTAAGCAGCTACTGAGTAGGTAGAAATTTATTGTTACAAGTAACTCAAATGGTATTGAGAACCATTGAGAACTGAGTTTCTTTTCAAGAAACTAAGACTCCCAAATAAAAGTGACTTAAATATTAAGACCAAAAAAAAAAATCTTACAAGATATCCCAAGATAAGAAATTTCTCAGATAGGTTAATTCTGATGCTGAACGACAGCAAATACCAGGTTCCTCCATGTCCTTCTCAGCATGTTACTTTGGTCTCCTCATTTTCTCAGCACAGCTTCAGCAACTCCAGCCATTGTTGGATCCTCAGGCATGTAGGGGCAAATAGAGTGGGGATTGAAATGCCTTCAGCTCTCTTTTTAAGATATAAGAGACTATTTTTTTTATTAATTCTTTATTTTTTCAGCATAACAGTATTCATTATTTTTGCACCACACCCAGTGCTCCATGCAATCCGTGCCCTCCACAATACCCACCACCTGGTGCCCCCAACCTCCCACCCCCCACCCCTTCAAAATTCTCAGATCGTTTTTCAGAGTCCATAGTCTCTCATGGTTCACCTCCCCTTCCAATTTCCCTCAACTCCCTTCTCTCCATCTCCCCTTGTCCTCCATGCTATTTGTTATGCTCCACAAATAAGTGAAACCATATGATAATTGACTCTCTCTGCTTGACTCAGCATAATCTAAGAGACTATTTTTAAGACCTTTCTCATCCACCTCAATATGTTTCTGTCACACACCATTACCTAGAATTAAAATATATATCCCCTCTCAAGCTAGTCACCAATAGAGAATGGATTCATCAATTTTGGCTCAGACTAATCAAAGTTCTTCCCTATTGGGGGAGGGGGACTGAATTAGGACCTAGAAAAATAGAGCTAATTGGAAGAGCCTGGATAAATGAAAAAAAAAAAAAATCTAGAGTTTTGTTGGTAAGGAAGGATGCTGTTGTGTAGTCTACCTTACTAAATATTAGAGGTAAAAAGTGATAGCTCATATTTTTGTCTGCTTCTCAATCCAGCTAGACATTTTCTTCCATATTTCTTGGCCATTTTTTATTTTTTCTTTAATGAATTCCTGTTCCTATTCATGGCACATTTTTCTATTGATACATTCCTTTTTCTTATTGATCAGTAAATTTGTTTATTATTATTATTATTATTATTATTATTATTATAATTTTTTTTTTCACAGACAGAGCTCACAGGTAGGCAGACAAGCAGGCAGAGAGAGAGGAAGGGAAGCAGGCTCCCTGCTGAGCAGAGAGCCCGATGTGGGGCTCGATCCCAGGACCCTGAGATCATGACCTGAGCCGAAGGCAGAGGCTTTAACCCACTGAGCCACCCAGGTGCCCCTGTTTATTATTTTTCTAGTGGAATTATTTCCTTCCCTATTTCTTTACTCCGAGTCAGGTAATCCTGAGTTCTTGCTTTTCCTCAGTCCAAAGTACTTTCCAAATTTACCTTTTTGGAGATATCTCAAAAATTCTTTTATAACAGCCCTGGTCCAGCATAGAGTAGCTTCCCACCCACATCTACTTAGTCCTCAGTCTTCTGGATTCTTCTTTTAAAATAAATGTCATATCCCCCTTTCCCCTTCCCATCACAAATGGCTCCAACCACTTCTCCCTTTTGACTGTTGTCATGGCTTCATAATTGGTTTCCTTTCCCCTAGTGCCTTCCTTTTCACCCATCCTGCAGTAATTACTGATAAAACACCAAGGTGTAGATGACATAGTTTTATACCTATTGTTGCCCAGGCTGCCTTTTTGCCTGTTGAGTGAAGTCTAGACTTCATAGCCTAGCATGTAACACCTGCTCCATTCAGTTTCACTCTGGCCTTATACTCTTATTAAATCCATCTGCCATGCCCACTCTTGCTTTCTGCTAGCATGATTTCCCTTTCTTTCACACGTTTTTGGTGAAATCACATCCATCTTTCAACACCCACCTCAAAAGCTACCACCTTGGCAAAGTCTTCCCAGATTTCTCAAGTCAGAATGACCTTCTCTTTCCTCTTTCATAAGAATTTTTATTGTCTGTGCTTGAGTATTTAGGACATCTTGTTCGTATCACTGTTCGATATACATGGAGCTCTCCACCAGTTCCTAAGCACAGGACTCTCGTCTGCTGCTCTAAGGTGTCCTCATCACCTTCTGGGGTTTATGTGGAGTGATGTTCAATGTGTGCTTGTTGAATCTGTTAGCGCTCAGTAAATGCTTGGCATTAACAATTTTTCTTGGTGTATAATTAACCCAAGGGTTAACTTAAATTTAATTGCCATTTAGCATTTGCTAGAGCAAGGCTGATTACTAATGTAAACACAGATGCTTTGGGGAAAGGCAGTATTTTTCCATAGTTTGTTAATAGTAGTATGGATTTTCTAGCCCCCTTTTTTTATTTGTTAGCGTATGACTCCATAATGGTGCCTCAATTAATTGATTTTTTTAGGGTAAGTTTATTTCAAGTGTGAATTCAGCCTTAAAATTACTACTACAAACAAATCTTTTTAAAAGTTGCACTGAATTGGGGCGCCTGGGTGGCTCAGCGGGTTAAAGCCTCTGCCTTCAGCTCAGGTCATGATCTCAGGGTCCTGGGACCGAGTCCCACGTCAGGCTCTCTGCTCAGCGGGGAGCCTGCTTCCCTTCCTCTCTCTCTGCCTGCCTCTCTGCCTACTTGTGATCAATGTCTGTCAAATAAATAAATAAATAAATAATCTAAAAAGGAAAAGTTATGCTGAATTATGGAGAAGGAAGTTAACCACAGAAATTTACTTTTCTTGTTCTTTTTAAGAAAATTTAAAAGACATCTAATAGCCAATAGTTATTGACAATTTGCTATTTGTCATGCTCTGTTCTGAGCACTCTACACGTATTAATTTATTTAATCCTCCTAACATTTATAGGAAATAGCTATCAAGACCATTTTCATCTTGATGGGGAAAACTGAGGCAAGAGAGCTTAAATAATTTGCTTTAATTCAAGCAGTTAGTAAGTGGAGAAACCAGGATTTAAATTCAGGCAGTTAGATTTCTGAACTTGCATTCCGTGGTGAGCTCCAAGCTGTATTTTTACTGACTACCAAGGAGACAAGTAGTCAGTTCGAGGCCATTCAATATAAATTATCTTTTCAACAATCTTAGGCTGCAAGGGACAGGATGACAAAAAGGAGAGGAGCTAGATGGTGAAAGCTTTGGGCTTCATCTATAGCTATGGGAATGAAAAATCATATTCATTTACCATTTTAGGCCATACTTGCTTTCCTTGCTAGAACACCTGCTGGTTTGGGAGCCCCAGGAAAAGATGCAGAAAGATGATAAAGTATAAATTAGAAGGGCATTACAGAATCTGTGGTTTTGTGCTGCTGCTATAAATACTCTGTTTCATAAAGATAAGCTTTTTGTGAATTTTATCATCTATGGTTTTTTGGTCATTTAATGAGAATGTTCATTTGAATCTCTCTGCGATGACATGCTCATATATAAGGATTTATCCTAGTAGGATAAACAGATCCTTTGATTAATTTTCCCTCCTGTGTGTAGAACTTATATTATGAAATGTGTGGGGCAATGGTTCTCCAAGTATGGTCTGGGGATCCCTGGGGGTCCTTAAGATGCTATTGGAGAGTCCAAGAGGCCAAGGCTATTTCCATAATGGCATTAAGATGTCATTTTCATTTTCCTTTGTCACTCTCATTTTCTTACAAGTCACTAGTGGAGTTTACCAGAGGCAACAGGTTGAATGCAGAAACAGACCTGAAAATCCAGTTAACTTCCATTACATGGAACATTAAAGAGATTTGCAAAATGTAAAACAGTGCCACTCATCCCATTAAATTATTTTTGATTTTGAAAAATAGCTCTCTTTTCATAGAAATGTGTTATTTGTGTTAATCCATTAACACGTAATGGGTTTATTACTGTTATTTTAAAAGAAATAAATATTCCTAAATGATCGGTTTTAATTTTTAATACAGCCCATAACAACAGGTATAATCCACATAAGCAAAAGTTCTTTAAGATCCTCCATAATTTTCATTCTTAAAATTGAAACCCTTAAAAAGAGGTTCTGAGACCAGAGGGTAAGGATCGCTAGTGTAGAGAGTCTAGAACAAACCCAAATCATAAGTTATATGCAGGTTAGCTTCTAAGATCTCAATTTCAACTCTGTTGTTTGTATGTGCTGAAGTATTTATAGCTTGAAATATATTCATTTATTTATTCATGCATTCAAAGGGTATTTATTGAAGAGCTGTTGTGTGCCAGATGCTGTATGAAGCATTGGGGAGCAAGACAGCCTGCCTTCCCAGAGCCTAACCTTGGCATTCATTCCTGTAGAGTTCCCTTTAGCAGTTACACTCAGGGTCCACTTTAGTCCTTGCACAGCCCCCAAAGAGCTTATAATTCAGGGAGGCAAGAGACTTGTATGGAATCTTTAAGCAAATCAGAGTGAATGGAGTTAAGATGTCACCATTAGCCATTCTCATGAGCAGGAGCTCAGAGAAGGGATCAATCGTGTGAGATGGTAAGATAAAGGATTCTGGGACTTGACTTTAATCCAGAAACACAGGCGCTTAGGACAGCCAAGCAGAGTGGAAGGGGGCAGGCTGGGTGGGGAAGAGATGAGCAGGCTTGTGGAGTTAGGTCATTCATTGCTCACTGCATAGGGTGTAGGGAAGGGCAAGGGCCTGGCTCCATGGATAAAGATGCTTATGGCTAGAATCTCCTGGTCTAAGACTGAGTTTTATTCTGTACTGACAAAGAGATCCCATGTCTTCTAATCTATTGGTAAGTGAGTGTCTCTCTTGGGTGTGATTAAAAGTCCATGCCATCATTCCGTGTTTCCCAAACTTGCCAGATCCTAGATTTCCCCAAATAGCCAGAATTATCTGGAAATACTTGTTAAGGACACAGATTTCAGGGTTCCATCCAAGATATACTGATCTGGGGAGGGGCCAGAGGTTCTGTACCTTTAAGTCATGTCAGGTGATTTTCTTTTCTTTTTTTATTATAGGTAAGTTTGGGAAATACAACTCAACCTATTACTGATGGTTTCAATCCTAAAGCTGCGTAATGGGAAACTCAAACAAACAAACAAACAAACAAACAAAACAACAACAACAAAAGCCCACTGCTCAGGCTTATTCACAATGACCTAATTTAATTTAAAAAATGATAAAAATGAAGATAACTAACAATAATCAGAATGCAATTATGAACAATTTTGGTCCACAGTTGTTCCTTCAATTGTACCATATTCTCCATGGCCCCAGAATTAGCTAAGAAAATAACATCTAGCTCCATTAACAGTGTTTTTCTTGTTCTAAGATGTTAAAGACTATGGCATTGCAAACTAAGAGTGTAATTGCTGGTGCTGATGTAGGTGGGGAGTGACATAGCTTGCTTTGGAGAAAAAGAAAAGAACATTTATGGTTATTCTGGGCTCTCACTACCTGTTCAGGTCAGAGCAAATGTTAAGAGCAGCCCACTGGGACCACATGGGAAATCATCCTCTTGTTTCCACTATAGGAAGAACCTATAGGAGGAAGTGGAGAAACAAAAATCACACTGGAATTCTCATTGTTACTGAGAACTTTCTGAGTAAATGCAAAGCATGTGCTGTTTCATCCCACAGGAAAATCAATTCTGTTTTTACTGGGAAAGTGTTTGTGTTTTTCCATTTATGAAATCATGGAGTCCCAAGTTTTGGGAAGTTGCAGAGCCAGAAGACATTTCAGAGGCCACTTGGCTCTACTGCTGACATACTCTCTGTCTTTCCTCTTGTAGGCTGGACTGGGTACCAGGAGACGCGAACTTTGAGTTGCGTCTAGCACTGGCTTGCTGTAGGGTTTTGGGCAAGCTTTTTTCCCTCTTTGGGCCTCAGCTTCCCCATTTGTTTGAAGAAAGATGTGCTTCAGTTTGTTGAGCTCTTCTAGCTGGAACCTTGCAGAAATATAAGACTCTGTCATGGATTGTTTTGGCACCTTCCCAGGCAAAGGACACCTAGTTTATAGAGGATCTACTGCATCTAGAAAGAGCTATATTTGTTATGTGGGCCAAATTGAACAGGATCTGCTCAGGGACCTAGAAAACACTCTTAGTATTCAGGAAACTTTGTCTGATACTCTGAAGAAAGAAAGGGTCTGAAGCTTGGCCTTCTTGATTCAACACTCTGTTGGGTTGTATTGTCTGGGGCTTGGGAATTATTCTCATGAAATCCATCTTCTTCATTCATGAAATGGGAATAAAGATAATAATATCTGTCTCACGAGGCTGTTCTGATAAGTAGATAAAATAATATACTTAAGATTTCAATAAAAATTTGATGTCATTATTTTCCCCTTATAATTTTGGTCCCCATGGGTGTTTTCTCCTTTCCTTGGTATATCTCTTAGTACTGTTCTAGCTTCATTGTGTTAAAGTATCTTTATTGCCTTTCTATTCTGTTATTATTTAGGCTTGGTTCACCTAAGGGAAAGAAGAAGGGAAATGTTTTTTAAGGGGTCAATTGTTAAAAAAAAATAACTAAGTAAGAGTCAAAGCAGGTCACAAACCATCAGTATTTTATTCTGTCAAACAAAGAGAGAGGTAAAGTCCAAGATATGTGTGGGGGAGCAGATTTCTGGATGAAGGCCTACCCTCCCTAGCACTGTAATTTATGACCATCATTTCCTGAGTAAGAACTTCCTGTTTAAACTATTGGCATGAGTTAAAGGACATTCAGATTCTCTCCAAAGCAGCTTCTTAGAGAAAGGCAGCAATCAAAGCTTTCTGGTCTTTTCCTTCCACCTCTCACCTGCCCAGCACAGTCCTTTGGAGAAGAACAGTGCTGGTGATGAGTCCACAGCTGGAACACAGCTGCCAGGTCTGGAAGTCCAGATTTGGGATCTTGTTTTGGTTCTTCTGCTGCTTATTCACCATGGGTCCTTGAAGAGGTCTCTTGCCACATCAGCCTCACTCAGGATCTGCACCTATGAATGGGCAGGTTAGACTGGATGCGCAGAAGTAACTGAAGGCATTTTGTTAAAAATACACAGGTCCAGACCTCACTCTCAGAGGTTACAGTTCAGAAAAGCCAAAGGTGAGTTGTTCTTATGAATCACTACTGCTACACTTGATCTTAGCCAAAAGGCTGAGAAGTGATATGAGTCACGACTTCTGGCCCAAAGCACCTGCACATAAAATCCTAGATGTCTTCCATTTTTGGTATGTGTGACATGACTCACCCACCTATTGGAATATGAGAGAACTCAAGTAAATTTTCTTTTTCACAGGATTGTCACCCAGGCTGTGGCTCTGGATATGGTCTATAGGTCTCCAGTGAGCCACGAGGATCTGTCTGAAGGCCTCAGAGAGAAACAAATGTGAGTCCTTTCTTTATGGTAAGGAAGTTAATGAAGATGTACATTTCCACAGGTTGATATCTTTATATCCACAGGTTGATATCTTTATATATGATCCAGGGCTACTTTCCAAGAAACTAGTATTCGAGTTTGGGCTCTTCCTGAAAGCAAAGTCCAAGGCAAAGTCAGGTGAGTTTATTTGGTACTACCATTCCTTCTTTGGTTTCATGATGTGTGGGTGGAGAGCAAAGATGGCAGAACTTAGAGAAATGAATTTTGGTTCCAGGCTGAGCTTTGTCATTCACTGGTTGTACATTTGGAAAACCACTTTTCTTTTCATTTTTCACATTTATGAAGTGAATATAACCAAGTCCTGACTCACTGTGTTGTTATGAGAATTATATGGCGTGGTATAAGCAAAAATGTTGTAGGAATTGCTAAGTATGCCAATAGTTTATTGTTTTACTTGAATGTCCAGTGTTCTCAACTCCATTTGGGACTATGGAGCTTTAGAACATTAGATTTCTGGGTCTTAGACAATGATTGTTGGGTGTGTCTGGAAGAGGACAAGGGAATCTGTAATAAAATTCTTTCTAGTCAGTTGTGATAATCGGCCAAATTTGAGAAGTAAACTACACCATGAATACCATGGAGCAGAGATTATGTATTATTCAACTTCATATTCCTACTGTTTGACATAGTTCCTAGTATACAGTGTAGTCAATAAATGTTTTTTGAATGGATAAAAGACCAAACCTTTATACTTAACCAAAAAAAGAGCAAAGGCACAACTCTACAGAAGACACCCTGGTCCCCTGATCTGCATGTCTGCCTGACCTACCTTTGTCCGCTGAATTAGTCTGTTTGTCCCAGAAATAGCTGGGCTAATTTACACCCATTACTATAATACTTGAGCAGCTTGCACTACCTTATACATAGATTCACCATGGGTGACAGTATCTTCTTTTACTATTTCAAAGGTGGTTGTGAAGTATAAGTGGATAATATATTAAAAAGTGATTTTCAGGTTGCAGTGCTATGAATATATAGGGAATTAATGTTATTAAGAGGAATATGCTAAGTAACTTCATCATTCTTCAAAGCTCAATAGATAATATGGCTATAGAAGAGAAGATTCTTTCATCAGAGTGTCTAGGCCCACAGATTCACCACTGAGCTCACTTTAAACTGATTTAAAGAGAACAGATTTAAAATAAGGAAACATGAAGAATTGAAATTATAAGACTAAGTGGAGGTATACAAGCCAAGGCAATCCAAAAGAATACAGAAAGATCTCAGAGTTAATATCAGGAGAGTGTAATTCAAGGCAAAAGATACTGAATAGGTCAAAAAGGAACCCTTTAGAGGGAGGAGTCAAGATGGCGGAGAAGTAGCAGGCTGAGACTACTTCAGGTAGCGGGAGATCAGCTAGATAGCTTATCTAAAGATTGCAAACACCTACAAATCCAACGGGAGATTGAAGAGAAGAATAACAGCAACTCTAGAAACAGAAAATCAACCACTTTCTGAAAGGTAGGACTGGCGGAGAAGTGAATCCAAAATGACGGGAAGATAGACCGTGGGGGGAGGGGCCGGCTCCCGGCAAGCGCGGAGCAATGGAGCACAAAATCAGGACTTTTAAAAGTCTGTTCCACTGAGGGACATTGCTCCAGAGGCTTAACCGGGGTGAAGCCCACGCAGGGTCAGCATGGCCTCGGGTCCCGCAGGGTCACAGAAGGATCGGGGGTGTCTGAGTGTCGCAGGGCTTGCAGGTATTAGAACGGGGAAGCCGGCTACAGAGACAGAGCCGAGGAGTGAGCTCTAAGCTCAGGGTTACCTTGAACCGGTCACAGGCTCGGTCAGCTCGGAGCGCGGCCGGAGGCCAGGGTGACGGGAGTAATTGGGCGCTGTTCTCTGGGGGCGCACTGAGGAGTGGGGCCCTGGGCTCTCAGCTCCTCCGGGCCGGAGACCGGGAGGCCGCCATCTTCATTCCTGCCCTCCGGAACTCTACGGAAAGCGCTCAGGGAACAAAAGCTCCCAAAAGCAAACCCGAGCGGATTACTCAGCCCGGCCCCAGGTAAGGGTGGTGCAACTCTGCCTGGGGCAAAGACACTTGAGAATCACTACAACAGGCCCCTCCCCCAGAAGATCAACAAGAAACCCAGCCAGGACCAAGTTCACCTACCAAGGAGTGCAGTTTCAATACCAAGGAGAGCAATGGAATTCCAGAGGAGGAGAAAGCAAAGCACGGAACTCATGGCTTTCTCCCCATGATTTTTTAGCCCTGCAGTTAATTTAATTTTTTTTTCAAATTTTTTTCTCTTCTTCTGTTAAATTTTTTTAACTTTTACACTTTTCTTTTTTAACGTTTTTTAACTAGTTTATCTAATATATATCTATTTTTCCTTTTTTGGTTTTCTTCTTTTAATTGTTTCTTTTTTTTTTTTTCTTTCTGAACCTCTTTTTATCTCCTTTCTCTCCCCTCACGATTTGGGATCTCTTCTGATTTGGCTAAAGCATATTTTCCTGGGGTTGTTGCCACCCTTTTAGTATTTTACTTGATCCTTCATATACTCTTATCTGGACAAAATGACAAGGCGGAAAAATTCACAACAAAAAAAAGAACAAGAGGCAGTACCAAAGGCTAGGGACCTAATCAATACAGACATTGGTAATATGTCAGATCTAGAGTTCAGAATGATGATTCTCAAGGTTCTAGCCGGGCTCGAAAAAGGCATGGAAGATATTAGAGAAACCCTCTCGGGAGATATAAAAGCCCTTTCTGGAGAAATAAAAGAACTAAAATCTAACCAAGTTGAAATCATAAAAGCTATTAATGAGGTACAAACAAAAATGGAGGCTCTGACTGCTAGGATAAATGAGGCAGAAGAAAGAATTAGCGATATAGAAGACCAAATGACAGAGAATAAAGAAGCTGAGCAAAAGAGGGACAAACAGCTACTGGACCATGAGGGGAGAATTCGAGAGATAAGTGACACCATAAGACGAAACAACATTAGAATAATTGGGATTCCAGAAGAAGAGGAAACAGAGAGGGGAGCAGAAGGCATATTGGAGAGAATTATTGGAGAGAATTTCCCCAATATGGCAAAGGAAACAAGCATCAAAATCCAGGAGGTTCAGAGAACCCCCCTCAAAATCAATAAGAATAGGTCCACACCCCGTCACCTAATTGTAAAATTTACAAGTCTTAGTGACAAAGAAAAGATCCTGAAAGCAGCCCGGGAAAAGAAGTCTGTAATGTACAATGGTAAAAATATTAGATTGGCAGCAGACTTATCCACAGAGACCTGGCAGGCCAGAAAGAGCTCGCATGATATATTCAGAGTACTAGACAAGAAAAACATGCAGCCAAGAATACTATATCCAGCTAGGCTATCATTGAAAATAGAAGGAGAGATTAAAAGCTTCCAGGACAAACAAAAACTGAAAGAATTTGCAAATACCAAACCAGCTCTACAGGAAATATTGAAAGGGGTCCTCTAAGCAAAGAGAGACCCTAAAAGTAGTAGATCAGAAAGAAACAGAGACAGTATACAATAACAGTCACCTTACAGGCAATACAATGGCACTAAATTCATATCTCTCAATACTTACCCTGAATGTTAATGGGCTAAATGTCCCAATCAAAAGACACAGGGTATCAGAATGGATAAAAAAACAAAACCCATCTATATGTTGCCTACAAGAAACTCATCTTAAACCTGAAGACACCTCCAGGTTTAAAGTGAGGGGGTGGAAAAGAATTTACCATGCTGATGGACATCAGAAGAAAGCAGGAGTGGCAATCCTTATATCAGATCAATTAGATTTTAAGCCAAAGATTATAATAAGAGATGAGGAAGGACACTATATCATACTCAAAGGAACTGTCCAACAAGAAGATCTAACAATTTTAAATATCTATGCCCCTAACGTGGGAGCAGCCAACTATATAAACCAATTAATGACAAAATCAAAGAAACACATCGACAAGAATACAATAATAGTAGGGGATTTTAACACTCCCCTCACTGAAATGGACAGATCATCCAAGCAAAAGATCAACAAGGAAATCAAGGCCTTAAATGACACACTGGACCAGATGGACATCACAGATATATTCAGAACATTTCATCCCAAAGCAACAGAATACCCATTCTTCTCTAGTGCACATAGAACATTCTCCAGAATAGATCACATTCTTGGTCCTAAATCAGGTCTCAACCATTATCAAAAGATTGGAATCATTCCCTGCATATTTTCAGACCACAATGCTCTGAAGCTAGAACTCAACCACAAGAGGAAATTTGGAAAGAACCCAAATACATGGAGACTAAACAGCATCCTTCTAAAGAATGAATGGGTCAACCAGGAAATTAAAGAAGAATTGAAATTATTCATGGAAACAAATGATAATGAAAACACAACAGGTCAGAATCTGTGGGACACAACAAAGGCAGTCCTGAGAGGAAAATATATAGCGGTACAAGCCTTTCTCAAGAAACAAGAAAGGTCTCAGGTACACAACCTAACCCTACACCTAAAGGAGCTGGAGAAAGAACAAGAAAGAAACCCTAAACCCAGCAGAAGAAGAGAAATCATAAAGATCAGAGCAGAAATCAATGAAATAGAAACCAAAAAAACCCAATAGAACAAATCAACAAAATTAGGAGCTGGTTCTTTGAAAGAATTAATAAGATTGATAAACCCCTGGCCAGACTTATCAAAAAGAAAAGAGAAAGGACCCAAATAAATAAAATCATGAATGAAAGAGGAGAGATCACAATGAACACCAAAGAAATACAGACAATTATAAGAACATACTATGAGCAACTCTACGCCAACAAATTTGACAATCTGGAAGAAATGGATGCATTCCTAGAGACATATAAACTACCACAACTGAACCAGGAAGAAATAGAAAACCTGAACAGACCCATAACCAGTAAGGAGATTGAAACAGTCATAAAAAATCTTCAAACAAACAAAAGCCCAGGGCCAGATGGCTTCCCAGAGGAATTCTACCAAACATTTAAAGAAGAACTAATTCCTATTCTCCTGAAACTGTTCCAAAGAATAGAAATGGAAGGAAAACTTCCAGACTCATTTTATGAGGCCAGCATCACCTTGATTCCCAAAACCAGACAAGGATCCCATCAAAAAAGAGAACTACAGACCAATATCCTTGATGAACACAGATGCAAAAATTCCCGCCAAAATACTAGCCAATAGGATTCAACAGTACATTAAAAGGATTATTCACCACAAACAAGTGGGATTCATTCCAGGGCTTCAAGGTTGGTTCAACATCCGCAAATCAATCAATGTGATACAACACATTAATAAAAGAAAGAACAAGAACCATATGATACTCTCCATAGATGCTGAAAAAGCATTTGACAAAGTACAGCATCCCTTCCTGATCAAAACTCTTCAAAGTGTAGGGATAGACGGCACATACCTCAATATTATCAAAGCCATCTATGAAAAACCCACCGCAAATATCATTCTCAATGGAGAAAAACTGAAAGCTTTTCCGCTAAGGTCAGGAACACGGCAGGGATGTCCGTTATCACCACTGCTATTCAACATAGTACTAGAAGTCCTAGCCTCAGCAATCAGACAACAAAAGGAAATTAAAGGCATCCAAATCAGCAAAGAAGAAGTCAAACTATCACTCTTTGCAGATGATATGATACTCTATGTGGAAAACCCAAAAGACTCCACTCCAAAACTGCTAGAACTTGTACAGGAATTCAGTAAAGTGTCAGGATATAAAATCAATGCACAGAAATCAGTTGCATTTCTCTACACCAACAACAAGACAGAAGAAAGAGAAATTAAGGAGTCCATCCCATTTACAATTGCACCCAAAACTATAAGATACCTAGGAATAAACCTAACCAAAGAGACTAAGAATCTATACTCAGAAAACTATAAAGTACTCATGAAAGAAATTGAGGAAGACACAAAGAAATGGAAAAATGTCCCATGCTCCTGGATTGGAAGAATAAATATTGTGAAAATGTCTATGCTACCTAAAGCAATCTACACATTTAATGCAATTCCTATCAAAGTACCATCCATTTTTTTCAAAGAAATGGAACAAATAATCCTCAAATTTATATGGAACCAGAAAAGACCTCGAATAGCCAAAGGAATATTGAAAAAGAAAGCCAAAGTTGGTGGCATCACAATTCCGGACTTCAAGTTCTATTACAAAGCTGTCATCATCAAGACAGCATGGTACTGGCACAAAAACAGACACATAGATCAATGGAACAGAATAGAGAGCCCAGAAATGGACCCTCAACTCTATGGTCAACTCATCTTCGACAAAGCAGGAAAGAATGTCCAATGGAACAAAGACAGCCTCTTCAATAAATGGTGTTGGGAAAATTGGACAGCCACATGCAGAAAAATGAAATTGGATCATTTCCTTACACCACACACGAAAATAGACTCAAAATGGATGAAGGATCTCAATGTGAGAAAGGAATCCATCCAAATCCTCGAGGAGAACACAGGCAGCAACCTCTTCGACCTCAGCCGCAGCAACATCTTCCTAGGAACATCACCAAAGGCAAGGGAAGCAAGGGCAAAAATGAACTTTTGGGATTTTATCAAGATCAAAAGCTTTTGCACAGTAAAGGAAACAGTTAACAAAACCAAAAGACAACTGACAGAATGGGAGAAGATATTTGCAAATGACATATCGGATAAAGGGCTAGTGTCCAAAATCTATAAAGAACTTAGCAAACTCAACACCCAAAGAACAAATAATCCAATCAAGAAATGTGCAGAGGGCATGAACAGACATTTTTGCAAGGAAGACATCCAGATGGCCAACAGACACATGAAAAAGTGCTCCATATCACTCAGCATCAGGGAAATACAAATCAAAACCACCATGAGATATCACCTCACACCAGTCAGAATGGCTAAAATTAACAAGTCAGGAAATGACAGATGCTGGCGAGGATGAGGAGAAGGGGGAACCCTCCTACACTGTTGGTGGGAATGCAAGCTGGTGCAACCACTCTGGAAAACAGCATGGAGGTTCCTCAAAATGTTGAAAATAGAACTACCCTATGACCCAGCAATTGCACTGCTGGGTATTTACCCTAAAGATACAAACGTAGTGATCTGAAGGGGCACGTGCACCCGAATGTTTATAGCAGCAATGTCTACAATAGCCAAACTATGGAAAGAACCTAGATGTCCATCAACAGACGAATGGATAAAGAAGATGTGGTATATATACACAATGGAATACTATGCAGCCATCAAAAGAAATGAAATCTTGCCATTTGCGACGACGTGGATGGAACTAGAGGGTATCATGCTTCGTGAAATAAGTCAATCGGAGAAAGACAACTATCATATGATCTCCCTGATATGAGGGAGAGGAGATGCAATATGTGGGGTTAAGGGGGTAGGAGAAGAATAAATGTAACAAGATGGGATTGGGAGGGAGACAAACCACAAGTGACTCTTAATCTCACAAAACAAACTGAGTGTTGATGGGGGGAGGTGGGTTGGGAGAGGGGGGGTGGGGTTATGGACATTGGGGAGGGTATGTGCTATGGTGAGTGCTGTGAAGTGCGTAAACCTGGCGATTCACAGACCTGTACCCCTGGGGATAAAAATGTATTATATATTTATAAAAAATAAAATTAAAAAAAAATAAATAAAAGAATGTTTTTAGGGAAAAAAAAAAAGGAATCCTTTATAGCAATGGAGTATGTGGTCCATAAGGGAATATATTGTCATGAATAGTTATGCACCAAAGAACATAAAACTAAGATGTAGGAAGAAAAATCTTCAGAAAATACAAGGAAGAAGAGGAAGAGGAAGAAAGAGGAGGAGGAGGAGTAAGAAAGGAGAAGGAGGGGGAAAGAAGATGGGGGGAAGGAGAATGAGAAAGAGAGAGATGGAGAGGGAGAGGCAAAAGAAGTTGAAGAAGAAGGAAGGAAGGATGGAAGGGAGGAAGGAAAGGAAAGGAAAGGAAGAGGGGAAGGAAGGGAGAGGGAAAGGAGGGACCCTGACAGAATCAAATTTGTAGTGGGAAAATTGTTACACCTCTTTGGAACATGGGCAGATCCAGCAGATACAAAGGTAGGATAAGGAGTGTGAACATAATTTACAAGCTATTTTTAGTACAAGTGTATTGAACACTACAAAGAACAAATCTTTATGAAAGCATTCATGGAACAAAACCTTATCATATTTTAAACCTAAAAAGACCCTAATAATTTCTTCAAAGTAAAAGAATATTGACCCAGTCTGTCCAATAAAGTAGCTATGATTTATATCTGGCTATTGAATACTTACATTAGAAAATAAAGTAGAAAGTAGAAAATAAAGAAATTCAAAAAAATTAAAAAAAACTATGCTGTCCTCAAGGTCTACAGTCAAACTGGAGAAAAACACCTACCACTGTACAATAAATATCTAATCACTCTTAGTATTGATCACCCACTGTGGGCCCAGCAGCAGGACCTCCCCTATATCACCTATAATCCTTTCAAACACACTACAAGTTTGGCATAATTATACCCTCTTCTCAGATGACCAAACAAACTCAGCCAGGTTAAGTGGCTTTAAGGCCTCAAAGGAAAATAGTAAGTGTGTGATTGGAATTCTTATTGTAATGCCCATGCTGCTTCCAGGTCATCACACTGGTCCCATAAAATGGGCAACTACATGATTGAAAGTCCACAGGTTATAGGATAGACATTGGGAGGTGAGATATTTGAAGAACCCAAATCATTACATTTGCCTTGACTTGGTTGGCATATCTTGGTTTAGTTTGAGGAACTTCAGTCTTCTGCTTTAGGAGACAATAACAATAGGTGATTGTTTAAGGCCCCTTTCAGAAAGTGGCAATGAGAAGCACTTTGGGCAGGTCAGCTTTTCTAGCATGTGATGGCTACCACTGGTTACTGCTAGAAAAGTCCTCTTGTCATGGTTACAGCATGCAGTTGCATGGAGGAGGCAGTCCTCACATGTGTCCCATTAAGTTTCTTTGAGTTTGGGTTGTATGTCCAAGGAAGACTCTACTAGTGATTTCACATTTGTATACTTTGCAGTTAAATCTTCATTAACTACAAAATAAATGTTGCCAGAATTTATTCCCTCTTATTTTAAGAAAAAGGGGGAAATCATACAAAAATCCAGAACTAATCAATTCCTTGGAACTTTCTGGTCAGTCGAATTCATTTCAACATAGCTTTCCAAGATCCCGGAGTGTGTTAGCCCCAGGGACAGAGTTATGAATGAGACAGAACAGTCACTCAGGGAGGGACCATATAGACTCTATTGGTGTGTTATTTTTCCAGATGTAAGAATAGGTCAACTCAGGAGATAGTCAAGATTAGGGTACTCCTTGGATAGACAACCCAAATTCAGGAAACTCAGGAGATCCTTCAGCCTGATATAGGAACATGCATAGGAATCAGGAAGAATAGAATCTAAGTCACATAGCTGACTCCTAAAGGACTGGCTCATCATGAAAGTACTGGAAAGGTCAGGAGCTTCCCAGAACAGCACTTGACCACCTCTGCTGTTTCAGCTACCATGTACAAATTTTTCTTGAATCATAATCTTGTCTGCTAAGGGTCAGGCACTATGCCAAACACTTTCTAATTCTGATGATTTCTGTTTTTCAGCTTGTTTGCTCGTTCTTGGCTGTGATTTTACTTTCCTTTACATATGTGTTTTGGTTTCTGGTTCTGTTATAAATTTCTCAGCTCACTGTGCCTGGATTTCAGATGATCATAGAATTCCTTGATAGCTTCACTTTACTGCTTTGTCTAACCAATATTTATGGCCCTCTTGTTAAGTGCCAGTACAGAGCTGGGTTCTGGAATTTCCAAATTTAGTGGGCCAGTGGTGGGTCCTAAAGTGTGTGTGTGTGTGTGTGAGAGAGAGAGAGAGAGAAAGAGAGAGGAAGAGAGAGACCAATAAGCCCACATGATCCAATTTTTATTTTATTTTTTATTATTATGTTTTTTTTTTTTTTTAAGAGAAGGAGGTGGGGAGGGACAGAGGGAGAGAGAGAGAGAGAAACTTAAGGAGCTCCTTCTCACAACTCTGAGATCATGACCTGAGCCAAAATCAAGAGCTGGATGCTTAACTGATGGAGACACTCAGGCACCCCAGATCCAATTTTTATCTTAAAAATATCCTTTTTCTTAAGTGGAGGATGCCTCGGGTGGGGAGGAGGGAGCAAGGAAGAGGTGAGAACAGGCAGGAGTCTATTCTAATAATCCAGGTAAGAATGATGGCTTGGATTACAGTGCTGATGGTAGAGATGAAGAAAAATGTAAGGACTCACCTTGGGATTAGTGGGTAGCATGAGCCACTTATTGGTTGCTTGGATGTTGGATATTAGCGAAAGGGTGATTTTTTTGTTTGAACAATTTTGCTGATGGGATAACTGAAGAAGTCTAGAGAATGGGAGTTGAGGTGGGGAATAGAAGTTGTGAAGGAATTTGGTACATTTTATATTTGAAATATCAGGGAGAAGCTGTTAACTAGTCAGTTGAATTTGTAAGAGTGGATCTCAGAGGAGTTATCTAGAGTGGAGATATAAAGTTAGTAGTCTTAGCATATAGATCGCACTTATAGCCATTGTCATAGAAGACATAACAGAGGGAAGGACTATAGATGAAAAAGATCTTCTGAAGAATGACAAGTTCAGGGAGTTGAGGCGAATCCAACCAGGTATCTGACTAAAATGCTCCAGGGAAGTGGGAGAAAAAACCTAGGTGATTGGTGGTATTATGGGAGGTGAGAGAGGAGCCATAGGATGGAATTCAGAACACAAGAGGAGGGTTGGCCTTTAGTAGGCTTGAGAACACTTCCTCCACCATGGTAGGTTAAAAGAAGGAGAAAATGATTATAAATACTGTAGGCTTGAGCATGGGTGGTGAGAAATTGAGAGAGTTTGCTTCTGTTAATTTATATTTTTCTCTACTAAATATGAGGCAAGGTCATCAGAGGAAATTGTGGATTGAGGAGGAGGTGTAGGAAGCATGAGGAGAGAGAAATCATTCACCTCAGTGAGTGGGAAAGTTAGCTTGTGAGAGAAAAATGGTCAGCCCTTTGGGCCTTTGTGAAAGCCTATTGATACCTGGGATTGTTACATTAATGTGAACACTGTCAGCTCAGTTGTGTGATTGTTTTCTCCAGCAACATACAGCTGCTTGGGAACACCATAGAGAGAGGGATGGCTGGTGTGTGTAGGCCAGAACAGTGGAGGTGGTTTTGGGAAAGGAAGTTGAGGAGATTTGCCAGGAAGTAATTAAAACAAATGTTGATGTACTCTAGGATGAGCAAAGAGAGAAGTCAGGGTGGTCAGAAAATGGTAAGGATTAAAGGATAAGGTCAAATAATTATGGTGAGGGGAGGGGGCTGCTGTGAAACATGTGATTTGGAATGTTGGGAAGTGGGTGGCCAGGGTATGGGGTGTATACATTGGTATTTTACATATGATATTGTTTCTGTTGGTGGTAAAATCCAGGATGTGACCATGGCTGTGGGTAGACTAGATAAAAGGGAGGAAATGGTGAAGGACTATAGGAGGCCAAAGTGCTGAGTGGGTTTGTGTATGGATGTTGAGACCAGTGAAAATGATATAGGAATTGGTGTGAAGAGGAAAGCAGTCTGGGGCTCAGGTCTTTAAGGATTAAGGGAGTGATTAGGAGGTCAGTCAATAACAATAAGGAGGTGTGAGTTCACCAGAACCTGAGTGTTTTATAAGAGTAAGGAGAAGAAAGGACATGGAAGAAGAAATGGGGAGCAAGGAGGACACCTACCCCGCCTTAAGACTCTGATGGTGTGGGGTATGAGAAAACAAAGCACCTTCTATTCAAGAGGCTATAGGAGAAATGGTGTCTCAGAGAATAGCCTGATTTCAGCTAAGGCAAAAGGCAAAAATAACTTACTAAGAAAAGTGGAGATATACAGATATTTGTTGGCCCCAGAGTGGGATTTTTATAGGGTTGTAGTGGAAGAGTTTGTTGGGGAGGGATTGAGTGAGATTGAGAGATGTACAAAGCAGCATAGAGATGTATACCCAGTCAAACTTGCAAACCGTAGGTAACCAACTATTCCGTAACCATATGCAAACCATATGCAAGCCATAGGTAACCAACTATTCTGTGGTTGGCTCAATAAAGGGTAACCTGTCCCTAGTCAAATCCCCTAAAGCCAAATGGCAATGAACTGGGTACAGAATATGGCTTCCTGTGCTTAAGAAGCTACCAAGAACTATGTTCCTCAGCAAAGGCTATCGACAGGACAGATACTCTTAGGGCGATGAATTCCCATAGAAAACCTTATCTAATCCCAACTGCTTTTCAAAACAGAAGCCTTCTCTATAGCATGGTCAGTAGCTTATGTTTAAGCATGTTTCATTAATATGGTAATATTTCTAGAGTCTAGTTTGTATTAGCATGGATATGTGACTAAGCTATTTTTAAATGGCAAATAAAATGTCAGGGAAAGGTCATATAAACCCTCTTATATTAGCAAAAATAATACAGATTGGTTGTACTCGCAGCTGGTGTAAGTGAGGGAGGTGGGCACCACTCTATACTATTGGGTGGAGAGTGTTTGGTTTAAAATTTGTGAATGATAATTTATGATATCTTAAAATCTTAAATGCCCATATCCATTGACATTAAATTCCACTTTCAGGAATCTAATCTATGTGGGGCACCTGGGTGGCTTGGTCAGTTAAGCATCTGCCTTCAGTTCAGATAATGATCCTGGAGTAATTTATATTTTTCTCAACTGTCTGGCTCCCCATTCAGTGGGGAGTCTGATTTTCCCTCTGCCCCTCCCCCAACTCGTGCTCTCTCTTTCTCTCTCTCCCAAATAACTAATTAACTGAACTCTTTAAAAAATTCTCACTGTATTTTAGGTAGATAGTGATATATTTTTCAGGGATGTTGATGGCAGGTCTGTTGAAATAGTAAAAGCCATAAAGAAGGTATTCATCAATGGAGAAATGGTTTGAAAATTACCTTTTCACAAAGAAATGCTAGACAGTCAATTTACAAGAATAAAGAACAATGACAGCAAGGACAGATCTGCAAGCACTGCTGTGAAAGGATGTCTTTGCTATATTCTTAAGCAAACAAAGTAAATTGCAGACCAGTATGTACGGCATGATTGCATTTTTGTAAAAGAAAATGTATATGTAAATATATATGTACATAAATGTGTTTATGTATATATGTGGATACATATGTTTATATGTATATTACCAATTCTAAGACTTAACTTTTCATATTTTTCATGTCTCTGAAATCGAGATGTATCTTATAATGTGTGTTATGTTACAGTTTAATTGATAGTGATATTCCTTTCTTTCTCGGTGGTACAGAAATTGGTGGCACACTTTACAATTGACAGAGATTTGAGTGTTATGAAATATGGCAGGTTAAATAGATGAATAGAGAGAAAGAAAGATAAAAATGTATAAGCATAGGAAAAAGAATACACATCAGATAATTACTAGAGTTATCTTTAGGGATGGGGTTAAAATGACAGTAGGTGGGGTTTTTTCCTTTCCTCTTTTTACAAATATTTCTAAATTTAATTAAAATTTTCACTTGAGGTAAAAATGCCTAAATTTTAATTGAACACTTTGATGAGTTTTCATAGATGCATATGACCTGTATAACCATTACTCAGAATAGATTTAGAATATCTTAATCTCCCCAGAAGTTTCTTTCATACCCAAGCAATCAATACTCACCCCTTCTCTCCACAAACTCTATTTTTGTCTTCTGTCCACACAGATTAGTTCACCAATTCTGAATATTAGATAACTGCAATCATACATGAGTGCATTCCATTCGTCAAATGCAATAAAATGAAATATACTCTTTTGTGTCTGGTTTCTTTTTGCTTAATGTAATGTCTTTGAGGTTCATTCATGTTATTTGTGTGGCAGTAGCTTTTCTTTCCTTCGTTGATGCCTAGGATTACATTGTACGAGTATACTGCTATTTATTTATCCATCATTCTGTTGAAGGTCATTTCAGTTATTTTTGCTTTTTGGGACTATTACAAATTAGGCTGATGCATTCATGTACCTTTTTCTGGACATACTATATGATATTAATTCCCTTAGGAATGACTATGCCTAAATAGAATGATTGGATCATAGGACAAACATATGTTTAGCTTTTGTAGATATTGCCAAATAATTTTTCTGAAGTGATTTTACCACTTTCACTTCCCCACTGTATCAGATTTCCAGTTACTTCACATCATCACCAACACTTGATGTTGTTTGTCCACCATCCTAATGTTAGCAATTCTGGTGCATGTATAGTGATATCTCATGGTGGTTTTAGCTTCTATTTCTCTGACTATTAATGATATCAAACACCTTTCCTATCCTTACTGGCCATATGGATATTCTCTTTTCTGAAGTTCTGTTCCATTCTTTTGCCCATTTAAAAAAATTAGATTGGTTTGTTTTATTCAGTTGACTTATAGAAGTTTTTATATATTGTGGATGTGAATCCTTTGTCACATATACATAACAAACATCTTCCCAAATATCTGTGGTTTTTCTTTTCACTTTCTTTTTTTAAAATTTCGTTTTATTTTTCAGTGTTCCAAATTCATTGTTTATGCACCATACCCAGTGCTCCTTGCAATACATGCCCTCCTTAATACCCACCACCAGGCTCACCCAATCTCCCACTCCCTTCCCCTCCAAAACCCTGTTTGTTTCTCAGAGTCCACAACCTCTCATGGTTTGTCTCCCCCGCTGATTTCTCCCACCTCACTTCTCCTCTCCTTCTCCCAATGTCTTCTGTGTTATTCCTTATGCTCCACAAGTAAGTGAAACCATATGATACTTTGACTCTCTCTGCTTGACTTATTTCACTCAGCATAATCTCCTCCAGTCCCATCCATGTTGATACAAAAGTTGGGTATTCATCCTTTCTGATGGAGACATAATACTCCATTGTATGTATGGACCGTATTATCTTTATCCATTCATCCGTTGAAGGGCATCTGGGCTCTTTCCACAGTTTGGCGACTGTGGCCATTGCTGCTATGAACATTGGGGTACAGATGGCCCTTCTTTTCACTACATTTGTATCTTTGGGGTAAATACCCAGTAGTGCAATTGCAGGGTTATAGGGTAGCTTTATTTTTAATTTCTTAAGGAATCTCCACACTGTTTTCCAGAGTGGCTGCACCAACTTGCATTCCCACCAACAGTGTAAGAGGGTTCCCCATTCTCCACATCCTCTCCAACACAGGTTGTTTACTGTCTTGTTAATTTTGGCCATTCTAACTGGTATATGGTGGTATCTCAATGTGGTTTTGATTTGAATCTCCCTGATGGCTAGTGATGATGAACATTTTTTCATGTGTCTGTTAGCCATTTGTATGTCTTCTTTGGAAAGGTGTCTGTTCATGACTTCTGCCCATTTTTTGACATGATTATCTGTTTTGTGTGTGTTGAGTTTGAGAAGTTCTTTGTTCTTGGATATCAGCCCTTTGTAGAGTCATTTTCGAATCTTCTCCCATTCTGTGGGCTGTCTCTTTGTTTTGTTGACTATTGCCTTTGCTGTGTAGAAGCTTTTGACTTTGATGAAGTCCCAAAAGTTCATTTTCGCTTTTGTTTCTTTTGCCTTTGGAGACATGTTTGAAAGAAGTTGCTGTGGCCAATGTCGAAGAGGTTACTGCCTATGTTCTCCTCTAGAATTTTTATAGATTCCTGCCTCACAATGAGGCATTTTATCCATTTTGAGTTTATCTTTGTGTATGGTGTAAGAGAATGGTCAAATTTCATTCTTCTATACAGCTGTCCAATTTTCCCAGCACCATTTATTGAAGAGATTGTCTTTTTTCCACTGTGTATTTTTTCCTGCTTTGTTGAAGATTATTTGACCATGGAGTTATGGGCCCGTATCTGGGCTCTCTACTCTGTTTCACTGGTCTGTGTCTATTCACTTTCATAATGGTGTCTTTTCATTAACAAAATTTCTTAAGTTAGATGAATGCCAATTTATCATTCTTTTTTTTTTTTTTTTTTTAAAGATTTTTTATTTATTTATTTAACAGAGAGAGATCACAAGCAGGCAGAGAGGCAGGTAGAGAGAGAGGAGGAAGCAGGCTCCCTGCTGAGCAGAGAGCCCAATGCGGGGCTCGATCCCAGGACCCTGAGATCATGACCTGAGCCGAAGGCAGCGGCTTAACCCACTGAGCCACCCAGGTGTCCCTGCCAATTTATCATTCTTTTATGGTTCTGTCTTCGTATACTATCAAAACATTTTAATAGTAAGATTTAAAGACATTAAAAATATTTTATTCTTCCCTTATTGCTTTGGCTAGGACTCCAGTTCAGTATTCCATAGAAGTGGAAATAATGGACCTCCTTGCCTTGTTAACAACCAGTGGATAAATGTTTACTATTTCACCACTGAGTATGCACCATCGTGTATCTGCAACTAACTTGTCCTCTGATGGGCCATGGGGGAAGAGGCTCTGCAAAGCCAAATCTCACA
Source organism: Lutra lutra (assembly GCF_902655055.1). NCBI lineage: Eukaryota > Metazoa > Chordata > Mammalia > Carnivora > Mustelidae > Lutra > Lutra lutra. The sequence continues at coordinate 76,675,088 of NC_062290.1, forward strand.
GTTATTTCAGGTGTTTCATCCTTACTTGGGCATTCCCAGACAGACCTTAAGGTAAATGAACATCTCAGGGCTTCGCTTCCATATCTTTAAGTGGGAGCTAGTAATAGAACCATGCTTACTGGATACCTGTGAAGATTAAAAGAGCTATTTGAATGTAAAAGCACTAACACTAATGCCTGGTACAGAGTTAGCTCTTTTATGTTAGCTTTTACTATTTTTAGCTGGGTTGTTTTTTTTTTTTTTTTTTTTTTGCATCTGTTGGGTTTTTCAATATATAATCTTATATTTTAATCAAGATGTTTTGGGTACGTACAACTTATTTTTCAAATTAGTTTTTAAGCTCTATAAAAGCAAATCCGAGTCTTGTGCTTTTCTCAGATTTCCTTTGTGCTAATCAGATTTACTGTCTGCAATAGCACAGCAAAATCAAAGTATTGGGATTTTTTTTTCTACGTGTATTTCTGAAATAGCACTCTCCTGATCTTCGTTGAAGTGGTGATATTTTGGGTATCATAGTTGTGTCTCTAATATGCAGAGATTTTACTTTCTGTAAGAATTCAGAGAAAGAGATGAAGAATACTTTAAGAAATAGAATAAAAACTAATTTGTTTGCTGAAAATCTGGATTGGAGTCTTGGTTTTTCCATTTATTTCTTAGCTAGGTGATTTTCATCTCTGAGTGCCAATTTCTCTGTATCAATAAGATGCGCCTAATGATACCTCCTTTTTAGTGCAACACTGAGCTTTCTTCCATATTTCAATATTCAGATTAAAATACCAAAATAATAACATTTTTCAATAAAAATATTACTTAAAAGTGGCTGAGCCTCTAGAGTACTATAAATCTGTACTGTAAACATGTGTGTGTATGTGTGTGTGTGTGTGTGTGTGTGTGTATCTGGCATTGTTGAATTAATTGCAGAAAAGGGTATAGACCAATGTTTATCAAAGAAGTTTCTCTGGAGATGCTAATAGATGCTCCTGGGTGGGGGAGAGAGTTACAAATAGATGAAAAACTTGCAAAAGTGGCCAATAACCACAGAATGATAATCAGTTACAGTGCATGGGACCCAATTTGCATCTTTATGGATGAGAATTATTTGCATTACTATCAATTTTTGCCAATTTCAGGGTGGTAAAATATCTCAGACACAATGAAAACTTAAAATAATCTGAATTCATAAACTAGTCAGTAGTCTCTCTAAATTTCAGTTTTTCGCAATTTTCCCTATACCACATCTTCTCAAACAGAATGCTATTCCTTCTAATCTTTTATTTAAAAGGAGCCTGGCATTAATTAACTTAAAAATACATGCACATATAACTCATTTAATGAGTATTTGGATAGAACATCTTCAGTTGGAAAGATACTGAACTAAAAGGGAAAAATTCAACATAGCAAGTTTTTTTTTTTTTTTAAGATTTTATTTATTTATTTGTCAGAAAGAGAGAGAGCGAGCGAGCACAGGCAGACAGAGTGGCAGGCAGAGGCAGAGGGAGAAGCAGGCTCCCCACAGAACAAGGAGCCCGATGTGGGACTCGATCCCAGGACGCTGGGATCATGACCTGAGCCGAAGGCAGCTGCTTAACCAACTGAGCCACCCAGGCGTCCCCAGCAAGTTTTTTTTTTTTAAGGTGATTTTAGCTTCTATTCAAATCAACAAATTTTTCATAAGTACCTACCTTGTGATTCAAAGAAGAATAATGGTACCTTGTCTTTCAGGGGAACTTACAATGTCCTACCATCCGTGGTATTGGGTTTCACCGCATATTTGCATAGGAACCCATGCCTGATAGTATATTTATGGAAATATAGATTGTTCAGACTAGAAAACAGCCAGAAAGAGGGTTCCATAATTCAAGGAGAGTTCACTTAAGTCCCCTTTACTAATGTAAGTGGAAGACCCTCCAGTTATCATCTTGCCTTTGCTTCCAAACTCCCCCGGCAGGCTAATGGAAGAAAAATAGACAAATCTAAAGGCAGACAATTGTCCTGGAACAGTACATTCTGAATCCATAATTTAGAAAGATACATCTTCATTAAAAATATTTTCATTATTATAAAGAAGCTCAGCTCCTCATATCTCAAACCACTTTTAATTAAAACATGGTCTTTACTTTGTTTCTGTGTAACTAAAAGGTCAATTAATGTTTTTTTAAAATTTGTATTCAACTAGCCAATATATAATAGTATATCATTGGTTTCTGGTGTAGTGCTCAGTGAATCATCGGTTGCATATAACACCCAGTACTCATCACATCACGTGTCCTCCTTAATGCCCACCACTCCGTTACTTCATCTCCCCACCCACCTCCCCTTCCGCAACCGTCTGTTTGTTTCCTAGAGTCAGGAGTCTGTCATGGTTTGTCTTTTTTTCTAAAAACAACAACAACAAAAAACCCCTTTTGTCCTCAAAGTTTAACTTAAACTTCTGATATCAGGAAGCTCTTGGCAGGTTTAATCATCAAGATTAAATAACAACAACAACAATAATCATATAAGACCTTGTTTCAATTTCAGCTACTCTATTATGTACAATTAGACTGCATTGGGTTATTATAATGGTGTTCAGGAATTTCCTGGAGCTAAGGGGTCCAAGTTGTGATTTTAAAACTATTCTATTTATCCTGGTTTTTCTGTCCTGTCTTATTGGAAGTGATACCTTCTCATTGCTTTTGGTGGACTTGAATCTAAGACCTTTTTTTTGTGTGCCACTTCTTTATACTGTTAGGGTAGATACTACCATGGCCAAAGCCCATGCATTTGTCCATAGAACCTATTACCTGGCACTTACAGACATGATCTTTACATGATTCCAAAACACCACATTCCTCTCTCACAGACAACATTGAAAGGTTCAGGTCAAGGCAGTGGCCAAATGGTTCTCTTTGTGGGTGAGTTTAGGATGTATGGTATGTAAGTGTGTACATCTGAACATATATGGAGCCATCAGTAATATATAGCAGAGTCTACAAACATTTTAAACAGTAAACATTTTACGCATGGCAGACTAGGGGACTGTTCTGAATTCTGGCACAATTGCTTCACTTGTTGTCATCATAGCACAAAAGCAGCCATAGACTGTAAGTACATGAATGGACACAGTTGTGTTCCAATAAAACCTCATTTATAAAAACATGCAGACGCCCCAGAGGCTATAGGTTGGTGACCCCAAAATATAGTAGAGTCTGGACAAGAAATCATAATGCCAGGGGATCCCAGCTTTGCCCCTTACCAGCCTAGTGAACAGCTTAATTCTCTCATGTCACTTGAAATCATTTTTGTAAGATCTAAAATACTATACCAGCATCTAAGATGGTATTCACTCAATCATTCATTTATTCAACAAATATATATCAAATGTCCACTGTGTGTCCAGAACTTCCCTAGAACAACAAAGTGGTAGTAGGTAAGAATAAGCCACATAAATTTTGGGAAGGGTACCAATATCAGGCTGTTGGGTGATTGTCAGGTTGAGGTCATAGGGTAAGATGACAGCCTGGTGGGAGTGGGGGGTTCCTCTGGAAGGAATTCATGTTCACACAGTCACTCATTTTGGGAAGTGGTTCATTCTGGGCAGGAAATGAGTTGGCACTTTGGGTTGGGGGTTTCATACTTCTTTCTCTCTTTGGGCCTGGGAAGAGTTGGGCCAGATCCTAAGTACAGAAAGGCTTAATTAAATCTCACTGGGAAATGAGATGTTTCTTAGCTTTGTGGAGTTAGGCCTCTAGTGATTGGTATCATCAAGTTCATGATTTTTTACTTAATGGAGTCTGCGACCAATGGGAGAAGAAACCAGAATTTCTGGAGTAGCCAGTGTGAAGGCTCAGGATTGGAGAGTTGTTGGCCTCTAAAAAGCAATATCCTATCTAGTATCCAGGATAGGGTGTATATGGTGCAGGACCAAACCAAAATAATTGGGAAGCGAGAATCACTTTATTTTATAGATACTGGCAGAAAGTGAACAATGTGTAAACATTGTTCCTACAATCAAACAATTTTGGTACAGGTGGTAAGTGTTTAGATAGAAGAGAGATGTCACGGCAGAAATCGGATGCTTAAATTAGCCTGGGAATGATTCTTGAGCCATAAGGTCTGAGTTGAGATTTCATGAAGGGGGTCAGGTTAACCAAGCAGAGAAGGGAGGGCAAGGATGGGGCAGACAGAGGGATCAACGTGCAAAGTCAAGTGGCTTTGGAGGGAACAGTGCAATGTCATTAGGGATGTGAATCTGGAGTCAGACCATGGGCATTAAATCCTGGCCTCTCAGCTCCTTAGACATGCTAATGCATTTCTCTGAGCCTCTGTTTCCTCATCTAACACGGAAATGGCACTCTTGATCTCATAAAACAGTGCTGAGGGTGAAATAGACAACAGTATTGAAGGCTTCAGTCTGATGCCTGGAACCTGGTAATGAAGCTCTCAGTCAGAGCTGGCAAATATGTAATATAAAGCTATTTAAGTAAACACACCAGAATTGATGAAGGAGCAATAATGAAAAGGTCACGTTCAGTCGAGGGCTGTGTATTTGAGTGTATGAAAGTAATTTTGGCCATAGGAATTAAGCTTCCTTAAGCATTTTCTGGCTTTCTCCTCATTGCAATGTGTCAATCCCATGACGGGTCGTGGCCTTTCTTCCCTTGACTACTTCTGCGCCTGATGCTGACTGCACCCGGCCAGCTGTTAAAATGAAACTAGTTGCGAGAGCGGAAGGTGGACTCAGAAAGGTCACGGCAGTTATGTTCTCCGTGCGCCCAGCAGTGGGAATGGAATGATGAAATACCTCAGCTGGTTTTCCCTTGGAGCTTTTTGTTGACAAAGGGGGATCAGACTCTAATTCAGCATGATCTTAACTAGTCTAACGGACACCCTCAGCTGTTAATTCCTTACCTCGCTTGCGAGTGAGTCTACACATTCCTGAGGGCTCACTCTGTGCCAGCCTCCAATCTGGTTGCTGGGGCTCTGAGTGGATTCTTGCTTCTAGGCATGCCACTTTAAGTGGAAAAAGAGACATGCCAAGGCCAACATTTCACTGTGTGAATAAGGTGGCCATGAAGGAGACGTAGGGACGGGACCCCCAGTACTCCATTGCTCAACTATTGAGTAAGCTTATTCAGGCTAGTTTTCCCTGAAGTATGAAAGCATTCATTAGGCATCTGCCCCATGAACACCTTTGTTCGTCCAATGGCCGGTTTTTCCAGATGCAGATGACGCAAGCTTCGGTGAGTTTGAGGAAATATCTTTCCTCTTGTCTTTGCCCTTGAGTTTCTTTCTGCTCCTCTCCTGCAGTGAAACTCCTTGGCAGATAATAAATGTAATATAAGACCTCACTTTTGTATGCTTTTCAAGCTTACCCTATGTTCTTCCCACAGCTCTGGAAAGGATTATGCTCCTTATTTTACAGTTGAGGAAATTTAGAGTGTCTGTGACTCATCAAGAGCCTCCTGTTAATCACTGCCTGAGCTACGATTCAAACCAAGGTTTCCACACCAGCCATTTCCACCCGCCACCTCCAGATGTGGTTCTCTCTTTCCTTGGCCATAGGGAAAGTACATCCCTTGCTCTAGACTACATACCAAGCTTTCAACATATTGGTTACAGTCTTGTCCCAGCTCTTGCCCAAGATACCCAAGGGAAAGAGCTGGACCAAAAGCAATTTTTAAAAATTCAGCTATAATTACAAAAGAAGACCATCATGGTGACCTAATGACACTTATGGTAGTGTCTAGACCCTCATATCTACAGAAAGAGTAGAAGAGGAGGGAGAATCCATTTCCCCAAGTCACCTGGGAGGAAACAGGGAAGCCTAATGGATTCAGAGAAATCATTGGATGATTTTCAGGGAAAATCATCTGAACCAGCAGCCCTCAAACTGTTAGGTGTCCATGAATCTCAGTCTTGGAGATTATATCAAAATGCCGATTTTGTTTCAGTAGGTCTGGGTAGATGTGAGATTCTGCACTTTTAGCAGGCTTTCCGGTGATGACAGGGCTGCTGGGTTCAGGACACCGTATGGATAATGAGGATTTAAACCACTGGCTCTTGAAGCTGGAGAGCTTATAAATAATCCTGATGCCTGGGCTCGAACCTCAGAGATCCTAATTTAATTGGTCTGGGCTATTTGCTGGGGACCAGGAATTAAAAAGTCTTTCAGTTGATTCTAAGGTACACCAAAATTGGATTTAAACTCTAGGGAGAGTATACCCACCTACAAAATGATTAGAACTACACAGAAGTGTCTTATAGGGACAAGAGGGAGAGAGATTATATGGCAAATATACTACACCTAGCTCACAGAGACAGTTCAATAAACCAAATGACGGTTTGGTTTTTTCCCCCTTTCAAATTCTCAGATGGCACAGATGGGTTCTGGCATCTGGAAACGTCCCCTTTCTTTAATAGCTGTCTTACTCTCCTGAGTGCTGAAAAACATTTCTAAGAGAAAAAGGTGGCTTTCAATTCACATTTCCACACTTTTTAAAGAATTCATAGTCCTTTTTTTTTTTCTCTTTTGAGTAGCTTATTTGGTATCTTTCCTCTAGAATGTGGCCTGTGTTTAAAGAGACTTTCTTTGATTTTTTGTTTAAGAAATAGTTATTGAACAGCTGTAATGTCCCAGGAGCTGTGTGGTGCTGTGAGGACCCAATGCCCAATAAGACTGATAGGATTCCTGCTTTTCAGGCCTTTGGAGGCTGGAAAGAAAGTATAGACAGGGCTAGAGGGAAGGGCATCATGTACTAAAGAATGGGACAAGTGGGGAAGAAGACTGCAGGGTATTAGCTGAGGCCAGAAAAGTCCGGAAGACTTCTTCAAGGAGATTGGAACAGTGACAGGAGTCAACCAGGCAAGGAGAGAGAAATGAGCATTCCAGGCACAAAGAGGAATACCTGCAAACACTGAGGGGCAAGGCTGAGCACAGAAGGTTTCAGGAACTGGGAGAAATTCAATGTTATTTGGCTATTAGGCGTAAGGTGGGAGGGGGCATGAAGCCAGAGAAGAAGGAAAGATCTTGATGGGGAAGGAGAGAGCTTAGATTTCAGGAAGGCTGGGTCCACAGTGGTTGGAGAATGGAATGTCGGAGCGGGGATGTTCACACAGCGGGGCTTGAATTCCAGCTCTACTACCCACGGGCTGTGGGATGCTGGCCATGCTACTCAACGTCTCAGAGACTCAATGTCACTGTCAGCAATGTGGGGAGTGGAATACCTACCTCCCAAGCTGTTTAAGATCAAATGAGTGAGTGAGTATGTGAGAAGTGCAGAACATGTAAGAGCTTCCAAAGTGGCCATGATTGTTCTCAGTACCCAGAATGATGGTGCCATCTAAGGGTGGGATTTGTGAGGGGTAAAAGAGGATCCAGGTTTTGAGTTAGGTGGTAACAAGGGTAACAGGAAACAGGGAACATGGTGACAGGTGACATGGTGCTCCCGGGCCCAAGAGAACTAAGTGAACTGGACAGATGTTGATTGGATGGGAAATAGGAAAGAAAGGTTATGAGAGACTCAGATCATCCTTGAGATTTAAAACATAGAAATAATGACAAGTTTGGGATGAGTCTGGGGAAGTCAGTTTCTCATGTTGAGATTATATCCATCAGGGATCATTTACAGAGAACAGATGTCCCTCCAGCTTGTTAGCAGGAAGGCACTTATCCCAGCGTTGTATTAGGTGGCTTACAGACTTGCCAAGAGGGCTGAAGAAAGAGAATCCAGGCTGAGCTTTCGGGAACAACCTCTAATGCTACCCCTCACAATGGGGCTGCTAGGGTAGTTGCTGTCTCTTCAACAGTCTTTCAATCAGGAAGCTGCCCCTTTAGAGCCACAACACGGCTGTTTCAAACAGGAAACCACCATAATCAGGAAGCCACTACTGCTGTCAGACCTAGAACCACTGCATAACTCCAACAGATCATGTCAGCAGAATGAATGCTCCTGTTCCTCCAGCAGATTCCCCCCGCCTCCCAACCTAGTATCTGAATGCTGGGGCCTCTGCAGAGGCACCTGCAGAAAAAACAAACACCCCCCACAGCTGGGCTTGCCAGCAGATTGGACAATGGGCTAAAATCTTGTTCATCTTGGACAACACACTTCTAGAGAGTTAGGAAAGTATATTTTAAGCCTTCCAACTTCTGGAGCAGGGAAAGTCATGCCAGAATCATACTTTGCCGACTGTGGGTTGTGACTCATGACAACATCGTAAAAATAAATTCAGATGGTTATGACAAGTTTTTTTTTTTTTAGTCACAAGTGGTAAGTATTACTTAATGTAACCTTTGTCTTAGGGTTTTTATTTTTCTTTCTTTTGTGTGTGTGTGTGTGTGTGTGTGTGTACATATCTTTGTTTGCAAATAAAGCATTTCTTCCTCTGAGCCATGATAAAAAACAAAACAAAACAAAACAAAAAAACCAACCAAAAAACTTTTAAGTCCCTATGGTAGATGTGGAGTGCCAATCTTCTGTTTTAAGATCTCAGAAAGAACTCATGGGTAGAGCCCAGCAGCTACTGAATATATGGGGTTGAACTTTAGGAGCAATCAAAGCTAGAGATCTAGGTTACTCAGTGATGGGCAAGAAGTCATCATTGAAGCCAAGGGGAAGTTGAGTAAGCCATTCAGGGAGACCGGATGGAGTGTGAAGAGAAAGGTGGGGGACAGACACCAAGAAATAAAGACATTTGGTCTTGAGGGAGAATTTTCTATCTGGGGTTGTGCTCATCTTCCTGTACTCTGGTATTTTTCATTTGCTTTCCAGGAAGAGAACTGGAACGAGGGAAGCCCCAGAATGCTCTGGAAAAACCAGCACCTGGCATGGGGGCCTGGCACCACACTGGCCCTCAGTACTGGTGTGTGTAATGCATGTACAGAGCACAGAAGTTCTAGGAAAGAAGGAAAGAGTTTTTTGGATTCCCAAGCTCCAGCTTATGCGCTGTGACCACAGAGGGGTCTAGTCTCACTAAAAGAGGATGTAGCTTTAGGATAATAGTTATAATTTTCAGGGAGTATTTCTGCTCTACAGAAAAATGGCAACAAGGAGTGGGAGCTGTACAGGAAGACATGCTCATTATGGCAAAATCGGGAGGCAAACTAAGTGTTCATCCATAAGAGCTTGGCCAATCCAGTATATTCAAACCATGAAATAGGATATTGCGGTTAAACAAGTGAGCTAGATCCACAGGTGTCAGTCTGTAAAAATCTCAAAGAATTTATGTTCCCTGAAAAATTTCAGACCACAAAATATGATATGAAGTATGATATCATTTATTGAAAAAAATTTCACTTGTTGAAATTGTTAAAGCCATACACAATTGTACTATATATTCTTATGGGAAAACAAGTCTAAAATTATCCAAGTAAAGGGGCTGGGCAAACTTCTAGGTGGCTATCTCTGGGGAGGGTGGAGGGAAATGGATGGAGGAATGAGGCTTTACTCTATCTGCCATGTTTTATTTTTAAAAGGAAGCAGAAGCAAACATGGCAAAATATTAATAGTTATTAAATAAGAAGTGAGGCATGGGAGAAATACTACTTTCTGTTGTTTTCATAATTAAAAATAAATACAACTGTACATACATTTTGCAATGCCCAGAGCAAGATTAAAGCTTCCTCCCCAACTGCAGTTTAAGCAGATGACCTGAAAACAATTACTAGGTGAAAACGGGGACACCCTCTCACACACACGCACACACGTACATGCATGTGTATACACACATAGTACACACATGTGTATACAACATGTATGTATACACATATACTGATATAAACATACACAGATAGCTATACTATATGTATACACATATACTGATATAAACATACACAGATAGCTATACATACATATACACACATATACATATAAATTCAGATTAAAACAATAAACTTTTATTTTTAAATTATTTCTTCAGTTTCTCAGAGATTGAACTTTTCCATATGGGGTCCTGGCCTTTTTCTGTGATTTGCCCGTGTTCTGAATCCAAAGACTATCTGAGTCTCACATTTGAATGATAATCTTGGAGGATCTGAGTGGGGGAAAAGAAGAACAGAGAAAGTCCCTGAATGCTGGGGACCACCCCAGGGCAGGGGTAAAGAAGTGACCTGAGGACTTACAGGAAGGCTACAGAATAAGACCAGTAAAACCTGGTGGGAAATCATGGAGAAGGGAGCCAAGAGGTTCGGCTCCACTGCTAGCTCAAATCCCAGCTCTGCTCTACCACACGTGAGGACTTGACAAGTCTCTGCCTGCTGTCGGGCATGCATTCAACCACTGGCTTAGCTCATCAATCAGCATCTTCCCAGAGACGACACTGACTTCTCAATCCTCTTAATGCAAGCATCTTTCCAGAGACGACACTGACTGACTTCTCAATCCTCTTAATGCAAGTTCTAGAAGGCTCTCCTGTTTGGTAGATTCTGCACAACTTCCTTCAGCACTTCCTCCCTTTCAGGCCTGTTCCTGTCAATCCTCCTGGGGGTGTAGGGACCTCTTCTGAGACAACCTTTGTGTAGCTGGGGAATTCTGAGAGGAAATAGGGTAGGTTAAGGAGGCATTGGTAGGTAATAGACAGATGGAGTGAACAAAAGTTACTAAATGTGGAGAAGGAAAGTCTTAGGAATTCCCCAAGGGCAGGAACACATTTTGTCTACACTGACTTGTTTCTTATCAGTTTACGCATTGCCCTTTTCAACACTTTCTGCAAGTATACTGTGTGTGTGTGTGTGTGTGTGTGTGTGTGTGTGTGTGTGTGTGTGTGTGTCTGGGAGAGAGACTGCAAGTGAGCTCTGGGTTTTTCCCCAGGGGACATATGTGTCAGGTAGCCTGAGTTCCCAGGTAGAGAATTATTTATTTTACTTGCACAGATGCTACCACATTCCCAGGGGCCTGGTTAACCCTCAGGGAGCAACAGAATCTGGTTTTGGGGCACCTGGGTGGCTTAGTCCATTAAGCATCTGCCTTTGGCTCAGGTCATGATCCCAGGGTCCTGGGATGGAGCCCCGCATCAGGCTCCCTGCTTGGCGAACCTGCTTTTCCCTTTCCCTCTGCATGTTGCTCCCACTGCTGTGCGCTCTCTCTCTCTGTGTCAAATAAATAAAATCTTTAAAAAAAGAAGAATCTGGTTTTAAGCTTTCCATCTTATCCATGCCTTATTATTCTCAGTTGAGTTACTAATGATTATTCCCCTTTATTTTTTTGTTTTGCTAGAGGACTCCTTAATGCTGTGCCCCCTGTGTCTTCAGCTGTTGGCTTGCAGGTCATTGCTTGACAGAGACTGAGAGCAGGAACCACTCAAGTATAAAAGTCAGGTGCCTCTGCTCAGAGAGATGAAATCTTTCTCAAGTTTGAATATGAGACAGTAGAAAATTTGCTTAGTGCACACAACCTTAGATTGCGGATACCTTCTCAAGAACGCGGGAGTTGGCTTAAGCAAGGTTCATTTGTCCTTCAGAGTTCGGGTATAATTCAAATGCCAGGTGCTCTCTTACTTGCTGGTTTGGGGTCCTCAAAACCTGTCTCTGTGTTTATTACATACTTGGCTTGCTGAATTCAACACCTCTTCCAATGCCCGCTCCTCCCAAAGAATCTACTCATAAAAAGCATTAGGAGAAATGCAGACTTTACTGAATGTTTCACAGAGGAGGCGGCGGAGGAGTTTGACACAGCACATTGCTCAGCAAATGACTTCAATTTTTCTTCAGCTGTTTTGTTTTTTTGAGTCCTTCTCATCCATACCAACACTGCTGGCTTTTTTTTTTTCTTTTCTTTAGCACTTTTTCTAGTTTTTCCTCTGACAGACTTTCCTGATTTCCTATATTTTTCTTTTCCCTGCCACCTTTCTTGAGAAAAATGCAAATTTTGCTCCATTCTTTTGGATGGCAGTAAAGGGTCCCTTTTGCTTCTGAAGCAGAAACTCTGGGGTATTATACTTCAAGCTCAATGGTCCTTTTCAACAGATAAGGTGCTCCTTCCAGAAAAGATGGATGGGTATAAAGGTAGGTTGGTGTAGCTAGAGAAATTTCACAATTACCCCAATCAGGAGAGGAGGTTGCCATGGTATAGAAGTCCTCACCATGTTCAGGGGCATCATCATTTACCAACAACATTCGGGGCCCTTAATGGCCCTCCACAGAAATGGCTCCCTGAGAGGCATTTGAAGGAGGGAGCAGAGGGAGAGCATGTGAGAAAGGACAGCAGCTGGTCCCTGACCAAATGGCCACATCACCATGACCAGTGGATGCAGATGGAGTGTTTGCTGAATGCACAGCCCTTCTCTATAGGAAATGAGAGTTGTATGTTGTTGATGTGTTGTCAGTCTTAACTTGGACGGAGTCAAGCCTGGTCAGAAGGCTTTCCAAATTCCAGGAGGCCTCTTAGATTTGTATGGTCAGTTGGGCAGTCCTTTCTTTTATACATTTTAGATCCCACAGTTCACATCATTTGGGAAGGTACCCTGAACCTCCTCCCCAAATTCCGACTCCTTTCAGGTGACATGCGGCCAGATCCTACTAGTACCATCAGATTTATATGGTGTGAGGCGAGGGCCTTCCCTTTGGCTGGGGGCTTCTACCTGGAATCTGAATTTACAGGTCTGGGACAAGACATCCTGGTCTTCTGAGATGGAAGAGATTTTGGAGAGATTCAAACCCAGCCCATTCATTTTTCAGACATGGATCCAGAGTTCCAGGGAGGGGAAAGGAATAGCTCCAGGTCATACAGTGAGCCAGTTAGTGGTTGGGCCAGGGCATAAATCCAACCCTTCTGATGCCCATGTGGGGCTTTTCCCACATATTGCCTTGCTTCCCTGCTTTCTGTTTGAAAAACACTTCACTCAAACTGTTTGTTTTTTTTAAACCCTGGAGCTGTATTTTTCCAAGAGACAGAAGGAGAAGCATATTATTTAATACCCTTTGTGATTTCAGTCTTGGTCTAGAGTTTTCTTTTTGCCCAAGTGTTTGGATGGATGAAGTACTGTATGGTAGAGAGTGGCTTTCTTCCTGAAGGCCAGAAGAAATGGTTCAGTCTGAACTACTATATAAGAAGATCGACAACACATTCTCAAGGGGAAAGGTGTTTGTATCCACATACTGGAATTTATCCACCTTGATTGATATGGTGGTGTTGACCTGGAGGTACTCCAGCAAGAATTGAGAGAGATTTTGGTATATGTTTTTGGTTTGCGCTCCAGACTCACACACTGTCACCAGCGTCTGCTTTTTGACGTCTTGGTTGATGAGAAGCTCCAACTTTAGGTCAACAGAATGTTCTGGGCATTTCACGAGAAATTGTAGTTGGCAAATGATGACATACCAGCCTGGGAACTGGATTACCAGATTCCCATCCTGATATATGACTCCACGAACAATGCCATCTTTGTTCCAAGACAACTTGGATTTGTTTATATGCTTTGACACTGGAGAGAGAAGGACAAAAAGAATTACTGGGCAGATCAGAAAATGTGAAGTTTTTATTCAAGGTTTCCCATTCAAGATCTGTGTTTTCTAAAACATTGCCTGCTGTTCTAACCATCTGGAATCTCTTCCATGTTACTTATTTTAGGTGCTGCTTAATATTCAAGGCACAGGTGCAAAACTACCCCTGTTTCTCTTCTCTAATGCTTTAAGCTGGAGGGTCAAAACACATATGGAAATGGAATACTACCTCTTATAGAATTATTTTCCACTTATATATTATATTATTATATTATTATTCTGTTATTATTATAATTATTAAACATCCCCTTTTCAGACCCTGTGCTCATGGGCTATATTCCCCACAAGTTCTGGACTATCATGTTCATTCAATCAATCAATCAATCAATCAATGTTTCATCACTAAGGGGCTACTAGTTTATAGGCATTGCATCAAGTATCTGAGATAGGATAATCAGTTTTGTTCAATTAGTAACGAATTTAGGCATCAAGATATCCAGGAGAATCTCAGTCTTTTGATTTTCACAGCAAGACACATCCTTTAGCAATTCATTGTCTCATTTTTTTAATGTCTTCCTTTGGGCAGCCAAACATAATTGTGTAGACCCCGCCAGTGTTCAGTAAGGGGCTCTTCCCAGCTGGGGTTTTTAGAAAGCAGAGGATGGGCAGACTGTGTGGGCCGCTATCTTTGCGTGGAAAGCCAAGTCTCTGTGAGTCCAACAAGTGAAAATAAGCACTGATTAGGGTGCCTTTCAGAACTGGAAAGCCGGCCTTCGTTTTAATTGCCTCCATGCCTTCCCTTTAAACCTCGTTGCAATTCAACTGAAGAGTGAGAACTAATCTAGCTGCAAAATTGAATTTTTAAAATGGGCAGAATGGCTATTCAGAGAATCTTGGCCATCCTCTCCATATCTCAGCTTTCCCAGCCAAAGTGCCTCGAATTATTTCCTTTAGAAGGGGCCTCTTAGCTGAAGCATACAGCAATATGAAAATGGACTGTGTGCTGACATGTTCATTAAGTTGTCAATCAGGGGACAAGGCAAGTTCATGGTTCCCTTGTGAAGAACCTGACAGAGGTGGAGACAAAGAGCTCGCTTCTTTTCCATGAGGAAAAGTACTGTGCACTTGGCTCCAGACTTATACGTGGCTGAATAGAGAGGGGGCCCGAGGGTCCGACACAAATGCGTTTGGAGGCCAGGTTGACAACACAGAAAAGTGAAGGAAGTTTTAGAAGGCCACAGGAAGTGGCCCTCAGATGGCTAGAGTTCCTGGATTCATTACTGACCTTGGAGGTAGGCCCATGACTTCCTGAATGGAGACTTTTCCAGTACACATGAGATGTCCTCTGAGCAATTTCCTAAAAGTAAGGAGATCACACATTAAATGTCTTTCTCTGCTCTGGGTACTGGGGACACCAGTTCTTTTTCCATGACACTTGGATGGAGACAATTAGTATTCTGTTTCCACTTGGGAACCTGTTTCTCATTTTGCCATCAGATACTTTAGGGTTCTTTGGAATTGGCTGCTTCCACAAGGACTGGAAGTTGGGGGAAGGAAAGCAAAGATGACTTGAGTTCCCCTAGGTAACAGGTGCAATTCCTGTCCCTACTTACTTCACTTCACTCTTGCAGCAACTCTACGAGAGTGGTATTATTAAGTCCCTTTTACAGATGGGAAAAATTCTGGGCACCAGACAGATTAAGTATACTGTCCTGGGGCGCCTGGGTGGCTCAGTGGGTTAAGCCGCTGCCTTCGGCTCAGGTCATGATCTCAGGGTCCTGGGATCGAGTCCCGCATCGGGCTCTCTGCTCAGCAAGAAGCCTGCTTCCCTCTCTCTCTCTCTCTGCCTGCCTCTCCGTCTACTTGTGATCTCTCTCTGTCAAATAAATAAATAAATAATCTTTAAAAAGAAAAAAAAAAACATAAAAAAAAAAAGTATACTGTCCCACCTTACTCAGCCAGGCAGTGGTGGTCAGAACGAAAGTTCTGGTAGTGATTACTGCAATCCTGCCTTCGAGAGTACACCAGATACTAATCTGTGCACTTTTACATGTTTCTGCTGATCGAATTTTCCAACTAACTCTGCAAAGTGGATGTCCTGATGCCTAGATGGAGTCAATGACACAAAGTCAAGCAAGTTGGTGGTACCGTTGAGATTGATCCCCATGTCTATCTGATTCCATGAAGCCAGTTTTCTTCCTCCAAGCCATTTGCTGGACAGTGGAGATAAACACATTCTTGTACTCAATTTTAAGAGGATATAGGATTTAAGAGATCTAAGCAGGAAGCCTGCTATCTGGAGCTACCTTGGCAGGGGAAAAAGACGGTGTTTATGTCATCATGGTATTTAAGAAACAAAAATATTTTTAATATATGCACCAGTGATACTGGCTTAGGAGCTTCTTATTATAGAAATTATTTTATATGCAAAGAGCCAAGTTATACATTTCCTGCAGTGACTCATAAGTTCAACTTACTCTGGGTGAATTTCTACTTTTCTTCGGGATGTTGGTTTCCTATCTACGCAACTGGGAGGTCTAAGACCTGACATTGACATCTTTTTGATGATGTCATCAGAGTGACCATTCATTCCATCCATCAGAGACAAGGCAGCCATGGGCCTGTTGGGTTGAAGCAGCCACACCCTGATGTGTTTGCTCCCTGGATCTCTGAGTGGTATCTATTGGGCTCACAATATTCCACTTGCATCTCTGCCCCAGGGCTGAGAAAATCCCTCCCCGGCCTTCCTCACTTCCCCACAGGAGCCTTGGAGAGGTTGGAAGTTAAGCAAACAGTTCCCTCTGCTGTCTGAACTAGCTCACTGCTAGCAGTAACCGCTGCAGAAGCAGGCCTCGGTTTTGATCCTTGTCTGTCCTCCACCCATAGATGCTCTGGCCCAAAGTGTCTTCTTGGTGATGAGGGCTGGTAGACCAGTTGCCATTTTTTGATACCATCTCTTTACCTGGCATTCTTGTCCTGTCTACTTCAGCCACAGCCCACGCTCTTGAGGGACTAGATTCAGGGATACAACCTGGGGCAGGGGGTGGGGCTCATTTTCTAATGCACTGTGAGAGCTGTTAAGAGAGGTCATCCCTAGCCAGCCTCCCCTTTTTAGGGATGTGGAACATAGAGTCAGAAAACATTGCAGCAAAGGCAAATGTGGCCTTATCTCTTTTCTGCTGGGAGTCCCTTAGGGACTTCGCTATGCCTGCTGGATCTGGGCCAGATCCTCCATAGAAGTTCACGGTTCCTAGTGTTCTGTCCCTCCTGCATTCTCTAGTCTCACTCCATCTTCCCTCCTTCCCTTGTACTCCTGATCCCTACAGCAGTAGCAATAATGCAGACAACAAAAAATAGCTAACACAGACTGAGTGATGGCCATTTTCTGGGTTCTCTGGTAAGTATGCTACATTTGATCTTTCACTTAATTCTTATAGCCACCCCATGAGAAGGGTACTACAGTGATTTCTTTCTTTCTTTCTTTTTTAATGGATGCACATAGATTTTTAAAAAATTATTATCAACATATAATGTATTATTTGTTTCAGGGGTACTGGTCTGTGATTCATCAGTCTTACACAATTCACAGCACTCACCATAGCACATACCCTCCCCAATGTCCATCACCCAGCCACCCCATCCCTCCCATCCCCCATTCCAGTGACTTCTGTCTTGTACATAAGGAAACCGAGAGTTTCAAAGGTTAATGATATGTTCACATTTGCACAGCTCATCAGTGGGAGAGTGAGGTTCAAACCCAGGTTGTCTGACTTGAATGGCCCGGGTCGATTGTTGACGACTATACTGGTGTTTGGGGACACCATGGCCCTCAAACATGCATATTGATTTGCCTCTCCACCTGGAAACCCCCCTTTACTGGGAAAGTTATTCCTTATTTAAAGCATGGCCTCGAAGTCATCTCTGACCTTCCCTCTGTTTGCCTATTTGCTTCCTCCATTAGACTATGAACCCTCAGAGCAGAGACAACTATTTCTATATCCCCACTGCTCAGCCCAGAAGATGCTCTGTAAATGTTTATTGAATTGAATCATCTCTTCTCTCCCTCTTACTTCCCTCTGTGGACGTCAGCTGCGTTCTGGCATGAGTGAGGCTAAATGGGGATGCTTAGTTTGCCTTTCCCCTTGGGCTGGAATAACACCTTGCCTCATTCCCTCGTAGTTCTTCAGATTAGCATAGATTAAATGGGAGGAGAGGACTCATGCCCTAGGTTGAGGCCAACACGTGATGCTAAGACCAGGTCGTGCTCATTGGCTGGAGGGCCCCCTCACATCATGTCACTTGTGGTGGCATCTGTCAGGTGACTTCCATAGACAGGCAGGTGGCCAGAGAAGGACAAGCCTGGGCTTGCCTCTCACACATGCAGGTTTTGTTTTTCCTTTCCCCTTTGGTCTCCGTATGTTTGGTTGGTTGACCTCAGCTGTAATTCTGAGAAACCCAAGGATGGAAAAAAAAAAAAAGAACAAGCCTCATTCTGAAGCATTCGCATTTCCTGAAGTCAAATGGCAAGGTGTATTTTAGTTTTTCTTTAAGAATCTTTTCAAGCAAAAAGTGGTTTCAAGCAACAGGAAAAAAAACAGGTAACCCTCTCCACGAATGGTGTTGCTGAAGCTTCCTGAGAGCAGGAGGCTGGGAAAGGGGACACTGGAGGAGCTATTGGTGGAAGGGGGCGGCTGCATGTGGAGAGGAGCCCAGAGGAGGGCATGGCTGTTGGCGATTCACATCTGACAGACTGTCAGCAGGAAGGAGGTGCAGCCTGCTCCGTGGGGCCCAGACACCAAGGCTTTATGTGGAGGTTTGAAGAGATGAAGCACTTGGTTCCTGACTAGCATTGCCCTTGTCCCCATTTCTTAGATGAGGCAATAGGAAGACCTTCTCTAAGACACACATCACACTGTAAATCACAGGGCTGGCCGCTCAACTCTTTGACCAGTTAGTGCTATTCAGAGCTGTGCTGGGCTGTTTTGAGGGTCATTTCACCAGCCATGTGTCACCCTCTAGGTCCGTGATACAACTTTCTCTTTCGTTTATGAAAACAGGAAGGAGTGATTTGTAAATAGGTGGTGGGACCTGCACAGGAAGCCTGTGATGTGCCTGGCATTTTTGAATGCTGGGAGCATGGGCAGCAAAACATCTCCTTTCCCAGCTGAGTGTGCTGTCTAGAGGGGTTTAGTTGGAAGAACTTACCACTCAGCGTGGGATAATGAGAAATGTTTGCAAGTCATGGCTGAGTTGGTGGCCTGGGATTTAGAATCTAGGAATCTTCCCTCTCTTCCTAGTGTCCTTAGCTAGATGAAGAGCAGTGTGGATTTGATGGCCTAGAAGGGCCCTTCTAGTTTATTCTAGTGGGCTGTGTAGCCTCAACTGTACGTGGTCAGGCTTGCTGCAGCAGGGGGAATGTCAGTCCCAGTTCCAACAGTCTGTCCTTGTGGGCATGTTGCTCTAACCCATCTAGGAGACTCTCTTCACATACTTAAATCTCCAGACACCCACAGTGGTAGAACAGAATGTTTTAGGTCTGGGGTCAATTTAAGTTATGAACAGGCTGGTTCTGTAAGGCTTTGCATGGCTGGTAGAAATGGAAGTTCCTGGAGAGGTTACCCAGTCCAGGCTTGGTAAACATATAACCTATGTGCTCTTCAATGTTACCCCCATGGCGGGCTTGTCCTAGGTCATCCCATGAATTAGTGACAGAAGTAGGACCAGAGCCTGGACATGTTACCCCTTCTATGGAGCATTCCTTCTTTCAAACAACTTAAGTGCTCTGTGAATTTCTCTGAGGACCAAGGCCTTTAGATGGGCAAGATTTATAAGCCCAGACTTGGCCTTCTCTAGGATCATGGAACTTTTCTGGGAATTGTTTGGAAGCCTGGAGAGAAGCATGTGTCAATAAAATCCTCTTGGCCACTTTTACAGAAGAGAGAGCTAGAGAGAGAGAGAGATGTTGCCTAGGATGCTTGAAAAGACCATGTTCTAAGGGCACTTGGATGGTTCAGTCAGTTAAGCAGCTGCCTTCGCCTCAGGTCATGATCTCAGAATCCTGAGAAGGAGCCCTGCATCGGGTTCCCTGCTCAGTGGGGAGTCTGCTTCTCCCTCTGCAAAACCTCCCATTCCTGCGTTCATGCTCTTTCTCTCAAATAAAATCTTAAAAAGATAAGAAAAGACCATTTTCTAGGAAGCAGCATAATGGCAACCTGAAGACTGGACACTGCCTTGGAATCTTAAAATGTTAGACTTGAAAGGGCTGTTTGACACAAACTTAACCAAGACCGTGTTCTATGAGTGGGGACATTAAGCCCAGAGGAACTGATGGTCTGGCTCAAGATGGTTTCAGAGGACTAAGAGTCTCCTGATTCTTAGTCCGGCCGGGGCTCTGTCCTCCAGTTAGTCCTTCCACAGAGGAGGAAGGGTTAAATGTAGGAAGAAGTGGGTTTGCAGCCACCATGCACACTGGGCTGAAAACTGAGGAGACAGCTGGAGGTGCTGGGAAAAGATGGCTAATGAGCCTTCTGGACTCCCTCTCGCAGATGAATGCCAGCAGGTGATTTTAGGACCACGTGCTGAACCCTGCCAAATCATAAGTCATCAGCCTTGACTGGGCTTCCATCAAGATTCAGCAATGCCCAGAGTGGCAAAACAAACCAGGCCAATCATTCCGGCCAGACAGTATGTGGTCTGAGTGCCAGGCACCTTCCAAGCAAATATT
The DNA here is from genome assembly GCF_902655055.1 of Lutra lutra. Classification (NCBI taxonomy): domain Eukaryota; kingdom Metazoa; phylum Chordata; class Mammalia; order Carnivora; family Mustelidae; genus Lutra; species Lutra lutra. The sequence continues at coordinate 76,695,229 of NC_062290.1, forward strand.
CAGACAAGACAAGACAGAGTGCATCTGGGCTGGTCAAGGTTTTTAGCTGTTACTTCCCCTTAAGGATCCTCAGTTACTGCATCTATAAAGGTGGTTGATAATACTCAACCCAAATGAATGCTTGTTGCAAAGACACCATGAATGTAAAGTGTCCAGTGTAGCATGTAGCTTAGAGGAGACATTCAGGAAACGGTAGTCCCTTCCTCCTCTACTCCTCTTGACCTTGTTAGACAATTAACTATGCCCCTCAGCAGAGTGAGCTGGCTGATGAAACGCTCATTAAAGCAAAGCTCATGGCATTATCTGATGGACTGAAGTTTCTCAACTAAGCACATAAATGTTTGAGGCCATCTGATGGCTTCCAGATGAGTGTGTAGAATGTTCCTTCCATCTGTTGAAAATATTTTAAGCCTTCCAAGAAGGAGAGGAATTACCCTAATGATGGCATCTACCAAGGTCTTGGCAGTCCCTTCCTCTGGCAGGATATCCAGGAGAGTCCCAACAGTGACATCTAGGGGGAAAGTCTCTCCAGTAGAATTTATCAGTAGAATTTGAATCAAAGGGAATCCTTAACCTAAGGGTCATTTCAGCAGGCTTCAACTAGACCATTTCCTCGATGCCTCAAAGCCAACTAGTGATAGAAGGACTCCAAGATGGGTTATTTGTTCAACAAAGCACAATGAGGTGACTTGGGATTTACAAACAGCACTTGGGGAATAGTCATCCCCACATGCTCAGTGTTAAGCACAGAGAAAGTGACCAGTAGATACAAATGGCAGTCAAGCTGGAATTCGTTTGAATTTCTTGGCAGTTTTTAGAATTTTAGAGTCTTTTCAGTTGTGAGCTGTTGTAGTTTGTAAGATCAACCTATCTGACCACGCGACTTAAGCTAAATGCAGGTGGCATTAATATTATTGGGGGGTAGTTATGAGGCATATAAAGTGTGTAATCCAAAAGGTAAAGTGAATCTGAAGTCACATGGTGAAATCTGCTAACATCTTAAATATCTTTTTAAAAAACACCTCCTAGCTATTCTAGATGCAAAGGTATGACAGTGCACTTGGGAAGTTAGGCTTAGGATTGAACAAGCTTGGCTTCCCATTCCCCCTCTGCTACTTTACTAAGTTGTGTGGCTTTGCATAAGTCACTCAGCCTCTTTAGGATAGTAACAATCTGCCTTGAAGAATTGCTGGAAGGTCAGATGAGATCATGCATAGCTATGAGCCCTGTGCCCACCACCCAAAGGACTCCAGGTGATGGCTGGCTCCTGCCCCCTGGTGCAGGACTTGTGTTGCTGAGCTGGTAGAAGTTCAGGCCAACACAGGTGGTGACCAGAGAGCTTGGGAGAAATGTATCATCCTACCTTCCCTCTCTCCATCCCTTTCTCCCTCCATCCCCCCTTTCTCCTCCTACCTTTTTTTCTCTCCCCCTTCCTTCCCTGAAGTATTGGAAAGATGGGGATTTCTTCTAGATTCTACAGATTCTTCTGTAATCCGTATGTGCTAAGCTTGAATACAAATTTTAATGTTTCCCAGTGATCCAAATGTTTTTTCCTCTCCTCTCCTCTTGTCTCTGGACCCCTCTCCTGTCCTCCCCCACCTCTCCTCTCTCTTCCCCCTTGGCTTTCCTTGGCAGTAGGGGGTGGGGATGACAGTACAGATTGCTCTAACACTCTGGATGGCCTCTGCAGGACTCCATTCCCCTTCATTCTGAGCAGCCCTTTTTCTAGTTTATTTCTTGCGGAGAGATTCCTGACTCCTGTTAGCTCTGCCTTAAGGAAAAGTCAGTAGAAGAGTGCGTTTTGTGTTTAAAGTAAATGGAGAAGCAAATAGGCTCTTTAAAGCCTGTGACTCTCTGAAAAGCAATGTGTCCCCTGAGCAGAAGTACCCCCTCATGCTGTGAAAAGTTAAAAAAAAAAAAAAAAAGGCTCACCACAACGGATGAATTGGGCAATCGTGAACCAGATCATTCTATGTGGTAGACGTGAGGCAGGTCTCTGCTGTTTGCAGTGGTTCTGGGGATGGGGGAGGCTGCTGCTTCTCTGCCTGCCTCTTCCGCCCTCAGTGTGGCATCCTGGTGGGGACGGGACAGCAGGGGTAGCTGGGGAACCTGAGCAGCGGTCCTCCGCGGATCAGTTTCATTGCCTTCAAAGGCAGTTTTTATTGTCTGTGAGCGGGAAGGTTCACCAGGCACAATGAAAAGCAAGCCTTACTTGATCTCTTTTAATGCCCACATTTTCTTTTTTAGCAGAGGGGGTGGGGAGGACGGTAATCTGCCAAGCCACGTAAAAATTGTCCATTGTTAGAACTGTGAAATACACCATTTGTTTAATTCCAGGAATGTCAGCCTCAAAACAAAATCCATGCCAGGCTCAGGTCATCTGGCTGGTTCTCCTCACTCTTGACATTTTAGACAACAGGACATTCCAGGCCCCTGAGAGGGAACATGCCAACATGCCATTCGAGTCCCAGGACCGGAATGCAGGTATTCCAAAGTTCGACCTTGTTCTCTGTCTTTGTTCCTGTCTCCTGCTGGGTACTGGATTCAGGAGAAAGTTTGCAGAGGAGGGAAGGGAATTGGTCTATTCACTGGTTCCCCTTCCTCAGGGCCTCCAGGAACCTGTGGAGAGGGGGCACCCCGTGGCACAGGAAAGGCTGACTTCTTCTAACTGGAGGCTGTGGGGAGCGAAAGATCTCCCAGCCTCATGATGCCTTAGCCGCAAAGCGAGGGTTTCAATTCTCAGCTTCCAAATTCCCTACGTGGACTGTTTATGACCCCTACTGCTGCAGAACTCCATAACAAGAAAACAAACAGCTGTGGGAACAGGTGATGAGGAAGCCATAGTGTTGGAAGGGTGCCCAGCCCCGGGGAACCAACTGGTACGGGTATTGGAAGGAAGCACAGGGTGTTGTCCTAAGCACCTGTCAATACAATCCTGGATAAGCTAAGAGGGAATGGGGCAAGACCTCCTAGTAGGCTGACTCCCTACTAGCTGTGTAATCTCAGGCAAGTCAGTCAAGGTGGCCAAAACCATTTTATGAAATAAATGTCGAGCTTGTGGGGTGGGGGGTGGGGAATGAAAATGGGGAAGAAAAAAGAGGTAGAAGGAGGGTGGGTTAATACGCAGGACGGAGGGCTGAGTGCCCATGGGGAAAGCTGTCCTTTGAGAAATTCCCGGTGGCTGGAGGAGCAGAGGTCTTACAAGAACAGAAGGCTCTAGTACTCCATTTGCATCATCCCTGGGATGGAAGACACTGCCCTACCAACTCCGCCAAGTACCCTGAATCCTATGGCAAACTTGGCTTTAGCAAAGGTGGGGTGCTGTTGGAGCTCTGGGGGAAATCAAGGCAAAGGGCCTGCGTTCTGTGATTTGGGCAAATATGCCGCATAACATAAGCACCTGTGAGATTCAAAATGTGGCAGAAGAGGAAAATTAGAGTAAGAAGTGAGGAGAAGAAGGCCAGCTGCCCAGGGCTCTCCCTGGAGGCCGACCTTGGTTGCTCGCCCTGTGTGGGATGGGACAGAGTCATTTTATTTGGGCATGGAAGAAGAGAGTGGACTCTGTGTCCAAGGGGCATGGGCTCAGCCAGGCGGCAAATGAAGGTCATGTTTGCCGCCCCTTGTCACCCTCATGGTGGCTCGGGGCGGGGAGGGGGTCCTTATTAATTCCATTTTCTAGATGAGAGGAGAAGATGTGGGGCAAGGGTCTCCTCCCTGCAGTCCTCCTGGCCCACAGTCCCTACTGAACCCTCAGAATGGTCCACTGTGCCCTAAGCACTGTGGAATGAGTGTGACGTGGCAGTCTGCCAGTCACCAGGCTCCTGGCTGGTCTGCAGAGCTTGTGCTGGTTCGAAGAAATCCTTCCATGACAAAACAGGCTGGTTTTTCTGTGGTTATCGTGCAGCCAAGTGTCGTCCTGTGTTAGGGTAACTTCGTGCGTGTACATGGGCCTGCCTCCTGGGCTCTGGGCCGCTGCTTGCCGAGGGTGTGTGATTTGCTTCTGCTAGTGGCCAAGGGCTCCCTAAACCATACCTGGCTTCTGCCCTCGTCCACTCCAGTCACACACGATATGTGGCCCCTGGCGTCCCCTTCCCAGGGCTTTCTGGGAGATGGCTCCCCACTGCCAGGTGTCTCTCAATGGCTTTTGAAAAGGGGCAATTGCTGCTTGTGTCTGTTTAGAAGGGGCTTACTGGGGAAGGAGGCTGTGGATATAGATTCCCTCAAGACTACTGTTGGGCTTTTTTTCTTTTCTATTTACATACTGAGCAAAAGAATCGGAGGGTCATAACGTGTCAAAGCTGGAAAGCCCCTTTCATTTAATTTTAGTACACTGCTACTACGTTGCAGGTGAGGCCCAGAGAGGAGGAAGACTGGCCCAGAGAAACACAGCCAGCTGGCAGGAAAATCTGTTCCGGAGCCCTTGCTCCTTGGCAATGTTCTTTCCACCTCGCCCTAGAACTGTGTCTGCAGCTGGCCAGGTTAGGGGAAAGGTAGACGTACATTATAAATATGAGACAGTCAGGGAGCACAGCAACAGCCGGCCATGAACACTTCATGGCTGAGAAATGTCGTTCAGGGGAGAGAGAGGACTGGATTCTGATCCCTGCTCTGCCATCAGCTTCTTGGGTGACCTCAGGCAAGTGACCCTGAGGGCTTGGACCTCAGCTTCTCATCTGCGGTAGGGAAATACGACCCCCCACGTTGCTTGCTCGCATGGTCAAGGCGAAGATCAACCCAGACGAGGCACGGGAAGATCCTTGACAAAAGTTTCATAGCCCTGGTGGGGATGACGGTTAGCATTTCTAAAATCTGGCTGCAGAAACGCTGAATTGCCAACTGAGGGTTGGTTTTGGATTTGTGCGTGTTCTGATACAGTGATGGCCAAGATAAGAAAGGATTTGATGGGGGACCTAGCCCACGGCTCCTACAATTCTGGGTTTCATGGACCAGAGAAATTTACACCCAGAGGAAAATTCAGTGGCCAATGCAGAGTGGGCATCTTTTGATTTTGTCTCTTGTGCCCATTAAAACAAAACAAAATAACTCAGACAAAAAGCAAGTGAACTTAATTTGCATCTGTTTCAGCCTCATGTTGTAAAAGAAAGGGCGGTTTTATGCTTTCGGGAAGGAAGGATGTACTTTCAGAGGAAAAGAGCACCCCTTACATTAAAGTAATTGTTGGCTATGGGAAGGAGGGGCTACCTTGTCCTTCTCTTCCCCTATTTCACTCTGGGCTGGTGAACACCAGCATAGGACCAGGCCGGCAGTGGGAGTCTCTGTGCTTGGCCACCTGTGAAGGACGGACTCTGCAGGTACAGGAACGGGGATCCAGACTCTCTGGGGTCCTGTTGCCTCATCAAAACTACCCTGGTCATTGAATCGTGTTCCTGTTAAAGACTGCCCCCCTCTCTCTCTTGCTCTCTCTCTCTCTCTAAGACATGAGAAGTTCTGGTCTTAACTTGGAAGATCTGGGGGGGGGGCATGGTGGTGGGATGGTGGGAGCGGAGAAGGAAAAATGACAGTGACTCAGTGTGCCGGGATGTTTAGCAAAGCTCCGTGAGAACGTGCGTTACATGTTCTGACTCCCAAACCTGTGCTGTTTCTTAAACAGGGCTCTCAGACTCTGTCTGCTCTGTGCGTCACAGCCAGCCTCTAGCCTCTTTCTAGAAATAAAGTTGTATGGACCCACAGCTGTGCCTGCTGGTTTTCAAGGTCTAGGGTTATGCCTGTACCACAGAGGCATTATGGGAATTGAGGTCACTTGTGAAGTAACTCCAGCCAAGGTTATAGCCCATTTTTACAAGGCTGTAGTTATTAGTCTTCTTTGGAAGATCCAGAATGCCTGTGTGTTTGCGGCTTTTGCTTCTGCCGGTTAAATGTCTGTGTGATAGATAGCAGGAAAGGCCTCCTGAAGAAAACTCCCTGTGGGATGCTGTTGGTATGCGGGGCTGTGTTCAGACCCTGTGTCCCACAGATGCCCTGGTGTCTCTAGAGGGGTGCCCATCCTATCCCACCCTTTCTTTTTGACTTTTTTTCTCTGAGCTGTCCGGTTATCCAGCTGTCATGCTACCTAAGTTCTAAAGTTTATAGGGCAGACATGGGTTCATGTTCTGGGGTGGAAAAAAAAAAAAACGTTGGCTAAGAGATGGGGACATCTGGGTTCTGGCTTTGGCTCCATATGACCTTGGACATGACACTCTACTGGCTCTTACTGTTCCTTTTCTGTGTGAGGAAAACATTCACCAGATGATCTCTGGTGTTACCCTCAGTGTTAAGCTACCTCTGCCTATCCCCTCTGGGGCTCGTAGAGACAATGCATTAACTAGTGTGTGCAATGGTAGGAAAGGTAGGGGGTGAGGGAGACATTTGTTTTTACAATCCCACCTAAATTAATGCTGTTGGATACTATCAGTTACTTAATGATTACAATATGCCAGTGGCCATACCAAGCAATTTATGGATGAGATCTACTTGCCTTCTCCAATTCCTTCATGAGGTAGGTAGTATTATTCCCATTTTATAGATTAAAAAACTGAAGTTCTGAGGCAGGACAGAGAGCCAAGATTCATACCCACATTTGCCTGACTCCAGGTCTCAAGCTCTTAACACAACTCTCCTGTGCATGCCTGTCCATGTCCATGTGATGGCCTATGGCACAGGTGGAATTTTCATTAACCAGAGAGCTGCGGGCACCAGGGTATCCTACGGAGGCTGCTGGGATGAACGCAGTTACACCAGCTCAGCTCTGAACAGCCTCCGCCTTTGCCTCCATTGGCTTTTCTGCTGGGCACTGCTAGGATGCTTCTGGGGGTTAATCCACTATGATGTCATATGGATGATTTAATATACATCTACTCCCAATTCCAAGGTCTTACCTCCTTTAAGGGGGAATTTTCCTGGTGGGTTGGGAATGGAGTCCTGGAAGAGAAGAAAGGAAAAAAGAGGCAGCATGAGATCATCATCCAGTGGAAAGGACTCATCTCTTTCTTTTCCATTTTGGTTGCCCTCTAAGTGCAATGCAATTTAGAATTCATGTTCCATTTGACTCTTAAAAAAAAAATGAATTCGTTGACCCAGTTTACATAGGGCTTTCTAGTCCATTTGCTCAATAACTTGCCTGTCGGAAACGCAGTCTGAGGGTTACTATCCACATTTCACAGGTGAGGAACTAGGGGGCCGAGCACGGTGAAAGGAAAAGTTTCTGGCAGCTCCGGGGACCGGAATCTGAAACTCATCGCCCTGTCCAGGGCTTTTTGTTTTTGCTTCCACATATGATATTTTCCCCCCTTCGGTCAACAAAAGAACAAGCAACTGTGATGTATAAATATATGTGGGTTTTTTTCCATATTTGATTCATCAAACGGTGAAAGTATGCTGAAAATGTACCTGGGAAGGTACGTCTCTCCCTTTCCTGTGGTTGGAAATTCTGAATTAATTGAATGTTTATAGGCCAAGCGTTGTGACGAGACGGTAAATAATGAAATCGGGTCCCTGCCCTCAGGACCTTATTACAAATTTATATATGATTATAATATCCAAATATGTATAACTATATAACATAAATAAGCACAAAGAAATGTTATATATTTATAAATTCACATTATATTTCATATTATTTATTTTATAATAAACATAAATATACAGAGAGATATGTATAAAGATATGTAAGGGGTTGATAGAAGTAGATTGTCTTCTGAAGGGGGGCTTCCTGGGCTGGGGACTGGAGGGACTGATAGGGAGGTCTTGTTGCGGTGCTCTGAGCAAGAAGGCAATAGAAGCAGATGGGTACAATTCTTCACCCTTCACAAATCCCTCAAACACGGACGTCCTCACCCCTAGCCTCCCTCCCCTTCTCCCCACCTCAGCCATGGAGCTGCACTTCAGGTGTCTTGCCAATACAGAATAAAGTATCTTATTTCTCTTTTGACTTGTCTAGGTTGGGGTCATGTGTAATTCACTGGACTGAAATACTAATAAAGACCTAGAGAGGGTGTGACACTGATACGAATGAAAATCACTCCCACATCCAGAGCAAGAAGTTAGCATCTGTGCACATCTTACTTCCTTAGAATTCTGTCTGAACACCTAGGACCATCTGGAGTTTCCCTTATATTCCACCATTTCCCTGGGGGCTCTGTCCTTTGCCTTCCACTGATGGCTCATTTTCTGATAAATGGATCCCTCCTCCAGCCCAAGTGTGTTGTAATGAACCGAGGAAGTCTCCCGAAGGCAAAGCCTTGGCATACCCCTGCCGTGCAGATGGCAGAAGTCAGTATTAACTTTTGGCCTTCAGTTTTTCAGAGCAAAAGAAGTGAACTTGGCTTGGACACTCCTTCCCTCTTGGCTCTAATAGTCTATGATTTTATTGCTTTAGCTGAAAGCTCTTAAACTGAGTAGTAACACCGTGCATTTGTGGTCTCTCAACTGTGCCTGTAGTTCATAGGAAAACCTGACATCACCAAATTCCCCTCCATGTTGCCTCTGTGAGACTGCGAAGAGCGTTTCGAAATCTAACGAGCAGCAAGCGTACTACCGAGCATGATCATCAATTAGTGTCATGTGCAAATGCACGAAGAAAAGCATCTATGTTTAAATGTGGTGCTAAGATGGTTGAATTCGTGGAACCCCCAGGAAAGTGTCCAGGGAGAGTGAGAGGAGGCTGGCACAATCGAAGCACTGGGACCATCCCAGGCTCCACGAGCCACCCCGGAAATACCAGGAAGTCAGACATTCAGCACCTGTCAAACGAGCACCTGGTCTGGTGTGTGCCAGGAACTATGTTAGTTACGGAAGACATCCTGTGGATTTTATGGCTTAGTCATTAAAGCCGTCATTTAAGATATACAAATAAATATAAAAATTGAATTGCAAGTTGAGGCAAGGACAACAAAGGAAGAGAGCCTTTCAAGATAACCCTTCGCAAACTTAACGCATATACGCCGATCACCCAGGGAGGCGGTTAGAACGCAAATTCTGATTCAGCTGGTTTAGCTGGAGCCTGAGAGTCTGTATTTCTGACAAGCTGTCTGGTGTCACTGAGGCTCCTGGCCCACGGAACACAATTTGTGTACGTGGCAAATTTGTAAGAGATAATATCTGGGAGGGGGATCTCACTTCTATGGGGGTCAGAGGAGGCCTCTGTTGGTTATTGGAGGGCTTCCTGGTTTGCCAACTTTAGGCGGGAGCATGTGAGAAACAATTTATCTTAGTACAAGGGCACAGGGCATCCAAGACATAAATGTGATTATTCCTGTTTTAGAGAGCTCCTGGGATGAGGTGCCAGAGCTCCTCTGGCTGCCTCTGATAGAAAAGATCAGGGAAGCAGAGCCAGAGAGGGACCTAGACATCATTCAGTCCATCAGGCTAATTTAACAGAAGAGGAACTCGAGACACTCATGAGTCAGTGGCAGATCTCGGATTCAAATTCTCTTCAAATTCTCCCTCTCATCTCATAGATAGATGCTAGCTTCAGGAGGCCAAGGTTGGTGATGCTCATTCTCCCCTCCCTTTAACAATCCTTGCATTTGGAGGTAGAAGGGCAGGGTGTAAAGAGATGGTGACTTTTACAGTTTGCTGGGAGTTGTTTATACCCAAGGCACTATGTAGTGCTATCCATCAACTGCTCTTTGGCAAGGTGCTTCTCAGTCCTAGCATTCTCTCCCAAATCTTGCCTGGGGATCTGGGTCCTGGCTGGGGAAATGTGGACCATCTTGCTCAATGACTTGTCTTTGTGGTCAGTGGCACTTAGGCTAGACACAGACACAAGCTAATGGACCCTCTCAGGCTGTCATTCTCAGCTCCCACTAAGTAGCTCAGGAAACTTCATCTCCATGGTTAAGAACCAGCTACACTTCCTTTACTGTACCTCTTTCATTTCAGACTCCAGGTGTCTGATGGGTATTTCCAACAGTGTTTCTGTGGATGGAGGGAGGAACCCTCACATTTAAACTATTTGTCCCCAGGTGGAATGACTCAGTTGCAATCATGTTCCCTGCCCAGGACTCTGTTTTCCTCTTCCTTTTTGTTACTGTAATTAGAAGGCTAATCATCCTTCCCTCATATAAAGTACTGAGAAGTGCTCGAAATGATAGCTATTTTGGTTACTCTCTTGATCCTCATGATGTGCTTAATTTGCCCCAATACCTTGAAAAGCTCATTTCTTTTACAGAGCAGTGCTGTGCAGAAATCAGATACCAAGTGTGCTCTGGATCCAAATGTCCTTTGAAACTGAAAATGGTCCAAGGCAACCAACATTTGGAATATGCCAGGGCAATTACATATCCCCTTCTTTGCTGGCTTCATATTGTCTTTTAAGGTGGGTCATGGAGATTTGGGGCCAGGAACGTTTCCCTTACTTTCAAGCTAGCATGAGGAAGCCCTCCACAAGGCTGCTTAGTCCTCCAAGGATAAATGCTTTCCATGCATCATTTCACTTGGTCTTTACCCCAAGAGTTTGTGACTGATGAAGTCTTAGAAATTTCAGAAGGTTCTACAAATGGTGGATAGCAGGGAAAAGATTCACATCAAGTGTGTTGAATTGGAAGGCAATGCTCTTCAATGCCATGCTATACTGCCTTGCTCGAGTAGGGCAGGATGGAGCTGCGGCAGAAAATTCTCCCATGACTCAATGAGAAAGTAGATGGAGGTCATAGAAAATCCTCAAGAGAAGAGATTTTTTTTTTTCTGCCTTGGTTTTGGTATGGTTAATCCAGGAGGAAACTAGAACAGAGTGGCTTGAAGCAGTGCTTTTCCCACTAGGGATCTTGTTAAAAGATCCAGTAGGTCTGGGATGGACCCTCTAGGTTTTTCATTTCTAATAAGCTTTTAGATGATGCCAATGCTGCTGGGCCACGCACCACACTTTGAATGGCAAGGGCTTAAAGACATTACTCATTAGGCCATAGAACACCTGAGGTCTTCCTTCCCTCAAGGAATTGGGAGCGGGGGTTGCCTACAGGCTGGGCTCATACATGGGTTTAAGAAATCTTCTTCTTGAGGGTATCATGCTTAGCGAAATTAGTCAATCGGAGAAAGACAACTATCATATGATCTCCCTGATATGAGGGAGTGGAGATGCAACATGGGGGGTTAAGGGGGTAGGAGAAGAATAAATGTAACAAGATGGGATTGGGAGGGAGACAAACCATAAGTGACTCTTAATCTCACAAAACAAACTGAGGGTTGATGGGGGGAGGGGGGTTGGGAGAGGAGGGGTGGGGTTATGGATATTGGGGAGGGTATGTGCTATGGTGAGTGCTGTGAAGTGTGTAAACCTGGCGTTTTGCAGACCTGTACCCCTGGGGATAAAAATATATATTTATAAAAAATAAAATTTAAAATGCCAAAAAAAAAAAAAGAAATATTCTTCTTACTCTCCTGATGGACATAGCATCCTACTCTCTTACCTACCTTCTTGCCAGCTATCTCTGCTTCCTGCTCTTCCCATGTGCAGTCTGGGCTGACTTCTGTTCTGGTTCTGCCACTCCTTTCCTGACACTTGGATTTGCCTGCTTCTGGGCTGTGCCTCTGCTCACTCTTCTGCCTCACCTGGAAAGCCCTGCCCCAGCTCCACCTGCCACTGTCCTTCCAACAGAGAGCTCTTCTCTACTGAAGAATAGCAGTTAATAAATGCAGAAAGAATGATAGGCTTAGGCAATCATCATTCTCCGACCCTTGGCTCATTCCCCGATTCAGACAAGGATCGTGCCCAAACTGTGGAATGGAAGATATTTATATGTCTTTTAAGTACTACCCCATAGATTACTTATTAGTAAGAAAGACAAAAGTGTTCACCAGCAGTCACCACCTTAATCAAGGAACCATATATCATCACCAATAATGGGATAACCCGACATATGCCCCTAGGTGCTATAATAATATGTAACATTACCTATGTACTATTCTTGCCCCCAAAATTTCATCTGAATATAATCATGATGAATATGAAGCCAAATCCAAAACTTGGCCAATTCTATAAGCACAGTGACCCGGACCCTTTGAAAAAGTCAACGTCCTGAGAAACAAACAACAAAGGGCAGAGGAAATTGCTAAATGATTGCTTCTCAAACTTTAGTGTGCAAGGAGTCACCCAGGGAGTTTATTAAAGGGCAGATTTTTATTCATTTGGTCTAGATTTGGGGCTGGGTTTCTGCATTTCCGACAAGCTCCCAGGACCACCTATTGAATAGCAACGTTATAGCTTGAAAATGACATAACCAAATGTGGTGTGTGCCTGGAGGATGAATTCAGGATCCCCAATCAAGACAAGGCACAACAGCTGTAGAAGATATTTTTGGACAAGTAGGGGGCATTGATATATGGACTATGCATTATTATTAGATGGAACCACTGAATTGACATTGACTCCCTTGGCCGTGATAATGGCCTTGCAGTAAGGAGGAGATGAGTGCTGAGACAGGTGCAGGTAAAAGGCCACGCCATCTGCACCTTACTGTCATTCACATAAAAAGAGCACAAATAGAGCAAATGTTAACCCAGTCAATTTAGGTGAAAGATTATATGGGTGTTTACCATCCTGTTTTCTATTGGCTTCAAAATTTTCAAAATAAAACTTCAGGCGTAAGACATCCTTCTAATTCTTGGAGGAGGCTCAGCTTCTGTTCTATTTCTTCTGCAAGCCCCGTCCTCATCCCAAGAAGAAATTCTTCCTCCCCCTCCCACTGATGGCATTCTGTGCCATTCTGCTCTGAACTCAAGGTCTTGGGTATTTGGGCCTTACTTTGAGAATCGTCAGAAAACGGGGGTCCTGCTCTGTCCATGTGGGTCCTCCCTTCCTACCCTAGCAAAAGGCTTGCTCCTGAGAAAACTTTCTGTGATTTTCTTTTCTTTTTTTTTTTTTTTTAATTGATAAATTGAATGCACTGTAGAGAATAGTGTGGGTAGAAAGAAGCATCATGGGGCATTTCAACTCACCCCTACATTGTCTTTGAAGGTTGAAGCAAACCCAAAATCCATATCACCACCACCAACAATTTCTATGCCTAACCGAACGCTCAGTCCACTTTTGATGGGGATGTAGAGTGGCACTGGAAGGATATGTTTGTTTTCTTTTGTTTTTAAAGGCATTTTCTTTACTTACAAAGGGAAGGAGGCAGCTGCTTTCTCTTTTTAGAAAGGGTCTTCTTAAAAACCTAATGATCCTGAACTCTCGCTCTAACATTTTGGAATGTAAACAAATCTTTTCAGGGACTGATAAACCCAGTCCCTAGGTTTATAGAATTGGCTCTTAGACTGAAGACCTTAGAGCCTCTTGAAATTATGCCTCTACCACCAGCTTTGCAGCCTATCTCCTTGTATAACCCCTCCTTTCTGGACAAGATAAGCCACATTTCATTATTTTTCATTTGCTTTGCTGTACAAATTGTGGGAAGTTTCATCCTGATGCATATGCATGTACTCTCTTGGGCTTACTTAATAGCAGATCAGTTTTCTGTCTTTCCATATGGTTGTGAAGAGGTGTCTCTTTGTTGGTAGGACTTTTGCTGACTCGAGAGTATATTGGTACAATCTCTTGTATTGACGATATTTACTGAGGTGAAAAATACACATTCTATTCCCCTCACTAGGAATTCTTCCTACAGATATACTTGCAGATGTGCACAGTGGGTAAAACTTCTAGAGAAAAATAGAAGTATCCTTCATTAGGCACAGACAAAATAAGTTATGAAGCAGTCGTATAACAGAATACTTTCTGACCCTCCCAAAGAATGAGACAAACTTTCATGCATTGTCATGCAAGGGTCTCCAAGATACACTGTCATCTCAATACAGCAAGGTGCAAAATTATGAGTCTAATAGAACAGCATGTTATGCTATCTATTTGCAGACACACTTATTTCTGGAAGGACGTGGGAGAGTCTGTTCATGGTGGTCATCTCACGGAAGAGGGATTGGTGGTTGGGTGGGCATGGTGTGATTGAGTTTTAGTTTCTTTTCCCATGTTTACTGTTTACTTTTCTTAAACCATATGAATATAATATTTTATAATAAATATACCGGCTTCAATATAAATTAAGAAAAACTACCACAGGGACTCTAAAGACCTTACTAGACAAATAGTTCTATAAGAAACACAAAAGCGGGAATTTTGGTGGCTTTTTTCAAGCTCTATCCCCATTGCTTGGAATGATGTCCCACACACAGAAGATGCCCAATAAATATCTGAGTTTGAAACCTAAGTTTCTTCTTTGTGTCTCCCAAGGAATTTGACCTTGGAGTCTTTTGGTCTTTAGGCCAATCTCAAGGTAATCTTTGTTGGTTTTTCTACATTCTCTGTGTCTTCTCTTCTCCATCACTTTTTCACACTTATCCATTGGCCCGGAGTGCCCCCCTCCTCTAATTTGCCTTTCCCACCTGCTTTAAATTTCTCAAGCCAGTCTGGAACTCTAATCTCCAGTGAAGTGGTTCTTAAACCTGGGAAAACACCCTGTCTCCTTAATTTGTGGTGTCATGGAAACCCTATGTGGCTACCTTCCATCACTTATTATATATTATGACTGATCTTGTTTTAAATTTTGTGCTCATGTGCTTCTTACCCAGAACTGTGACTTCTTAGGCCAGTAAAACCATTCTCATGATACTGCATCCCTGCCCCTTCCAAACTAACACAGAGTGCTATGTAGTCATTGACCCATTCCATTTTTTGATAATTGGGATGTGAGTTTAAGTTTCTTGGGTCTCTCCCATTAACTTCCTTACCAGAGGTCCTGTTAGGGTCTCTCCATTTATCTAAGTTCTACCTTTCCTAGAGTCAGCCTGCATTCCCTTTTCTTGCAGGAAGCCTCCCTTGATAACTCAAGGGAATAACTCTTCTCAGCTCTTGCAGTTGTTAATGTCTGGATAATTTACTGGAAATGATGTATGTGCAAAACACTGAACACTTAATATCACAATCAGTATTACAAACCTTAGCTTTTAAGTAAGTAACTGATATCTGCCAGACTAAAGAAACCACAGCCCACCAAACCCTACAATCAGATTGTGAAGTGAATCTTTTTATATCCTAACATGAGGAGTAAGTGAAGGAAATGGATGCAGAAGATGATAAGGCTCTTGAGAGAGGAGCAGGAACGAAATTTCTAAGTGCTTCTGTGGCTGGCTGGCTGTATTAGTCAAGGGAGTGCTGTTCTCATTAAACAATCAAGCATGGTCTTGATGCCATCACTTTCTCAGGATGACTTAGTTCAAGCCCTTTCTCCTTTCTGTTCCTGATTTTCCACATATACAAAAATGGGCCAGAAGAATCTACTGTAGTTCCTTCCTGGAAAGAATGGGTTTGAATAAGGACCCTTCCAGAGCTCTCTCCGGCTTTATATTTCTTTCTTTTTTTTTTTTTTTTTAATTTATTTTCAACATAACAGTATTCATTGTTTTTTGTACCACACCCAGTGCTCCATGCAATCCGTGCCCTCTCTAATACCCACCACCTGGTTCCCCCAATCCGGCTTTATATTTCACCATCACCCCCCTTTTCCTTCCTTCCTTCCTCCCTCCCCTCTTTCTTAGCAGTTCTAGCTACAACATTTAACTAAAAAAACTTAAAGACCACTTCAATTTCTTTTCTTTGGCCATTGCTATAAAATGATATACTTCTGGTTTACTTCAAATTAGAATGATAGAAATTATCTAGCCTCTACCCCAAAAAAATGCCCTAGAATATTTTCAAGAGTATTACTCTTAGTAGCTGTAGATGAGCCCATTCAAGGATGCATTTCATAAGTTCCACTATCGAAATCAAATGCTAGTAATTCTTTTTTCTTTCACTTTTATGAAGATATGAGCCTCCAAGCTTCATTTAAATTTCAAAGCGGATGACACTTGAGAAACAGATACCAAAATCTTTTAAAGCCTTGTTCTTTTCAGCAATCCATATGGTATAAAACATTCAACCTAAGACAATGGAAGGAAAACTGGGACAAGTTCTGCAGGGTTGTAATGAAAAATGGGAGCTGGGAAGGAATAAACGGAAACATTCTCACTTTGGCAGGGCATGGAGAGGGAGTGAGTTCTCAAATTACCAATATTAACAAAAACTTTACTTCATTAAAAAATCCATGAGCAATGTATACCATCAATACGGTATTTTCTACAAAAAAGGACACTGACCGCATTCTCTGTAAACACCAATTTCCTAAAATATGAAGAAGTGCCCTCCTTCGTCTCTTCTGTTTTTGCAACAAATCGTACCATTTCCTCCAAACAAAGTAAATTTCCTGAGACCGTCTGCCTCTACAGTGGGTACCCATGATTGCTTGTCTGATTGCTTGTCCTTTTAGTATTCTGAGCAATCTCCAAGGGAACAGGTGTTAAAAGCATTTCTATGTTCTGCCTCCATGTTCTAGGTTTCTACTGACATCCTAAACTCTTCCAAACGGTGACTCAAGAGGAAGCTTTCAACTTGCCCTATAGGCTTAAATAGCTCTAAGGAGTTAAGCCTGGCCTCCTGTCTTGCTCCTTCCCTCATACATCTTGGGCACTGAAACTTAGTTCCTTGTCGTGAAAGCTCTTGGCAACGGAGGAGGCCCCAGAGATCTGAGAAATGTTCGGCCTGAGAACAGAGAACCCTGGAATCTGGTGGCAGACCTTGAAGACATGGTCCTGAGGCATGCAAATTGGTTATCAGATTTCCTTATCACTTCCTTCTTTGATACGCCTCTCTGGCCCAGCAAAATTGAAATCTTAATATCTTAATACTAATAGCTCCCCTCTCTTCTGGCCCACGTGAGTCTGGAAAGTTTTGAGATGATGGCCGAGCACACTTTTCTCTTAAAACCTAAATTATTTCAGAGCGCTGAGTTTCTGTTTTCTTTTCTCCGTCTTTCTGCATGATCTAGGTACTTCCCCCCCCCCCCTTCTCCACTAGTTTATTAATTTATTCTCAAGGCTCTCTCTCTCTGGGGAAAACTGAACAAAAATCGGAAAGGAAAGACAACCAGGAGTCCACTTACCGTCTTCTGAACTACCAACATCATGATGGTTGCCACAGCAAAGACGAGACACAGAGCCAGCGCCGTGGTGGTGAAGTAGAAATAACCACGACTGGTGGTTCCCAGGTGGCTGGCCACGGAGCCCGCTGGCACATGCATGGCTGTGTCTCGAGAAGGGGCCACTCCGGTGAGTGCTTGCTGCAGCCCTGGGTCCATTCTTATATAGTCTTCCCGCAGCACACCTTATCTCTCCTCATCAGATTCACTTCTGGGCCCATCTCTGTTCCAAGAAGGATTCTCCCCCTGCATCCTGGATCATGTGACGTGGAAAAAAACCTTCACCGGCTGCCACACGGAGACACTCTTCTCTGGGGGCGTGAGGCGAAAGGCGGCAGCAGGGGTGGGGGAGAGGCTCATTTTTCATTGCCAGGGATGAATTTGAGTGCAGACAGAGAAGGTGGTTAATGTCAGAGGGCGAGTAAGAAAATGACGGTTTCCCTACTCTGGGGAGTGTGTGTGTGTGTGTGTGTGTGTGTGTGTGTGTGTGTGTGTATGTGTGTGCACAAAGCAACTTCTGTTTCACTTAGACTCAGCCACAAAACGCCTTCCTGCTTGAGAAGCCGCACATTCTCTGTAGCGAGGCCGGCAGCTCAGAAGACCTCGGTAGAAAATGTCTCTTTGCGGGACCTCGTAGAAGCTGGGGTCCCGGGACGGGGCTAGAAGGACTCCGAAGAGTTCAGTCTGATCGTATCAGCTTATGCTGAAAACTGGAGATGCCACCAGCTCCCTGGGAAGGAAGAGCCCACAAATGTGGAGATTCATCCCAAGAGGGCAAGCCGGCGTGAGGATGAATTGTGGGGGCGAATCCAAAGAGAGCAGAAATCTGGAAACACTGATCTTTTAAAAAAAAATTCCCGCTGGCTGCACTGGGGGGTGTCAAGCGTGCAGAGAAACCTGGGTTCGCCAGCACGCTCCCAGAAAGGGGAAGGGCCTGGCGGTCGGGGTGGGTGTGGGGAAGCGAGTGGTGCAGAAGGTGGGGGTGTGCTCTGTGAGGGGCGCAGGTGCGGCGTGCGGGGCGGTGGGAGTGTGGTACGCATACGTGGCGCAAGTGCGCGTCGCATACGTGATGTGGGGCGCGTGTTGTGTGTGTCTTCTGCGTGGGGTAAGTTGTGTGTGTGTGTGACTATTGCAACTGAAGATCAACCATCTCGGGCGCCGCGCCCGCACTAGCAGAACTTGACACCTTGCCTCACTCCGCTCTCACCTCTGCCCTCTGACGCAGCTCACATTTCCTTTCAGCGCAAAACTGAGCATCAGAGAATGTGAAAACTGTTTCGGCCAAAGCGGGAAATGTCGATCAATGACATCACCCCGGTGCGTAGACATACCTGTCCACCGCCCCCCGCCCCCCTGCCCTCGCACCCCCTGCCGGTGTTAAATCATTAAATCATCACTGGGCTTCAAGGCTGAAAACCTGAGATCTGCTCTCCGCCCTGCCCCCTATTGGCCTTGGCACCTTGTGGTGGTCCTTATACCCCTCTCCTTCCCCCCATGTGTGCACAGCTGCTGTGCATTTCACATGAGAGTCCTGCCACGAATGGGGATGGTCTTGGCCAAGGTGTTGGTCCACCTGGGTCAAGCAGGCCTAGTGGTCCCCTGAGCCGAGTGGAGAATTTGGACAGATACAATAGATTCTCTAGGGGACAGCGTTGTCCTTTTGCGGTTACTAACGGTCTCCACTTCAACACCCCATTTAAAATATGAATCACTGCAGATCTGGGGCCTCCAGCTGTAGCTCTGAAAACTTCATTCGGAAGTACCCAGTCCTCTGTAAGCGCCCGCCCTCCCCTGCCTTTCTGCTCATTTTTGGTGGCACGGTATCTCAGAGGGACAGCAGGAGCCCCAGCTTCTCCTAAGGAAATGCCTTGTGGATGATTCTTCCTGCTGCAAACGCAGTGGTCCCAGACAGCTGAACGTCACTGGAGTTGGGTCAGACTCTAGAGATTGGTCTGAATATTCCTTTCCAGTGAAACCCTAAAATCACAGATCCTGGAGAAGGAAGAGCCATCAAGAGGTAAATTGCTTTCTTGCGCTACCTAGAGTGGTATAAATTGTACCTGCATCACCGTTAAGGAAGTTGACGCCCCCCTCCCTGGACCCCAAGTCAGGCTTAGTTTTGGAAGCAGTGGGTGCACGGGTTCCTTTGGTCTGGTGGCTGAGGTGGGGCTGAAGCCAGCCAGTGTCCTTTGGGGTGTGCACCTAGCTGATCTGGTGAGAAGGCTGTGGCTGGCGGTGGGCACGGACAGCGAGAGGGTAGCGGGGTCTCTCTAACCTGCCCAGCGCCGCTGAGAACAGATTTGCTCCCTTGGCCTCTGTCTTCAGTCTCTTTGATGAAAGTGGAAAACTTCTGATTATGGAATGGAAGCTGTGGGTGTTGAAAAATAAAACGGCTTTGCTTGAAGTGCAGGTCTTCCTGAAGGCCCCTGGGGCTGAGAAGGGCAGTGGAAAAAAATGTTTGTCTTACAGTTACACGTTTTGCATACAGTACAATGTCCTGAGAGGGAAGGCTGACAAGGGGGAAAAAAAAATCACCCTTTGTTTTTCCTCAGAACCTTCTGAGCGGTTGAGATTTTAGATCTGTTTGCTTCTCCAGCAGCCTGTGGGCCCGATCTCACTGCTGTCCCCATGCCTCTCCTCCACACGCAAGCCTGCAAGCTTCCCGGCATCCCAAGGGTCTGAGCCCCCCTCGCTGCTCAGCTGCTCTGGGATCCAGCCCGGCCAATGGGGTGGTCCCATCCTTTGTGCTTCCTGGCTGCTTTCTCTTTTTCATTTGGTCACCTGAGATACAAATGGAAAGAGCTTTTACAGAGTTTCTTGTTGAGTGACTTTCAAATCCCTTCTGGAAGCGACACTGTGCAGTGAGTGCAGAAACATAAGAAAGTGGAGTTTTCTGGTTGAAGCAGAGGCAGGGTGACGAAGAGGCAGGCTGGGCCCAGCATGTTCATACACCTTTTAGTGGCCTGGGGTCTCTCCAGGCTGGAACAGAACTTGCAAACTTACGAGTTAGCTCAAAACCCGTATTCCTCAAATCAGGAAACTGAGGCAGAGAAATGGAGATGAGTTGAGGGGGTAAAGTCATGCTTAGGAGCCCCCTGTGCTCATTCTTATCCCCTCAGGCACAGCCTTGCTTCCTGCCACACTGACCTCACCCTTCCACTGCCTCAGAGCCTTCCTGCCCCTGCCGCCTGCTTCCATCTCCCAGGGAGGCCTCCTCAGGGCTCTCAAGCCCACCAGTGTCCTCTCTCCAGAACACTCCATGGTCATGCACACACTATTGTATCCTATTAACTACTTGTTTTGACCTCTGTCAAGTGTGTGGATACGGTGTGCCTTTTGCCTTCCCCGTTAGACTGAGAGCTCCTGAGGGCAGCCTTCCTTGCCTCCTACCCTGCAGTATTTGCTGTGGGATCCATGTATGATTAAACTTCAGTCACTGCTTGTGTTGACTTTGTGTTTATGGAAAGAGAAGGTTCTAGAAGGTTGGTTTATACAAAGGAGTTGCCTGATGGTGTATTTGTCTTTCACTTCTCAATGGTCCCCGGTTTCCCCGTCCTTCTCTAGGGCTTACCTGGCTGCCCATTGGCCTTTACGTTCTAGCATGATCCTGCAAAAGTCACCACTAGCCTCCTTTCAGCCTGTAGTCAGCTGAGGTGTGACTGTAGCATCTGAGACTCGGTGAGCAAACAGGTCTAATCTCTCACCCCTTTGGGAGGGAATGGCATTTTGGAAAAATGAAGAGGAACCAGCGGTAGGACTGTCCCCCACTGTCTAGCCATTGCTTCCCTGTGTAGAGGACTGTGAGATCTCTATCGTGGACCAAAATTGTGGTCCCTGGGCCAGCACTAACAGAATTTGGTGGCCCTGCAGATTCTTCAGCTCCACCTTAGGATCTACTTAATTAGAAACTCATGCTGGGGTCTAGCAATCTCTGTTTTAACAAGTGCCTCAGGGAACTGCAATTCCTGAAACCATTTGGAAATCATCGGTTTAGGAAAATAATCTCTCTAAATCCCAGAAAGAGTCTACGGGGGGGGGGGGGCATCTTGTCCAGGCTGTGGCCTTTGGGCAGGTGAAGTCTTATCCCCACTGTGTAGATGAGAAAACTGAGGCATAGCACTGTAACGATCAGGGTCATGTGCTGGAGATTGTTGGCAGGAAGCCTCGTTTTTTTCGTCTCTTGTTTGGGCCCATTTTCTAAACCCCAATATGGCTGTAGGCTGAAAAACACTATTGCAGATGGAGATATATTTATAATATATATCTGAAGTTCTCTTGTGGTGAACACTGTGGTAGAAACAAATATTTTTTAAAAATTTTTGGTGTATGTGAGAGAAGGGAAAACTCCTGCAGGGTATTTTCAAGCAATAAAAGACGTAGGATGGGGGCGCCTGGGTGGCTCAGTGGGTTAAGGTCTCTGCCTTCGGCTCAGGTCATGGTCCCAGGGTCCCGGGGTCCTAGGGTCCTGGGATCGAGCCCCATATTGGGCTCTCTGCTCAGCGGGGAGCCTGCTTCCTCCTCTCTCTCTGCCTGCCACTCTGCCTACTTGTGATCTCTGTCTGTCAAAAAAATAAAATGTTTTTTTTTTAAAAAAAGACGTAGGATGGATCTCGTCCCATTAACTGGAGAGCCTTCTGTTTTGCAAAATCTAATTTGATAGATTGGACATTGGAGTTGGCCAGGGTGACACTGAACTTAGGATCTAGTGGCTACAGGTACAGTGGATATGGAAGGGTTAGGGTTACAGTCGTGGGCCAGATCAGCCCACCCACCTACTTTATGAATAAAGTTTTATTGAAACAGGGTCATGCTCATTTGTTTATGCAGATTATAGCTATGTTTGCATTACAATGCAGCATTGAATAGTTATAGTTGCAACCCAGACAGAACTCATGGCCCACAAAATCTAAAATATTATTCTTTAGCCCTTTGCCGAAAAAGTTTTCTGACCCCTGATTTAAAGTATCGAAATAAACTCAATTCAAGGCAGAATTACAAAAGAAGGGATTTGGAGAAAAGAACAGAAATGCGTTTTTCTGAGATTCCTCCATAAAATCTGCACTTAGATGTTCATCACTAACTCACGTTTTCAGATGAGAACTTCCTTTCTTGGGATTCATTAATTGGGAAGGAGCTAGATACCCTCATTTGTGTGTGACCACATAGACTACTGGAGAGGCCCCAGGAGCTGAGATAGAGGCTGGCAGAAGAGATCTGGGATATATGTAGGCAGATATACTTTCAGCATTGGGAATATGTGTGTGTGTTCATAAATTAATACATAATAGACATATATATGAATCTATACATTACATGCACAGGCACACACACACACGTTATTCCTACCTACTTTAAAGAGGCGTTGAGACCACTTAAAATAAATGCACACGTATATTGGAACTGAAGCCATTAAGACAAGGCACCAGGTGGGAGCCACGATGTAAAGGGAGAAGTTAAGGATTTTTTTTTTAAAGATTTTATTTATTTATTTGACAGAGAGATCACAAGCAGGCAGAGAGGCAGGCAGAGAGAGAGGAGGAAGCAGGCTCCCTGCTGAGCAGAGAGCCCGATGCAGGGCTCGATCCCAGGACTCCGAGATCATGACCTGAGCGGAAGGCAGCAGCTTAACCCACTGAGCCACCCAGGTGCCCAGAAGTTAAGGATTAAGAGAGGGACACACCCTGGCAGATGACTGTGTTCAGCGGTTATGTACAGCATGTATGCGTCTGAATTTCTTGGTAATCAGGGCAAAGAAGAAAACATGCTGGGTTGCATAGCTCTCTTTGATGGTAAGAAGCAGATGAGTTCAAAAGGAGAAATGGACCCTTTGCTGTTTGTACAGGTGCTTTGAAATACATAGCATTTTATGAAATGGCTGATGGTAATCTATGAATTTAAAGCATGGCATGGCAATGAATCAGGATAAGAACCGATGTGAACAAGTGAAAATCCTGGAATATTTAAAAAGAAATATAGTCTTATGATGGTCAGTGATGCAGAATTAAAGATGGCCAGACACTAGGATGGTGGAGGAGTCAAGACCAAAAAGGGAAAAAAGAAAAAAAAAATAAAGAGAAAAAAAGAGCATCACTTTCCTGGCATCTAGGAGCTTCCAAGAGGGGAAGTACTAGAAAACCCTTAAGCTAGATGGTCCTTAATACCTGCTTCCCTAGGAGTTGGTGGAGCCCAGAAGTCCATACCAGCCTGGCTGCCTCCTGGAAAGGTCTGCATTTTCTCAAGCCTGTACCTGCAATCTGTGTTCGAGGACACTGAACCCTTGGAGGTGAGGGTCTCTGCCCCCACACGCCCTGCTGCCCTCTTTCCTCACTGTAGGACTGCAAAGACCATTGCATAGGGCCTTTCTCAGGTAGCAAGATAAGTCTTGCGAAGAGGCAACATTTTCAGAAAGAACTTGAAAAAATACATTTCCTGGAAATTGCCTTTGACATTTCAGATCTGCTCCAGGGAAAACTGCTACAGAAGCTTTAAGCAATGAACTGTCATCATTTGGATAATTGCCTTTCAACCATCGTTGACTATCCCACCTCACAGACTGAATCAATTATAAAACGTAGGGGCTCTTAACCTTGAGAAGCCCACAGGGATATGCAATCCGGAGCCAAACACCAAACAAACCACTTTAAAACAATTTTAGTAGTTGCCCTCTAGAGAAAGTTGGGGGCAGACAGCTTTGTTGTCTTTTTTTTTTTTTTTTAGTAAGTTTTTGCAATTTTTGAGTCTTTGAACTGTTTGCCTTTTTAAATGATTTGACTCTTGAAGGGTATTTGTGTACAGTTATGGTAAAAAATAAAAATGAAATAGAAAAAAAAGAGCTCTGTTGTCATTCAAAGAAGGGAGGCGAGTCTGCATTTTTTTGCAAAGCTGGAGAAAGGTCCTTCCATATCAATAAACAGACAAAAGGTTGATATCCAGGATCTATAAAGAACTCCTCAAACTCAACACACACAAAACAGATAATTATATCAAAAAATGGGCAGAAGATATGAACAGACACTTCTCCAATGAAGACATACAAATGGCTATCAGACACATGAAAAAATGTTCATCATCACTAGCCATCAGGGAGATTCAAATTAAAACTACATTGAGATATCACCTTACACCAGTTAGAATGGCCAAAATTAGCAAGGCAGGAAACAACATGTGTTGGAGGGGATGTGGAGAAAGGGGAACCCTCTTACACTGTTGGTGGGAATGCAAGTTGGTGCAGCCACTTTGGACAACAGTGTGGAGATTCCTCAAGAAATTAAAAATAGAGCTTCCCTATGACCCTGCCATTGCACTACTGGGTATTTACCCCAAAGATACAGATGTAGTGAAAAGAAGGGCCATCTGTACCCCAATGTTTATAGCAGCAATGGCCATGGTCTCCAAACTGTGGAAAGAACCAAGATGCCCTTCAACGGACGAATGGACAAGGAAGATGTGGTCCATATACACTGTGGAGTATTATGCCTCCATCAGAAAGGATGAATACCCAACTTTTGTAGCAACATGGACGGGACTGGAAGAGATGATGCTGAGTGAAATAAGTCAAGCAGAGAGAGTCAATTATCATATGGTTTCACTTATTTGTGGAGCATAACAAATAACATGGAGGACAAAGGGAGTTAGAGAGGAGAAGGGAGTTGGGGGAAATTGGAAGGGGAGGTGAATCATGAGAGACTATGGACTCTGAAAAAATATCTGAGGGGTTTGAAGTGGTGAGGGGTGGGAGGTTGGGGGAACCAGGTGGTGGGTATTAGAGAAGGCACGGATTGCATGGAGCACTGGGTGTGGTGCAAAACCAATGAATACTGTTATGCTGAAAAAAAAAAAAAAGCTAAAAAAAAAAAAAGACAGAG
The DNA here is from genome assembly GCF_902655055.1 of Lutra lutra. Classification (NCBI taxonomy): domain Eukaryota; kingdom Metazoa; phylum Chordata; class Mammalia; order Carnivora; family Mustelidae; genus Lutra; species Lutra lutra. The sequence goes on from NC_062290.1 coordinate 76,720,097, forward strand.
AAGAAGAGACAGGATGACTTGTTCTACGGTACGCCACCCATCAGGCGTCTGAGGGCTACTGTGTGCTGCTAGGCACCGTCATTGTAGCAGTGAACACCCCACAGACATCAGCCCTGACTCCGAGAAGCTTACAATTGGGGGAGCCAGATGGACAACTAAGTAGTGAATACAATATAATGTAATGGATATTCATACCAGATGATTCAGGGCATTCTATGTGCACAGCGGGTGGGAAACCTAATCTCATTTATCATTCTCCAGGAGGGCTTCCTGGTGGTGACATCTTTGATGTGCACACTGGTTTACTAAGTAAAAGTGCACTCAAATTCTACTAGGTTGCTTCCCTCCCTTCCCCTTCCAGTTTAACATCTTTCAGTGTCTGTCCTTGCCTGTGGAGTCCGGGTCACAAGTCCTTGCACGGCCTCACTGGCTGTCCCCTAAGCTTCATTTTCAGCCTCTGATCCCACTAAAAACCTAGCTCCACTCCAGGTGCCCTGTTTATTCTGAACCCCAAGCCAGCTAATCCCTCTGCTGACTCCTTTTCTGTGCAGGCAGCATCCTTACTGCAACATCGAATGCCGCTTCTTACATCTCTTGCTCTGGCAATTCAACACGTTTGTTTAAGTTGCTGTTCAAATATTGTCTCTGCTCTGAGCGTCCACCCCCGACTTTCAGAAGAAATCTGTCCCTCCGTAGGGTTTCAGAGCACACGTCTATCTCTAGTCGATAAGGATGAGAGTAATAGTTTTATGATTACAACCACCACCTGCATTTAACAAGATGAGCTCATTGTGTGCCAAACACATTACATTCATAGTTTCACTTAATTTGTACATTAGCCTGTGAGTGCTCTTATCGCCCTCTGGCAGATAAAGAAAACTAAATCTCAGAGCTACCAAATGGCTCTTTCAAGGTCATACTGGTACTGATCGATGTTCTGACCCAGGGCTGCCTGACTGCCAGCAGGTTGCTGTAAACATCATGAGATTCTATTACCTGTACTCTAGGTAGCTACCGAGGGCTCTGTCTCCCCAAAGGCGTGGTAATCACCCTGAGAACACAGCCTATCTCTGGAGTAAATAAATGGCTTGCACATGTCCACACCTAGCAGGCTCCCGATAAATATTTAAATGATACATTTACCCAATAAGTCCACTTTAAGGACACAATGTTGGAAGAAACATTTGTTTTAGGACACCATGCCATCTTCATAAATGAAGTCTAAATGTGAGCCCATTGCAGCCAAGAGATCCAAGGCCTGATCCTCCCTCCAGCCTCCCCTCTTGCTGCCGTCCATTCTCCAAATTCCCATCTCTCTGTCAAGTCCGGTCCCTTCCCTAAGTATATGCAAACACACAGTCTCCCAATAGAACAGATACCGTCACATGTTAAGGAAATCTGTGTCTTTTTGGAACATAATGGGTGGGCAAAAAATTCAACGAATGAATGTTATTTGGAGAAAAGGAGAAATAGAGAAAGAAGGGGGCAGGGAGGAGAAAGAGAAATTTGGAAATTTTCAGAAGTTTGGGGTCTGTTTTGTTTGAAGAGAAGAGTGGCAAGGGGTGCCTGGGTGGCTCAGCGGGTTAAGCCGCTGCCTTCGGCTCAGGTCATGATCTCAGGGTCCTGGGATCGAGCCCCGCATCGGGCTCTCTGCTCAGAAGCCTGCTTCTTCCTCTCTCTCTGCCTGCCTCTCTGCCTACTTGTGATCTCTCTCTGTCAAATGAATAAATAAAATCTTTAAAAAAAAAAAAAAAAGAAGAGTGGCTTATTTCTGAGTTACTTGGACTTTTTTCATGTAGGGTACAGCCTCGATCTCCTGGGCGTGCTAGATCTGTGGACTCCGTGGGGGGTGGAGATTGACATTGAACAATGTCCTATAGTGTTTTTTCCTGATGTTAGCAAAATCAGGAAATGACCTTTTCTTTTCTCTTTAAAGTGGGCTAGGTTTTTTTTTTTTCTACGAAATATGAAGCTCAATGAGTCCTGCTTTTGAAGTAAAACTTGATTTATCCCCAGAGTAAATGATCTCAAATTGAACAAGTGCTTTAGCTGTACCATGTTACCTATTTTCAGTTGTGAAGCAACAAGCCAAGGAGAAAACATGTCAACCACAAGAGAATGCACCAATTCACTTTTTGTGGTTGTTACTTTTACTGGGAAGAAGAACAAAAAAGTCCCAACCTAACCTTGCCTTCTTACCATCAAAATTTCAGCCTTGCAAAGAAAGGGGTTTATTGGCAGACAGAGAGACGGAAATGGGAGCATCTGTAGAGGTGTTAACAAATGGAAGAATGTGGAGTGGAGCACATGGTGGGGAGGCAAAGCCTAGAAGAGTGTACAGAGATGGAGAGTGGTTCAGATCAGTGTTCTGGAAACACAGGCCTGACTTCATATTCCTCCCCCTTCCTTCTACTCAAGCAAACATCTGCTGGACACTCACTGGGAGGTAAAAGATCAACACCTTTGGGAGGGGTTCTGCTTGCCCGCTGGTCTCACTTGTCATTGGCAATGCAAGAGCGATAATTTATTTTCACTTTTAGGGTAGTTAAAAGATTGATATTGTGTTTAAAACACCTTAGAACACTTCCTGGTGCATGGTGAGCACTTGGTTTACATTTGTCAAAGGGATCGGATCCTGCTTTTTGTTGACTTGAAGTGTTAGACCATAAACCATTAATTTAGGCCACCAAACTCCTCTCTGGGTCACCAAACTATCTAGGCGACCAAACTCCTCTCCTGTCATCTCCGGTCCAACCACCGAAGACATCATTCCCCCTTTCCAGTCTCCTCTGTTTCTCCTCCCAAGCTGTTTCTGGCTATCTTTGCTCATTTGTCCTTACTCCCGTTTTTGTGCCTCTGTTCCCTCCTGCCAACTTCCCAGTTGCAACTTTACTGAGTATATTTAGCTCTTCTATTTTCATGTTATATATGTTTTTGTTTGTCCCAAATTGTTTACTATGAATATGTATCACTTTTTATACAGAAGGTACTAGAAACAGCCCAGAATGTATACCCAGAGTGGTGACCACAAGTAATATCTTGGGTCACACTGGACATCTAATGTTGTTTTCTTTTTAAGCTATATGTAGTTTCCTATAGGTCATAGGAAAATCTATTATTTCCTTGTCTGAATACCATGTACTACCTTTCACTACCTCTTTCTAGGGAATGTGGAATATATAAGAATTTAAATTTCTCTCTCTGAAACCAGCCCACGGAGTGGTTGACACAGTCCTGTGTGCCCTTTTCTCCTTCCTCTGTGAAGTTGCTTTCTGGGGTATCCAGAAAGTATTCTGTACTCCACATCAGAAATTGTGAAAGTAGCAAAACCTGGACAAGCTCGAAACCCTTCATGGGAACTGAAACAGCATAAGGAATCAGTCCAAGGAGCTCATCTGCCCATTTGGTAAAACCTTCTCTTGCTTTGATATGATGGAGCCTGATAAGCATTTTGGGGGAGAGGAAATAATCCTTCAAACTTAATGCATGTGGAATATTGTGGAAACTGTTGCCTCTCTGCTACATTGGGACTGAAGGCTAATTGATTAATTGTAAATTAAAATAGGAGGACCTAATAGCTCTTATAGAGCCCACTGAAGAATATCAGTAATTTTGTTATTATAAGTGAAAACTAGAAATAACAAGAGGAAAATACACATGAATATTGATTTGAGCTGGGAATGAGTAAGAGTGGCAGAGATTTGTGTCCACTGTTATGCCCGTTCTTAGTGACCAGTGATTCTGGTCCTGGGTTCATCTATACCGCCACCTATCAAACTTCATGCATCTTGTGAAAATGGGGATTCTGGTCCAGTAGGTCTGAGGTGGGGCTGATTGCATTTCTAATAAGTTACAGATAATGCTGGTTTGTCTCTCCAAGGGCCATGCAGAGAGTAGATTATCAAATCCACATGATTGCAGTGGCCCACTCCACTTGGAAAGGCACAGCAGAGGAAACACAGCAGGCCAAAACCACCATGCCAAATGAGTCTCTCAGTGGGCCTCTTTGCAGCAGTCTAGGGTCTATATTCCTTCTCCCCCCAATAACACAGGTGCTGTCCTTGTGATGAGACTACACAGTTGGGTACAGGGGCCAGTCTGGTTCGAGAACCCAAAGTGCCATTGGAACCAATATCTGTTTTCACAGATTCCAGGTCCCAAATCTGTGGCTTTCCACCGGTATTCATAGTTCAAGTACAGTTTGCCCCATCTAGAGGCTGTTTACCAATCAGGAGTCCTTTTCCCCATTACCCATGTCATTCCACCTTTATCAAGGAAATAGTGCTTTGAAGTTGAGCTGTTGTCATTTTCCCACAGAGAAGGTGAAGGCATTTTGTTAAACCTTTACTCATACCCACCTGTCTGTTTTTGTTTTTAGCACATAAGGTCACCATGGGGCCTACAATAAGCTTTTCTCCCTTGCAGTTAAGGTGGAGTCATGTGACTAGTTTGAAGCAATGAGATATGATGAGGAGTTATGAGTTGGTGTGTTTCTCTGAGCTCCTTCTCAGCTAATGAGCCAGGTGCAGAAAATCCAGTGAAGGACTCCAGGGAAGATGTGCAGGGGATGGTGGAGTCTCGGGGTGGAGAGAAAACAACAGAGAAATGTTGGGTTAGAGTTGCCGTATGTTGTGTGTAACATAACTATTTTAACTTATGATGTTATTTTTTAAGCCAGAAAGCCCTAGAGGTCAAGAATTCTCTTATATGAATAATTACACCTATTAAGTTGGGCAATGGATCTAAATGGGCACTGTCTTGGCATAGCACATATGGTGACTCTAGATATAATCCACCTATCACCCAACAAAGTCTTCAGTAACGCCATGTGTTTTGCCATCACTTTCTGAGTTGTGTGTACGCATGGGAGAGAGGGATGTATGAATTACTGAGTCCAGTTTCCAGGTAATATGCACAACCTAGAACATCCACTGTGATCTATTCCTGTCTGAGTAACATGGATGAAAATTCAGAGCCAGAAAGATGACTTTCCAATGTCTAATAAGAAGCTGATGCCAGAGTTGGCCTCAGACTCTTGGTGTCTTCATTTCTCTCTTTAGTTTTCCACTTTGCCTCTTTGTAGTAGTCAGGATACTACTAGGATATGTAGCAGTGGCAAGCTAGTCGGAAATATCAGGGACTTAATAAAACAAACATGTTTTTCTCACTTCCATAGAGTCTAGCAGGCGATAGGCAGCCTTTGTGGCCTCCCAGTTGGCTATGGAGAGGGAAGACAGTGTGAAAGATTGCACATGGAATTTCAACAGATCAAGCCTGGGAGTGGTTTATACCATTGCTGCCTGAATTCTGTTGGCTAGAGCTAGTTATATGACCCCAATCCAAGAAGAGGGGAGGCTGGAAATGCACCTTTTCTATGTATCCAGGAAGAAGAAATAGCGTAGTGAATGTAAGCATTTTCTCCACACACTCTCTCGGAACTATGCCTTCACAGTTGGCTCTAACAACTGTATAGGAAACTATATAAAGAAGACTGAAGGCCTCTTGAGTACAGCAGAGTATCCCCCTGACTCCTCTCCTCCACAGGAGACTGTATTAGTCTGCTTACACTGCTATAACAAAATGTCATAGACAAGGGGACTTAAGCAGCAGACATTTATTTCTTTAGGTCTGGAGGCTAGGAAGTCTAAGATAGGGGTGCCACCATAGTGGGGTTCTGGTGAGAGTTCCTTTTCTGTGTTGCAGATGGCAGCCTCCTTGGTGTGCCTCACATGGCCCAAGGGAAGGAGAGCAAGATCTCTAGTCTCTTCTTCTAAACATGAATCCCATTACGGGGGAGCACCCCCCCAACCCAGCCCATGACCTCATATAAACTTAATTACCTCCAGAAGCCTCATTTCCAAATACCTTCCCATTAGGGATTAGGGGCATCAACATATGAATCTAGGGAGGGGACCAACATTCAGTCCATAGCAGAAACCTTCTGCCATTTTCCACTTGTACTCAGGATGCTATATGATTAGAAATATGGATACTTGGCTTCTGGTCTACCTGTGACTCTGGGAACTAGAATCTCTAGTCATGGGGCTTCTTGATGCATCCGTTTCCTCAAACATTTACCTTTACTGCTCTTAAGATAATGAATATGAAGAAAATGTATGGAAAGAGGTGGTGATTATTGTGTCACAATCAGAGAAAGAGATGACGTCTGTCCGTCTTATTTCACATGCATTTTGACCACTAAGTGTAAAATACTTTCCTAGAAACTAGAGATATAGTGGTGACCAATAAATTCACTTGCTGCACAATTTCTCATTGTCGTTTGTTTGTTTGTTCATTTTGGTCTAGTCAGGGACATATATATTATTTTTAATGGTAATTTGAGTCACACCTCATTATGGATTGTAATTAGTGCTATGAAGAGAAGGTACCCAGTCACATGAATGGGCATGACTGGGACATCCAATCTAACCTGGAGGACATAAAATCTTCCTGAGCAAGTAATGTTTGATAGCAGATCTGAAGATTAATTTGGAAGTAATCATTAATGATGATGATGATGATTATATTTATCAAGACCATGGGGTGCCTGGCTGGCTTATTTGGAGAAGCATGGGGCTCTTGACCTTGGAGTTGTGAGTTTGAGCCCCATGTTAAGTGTAGAGATTACTCAAACAAACGAACAAACAAACAAGCAAGATGGTACTGTGTGCCAGGAGCTGTTTTACTTGTCTTAAGTGTACTACCTTAATTATATTATTATTGCAATGATTCTTCACAACTACGCTATGACCTAGGTCCAAATATTAGCTCATTTTTGCAGAATTAGTTGGAGAAAAGAGGTATGCATCTTCTAGTGAAAGGGAGTGGCAAACAGGAAAGTCCTATGGTTGGGGAGAAGATGCCCAAGACACATTTGAGGAAGTGAAAGAAAGATGAAGTATTTGAAATCATACTGTGTAACATGCTGTAAGGAAAAAGACTTTCCTCCTCCTCATCAAAGTGTGACTGTGTTGGGGGACAGAGGACAGCAGCAAATGTGGACATTTGTGGTTGGGTATCAACTTCAACTGTCTGTAAAATACACTTACCATGTAAACAAAATTATGTTGAATTTGATTTAAAAGTTTTGTATTTGTATTCCTCATAATTTACCACAAGCATTCAGAGAAATTGAGACTTTGGGGAGATGCATTAAAACCCAAGACCAGGAAGAGGGGTTGGAGGATTTGCTAACACTTTTCCTCTCTTGCAACTGTAAATTCGGTGTGAGATCTGCCGAGGTGTTGCTGGAAACAGAGTTCAAGAGAGAATACCACTTGCCCTTCACCTTGTTTAAATCTGCAGTGTGGATTGGGGAGGAGGACAATTTTGTACACTATAGCAATAGCTTATCTAGTCTGGTTCAGAGTGTTTTCACAGCAGGTTAATAGGAAAGACTTTTTTCTTCTCTTCTTAGAAAATGATCAGCTCTTTTTTGAAGTTAGAGTTTGATTTTCTATGTTAGGCCGCATTTTGTTTTCATTGAATTGACTTTGATGTGAAATTTCCTGGCATTTCTTAATTCTGTAGAGGAGGTTTCTCCCTTTGAAACTCAGGTGTGTACGTGTATAATTACATGTGTTACTGTGTCTGACTGATCTACGTTCGTTCATGTGTTCATTAGCAAGTATTATCTGGCACCGACGATAAGAGAGATTCTGGGGATGCTGAGCACGTCAAACAAGACTCATACCTCCATGGCCATGGGACTTATAATATGAAGGTGTTTATCGATAGTCAGCAAAAAGATACAAGAGTGAATGTTTGTTTGTTTGTTTTTTAAGATTTTATTTATTTGACAGAAAGAGGGAGATCACAAGTAGGCAGAGGAGCAGGCAGAGAGAGTGGGGGAAGCAGGCTCCCCACTGAGCAGAGAGCGTGATGTGGGGCTTGATCCCAGGACCCTGAGATCATGACCTGAGCTGAAGGCAGAGGCTTAACCCACTGAGCCACCCAGGCACTCCAAGAGTGAACGTTTATTAAATACTAAGAAGAAAAAGAACAGGTTGCTAGGAGGTGGGCTAACAGGAGGGTCTACCTGAGAATGGTGGGTGTTCTGGGTTGCTTCTGTCATCCTTCTTCCCATCCTTCTCCATCCTCCTGGGAGGCTGACCTGGCTGGGCTGCCTTCAAGAGTGTCTCTGCTCCCAGTAGGGGGTGGGCCTTTGGGGCAGTGGGAGAAGCAGGAGGCTGTGGTATTTACTTCCTTAGTGCTATTCTATAGCTCTCACTGCTCAGTTGTGAGCCACTAGTGAATTCAGGTAGCCTTCTTCTTGCACCTACTGTCTTTAGGTTCTGGTTGACATGCCCTCCCCTCCTGCTTCAGGCACCTGCTGGTGCCAGCTGTGGTGTACTGGGCTATCTCTTGTTGGTGTCCCTCAACCCTGGCCATACCTTTTGTAGATAGGCTTTTTATTAAAATATTACCCCTCTTTGTAGGTGACATGTGTTTCCTGCTAGGCCCTTGATGGAAATATCCTCAAGAGTGTCTTTTTGAGGATGTGGCTTTTAAGTTGAAACCCGAAATGTCGGAGACTAGAAAATTAATGGGAGGAAGCAGGTTGTAGAAAGAGGGAAGAGCATGTGTGAGGGGCCCCAGGCCAGCAAGAATTTTATGTGTTCAAGAGACTATGGGGGAGGGATGCCAGGTAGCCTATAGGAAGAATTAGGATATGGGTATATGGAACGTTACTATAAGACAGGATAGTCAGTAGCATAAGGGGAGTGCCAATGATGACTATTCTCAGTGGTAATGAATAGAGAAGACTTCCTGGAGGTGGTAGCATGTGAGTAGGGCTTTAAGGATAGATAGATCTTACCTTTGGTGGTGGAAGGCATTCCGGGGAAAGACAACTGTATTAGACAATGGTATTCAAAGTAGTTGGTCTGTGGACCCGTGAGATAAAAACACTGTGCTTGAATGTATCTCAGTGCACTGCTCCCTTCATCAAGACAGTCTTGCACTGGGCTACTTGGCATTCGTAGGTAGGAGATGGACTCACAGAGAGAGAAAGAGAAGTTTGGTGAAGTCAAATGCAGCCAGAAGGAGGCAGATATCCACGTAGGGAGCTGAGATTTTAGGCTGTGGGCAGTGAAGGGACATTAGACATTTTTGAGAAGAATGGCAAGGTTAGCACTGTGGGTTTTTTTATGATTATTTATTTTAGAGAGAGAGAGCATGAGCAAGTAGGGGGAGGGGCAGAGAGAGAGAGAGAGAATCTCAAGCAGACTCCCCACTAAGTACAGAGCCAATGCGGGGCTCCATCTCACGAGGCCGAGATCATGACCTGAACCAAAACCAAGAGTTGGACGCTTAACTGACTGAGCACCCAGGTGCCCCTCTAGCTGCATTTAAAAACATAATCTAGCAGGACAGGGCTGGACAATCGAAGGGGGAAAGTATGAGGCAGGGATGAGAAAGTCACTGGGGGAGCCACTGTGGAGACCCAGTTCTCTCTCTTGTGGGTTCATCAGTTTAACAGGAGCTGTTTTATTTTTATTTTTTTTTTAAATTTTATTTTTTATAAACATATATTTTTTATCCCCAGGGGTACAGGTCTGCGAATCGCCAAGTTTACACACTTCACAGCACTCACCATAGCACATACCCTCCCCAGTGTCCATAACCCCACCCCCCTCTCCCAACCCCCCTCCCCCCATCAACCCTCAGTTTGTTTTGTGAGATTAAGAGTCACTTATGGTTTGTCTCCCTCCCAATCCCATCTTGTTTCATTTATTCTTCTCCTACCCCCTCAACCCCCCATGTTGCATCTCCTCTCCCTCATATCAGGGAGATCATATGATAGTTGTCTTTCTCCGATTGACTAATTTCGCTAAGCATGATACCCTCTCAAGAAATGGGCAGAGGACATGAATAAACATTTCTGCAAAGAAGACATCCAGATGGCCAACAGACACATGAAAAAGTGCTCCATATCACTCGGCATCAGGGAAATACAAATCAAAACCACCATGAGATATCACCTCACACCAGTCAGAATGGCTAAAATTAACAAGTCAGGAAATGACAGATGCTGGCGAGGATGCGGAGAAAGGGGAACCCTCCTACACTGTTGGTGGGAATGCAAGTTGGTGCAACCACTCTGGAAAACAGCATGGAGGTTCCTCAAAATGTTGAAAATAGAACTACCCTATGACCCAGCAATTGCACTGCTGGGTATTTACCCTAAAGATACAAACGTAGTGATCTGAAGGGGCACGTGCACCCGAATGTTTATAGCAGCAATGTCTACAATAGCCAAACTATGGAAAGAACCTAGATGTCCATCAACAGACGAATGGATAAAGAAGATGTGGTATATATACACAATGGAATACTATGCAGCCATCAAAAGAAATGAAATCTTGCCATTTGCGACGACGTGGATGGAACTAGAGGGTATCATGCTTAGCGAAATAAGGAGCTGTTTTATTTTTAAAATGATGGCTGTGGTCTAAATGTGCTGCTATTCCCCTGTTCCCTTTCCATGCTAATTCTCAATATGCCAGAGAAAGCCAGGAGGCTTCAATGAACTAAGACAGAAATCTTGAGAGTCAAAGCGAATTGCAGTATGCTGATTGTCAGTTTGCTGATGGGTGGGGAAGGGGAGGAGGACTTACCATCTGCTCTGTGACCTGTGGGAACTGGGGCAAATCACGGAGTCTCACTCAGTACGGCTCTTCACCTTCAGAGTAATGTCTAAGAATTATGCAGAGAAACTCGGTGAATTATCAGCACGCTCTTTGTAGGCAAAAGAGATTGGTCATTTTAATTAACAAAGGTGCGAAATGAGAGTTACAGAAGAAAAATGGCAGCGGGGAAGGGAAACCAAACCTGAACCATGTTGGGGGTTTGGGGGGGCTTTCTGGGAAAAGGGGCTTTCGTGCACATTTTCTGGGTAAATGGATTGGCTGATATCAAGCAGATCCCTCAGGAGACTGGAGTAGGAGTGTCAAGAAAGACTTTTCTAGACTGTGTCAAGGAAGACTTTTCTGTTGATGGATTCTCTGGAACACCTGGAGAGCTTTGCATTCAGGAAAATGCTGGAGGAAAGAGGAGCCCATCATAACTGAGTATCTGTAAGATGGCTCTTGTAGCTCCAACACAGAAGGGAAGGGAGGCTTTGGCTTTGCATCAAAGCCCCTCTGTGGGTCCTTGAGTCAGCCATCTGTGCCAACATTGGGGTGTTGCTCCAACCCCCTTCCCATGATCCACAGCGTCACGGCTGGCATTTGTGGAGCCCTCCTTCGGCATCAGGAACAGCGGTAGGTACTTTCCATGCATCACTCCATGGGAACTTCCTAGCCACTCTGGGAACTGTCATCCCCATTTTATCGACAGAGATACTGAGGCTCACAGAGTCTTGTGACTTACTTGCCCAAGTCGCAGTAAGTGTGACAGGGACTGGAAACCAGTTCCATTTCAGTGCACAACTTCAGTCCTGAGAGTGAACATATCACTTCTTGCCGTGGTCCTCTTTGCTCTCAACTCCAGTACTCAGTGAAGGGCATATTGCCTTCCCCTCAAAAGTGGCATCAATGAGAAGATAGGAGGCACCAAAATAAGATACCCTGCTTCCTGAAATAAGAATGTGCAAGTTGCACAGATAACATAGAATTGGGACAAGTGAATTAAATGAGTGAATGAGTGAATGATGGATCCAAACAAATTGCCTACAGTGACTATTCAAGAGCTACTTACTAAGGTGAGTCCATCACCTTTAAATGACATCACTGTGGCTACTGGCTGTCCACCCAGAGGGTCCCACAGACCCTGAATCATGGCTTATGCATCCAAATGTTTAAAAAACAAGTTCATCGATGTCTTTACTAACAAACACGTTCTTATGTGTAGTGGAATAGAAACCTTCCTCCTCCCTGTTTGGTTGGGAAGATGTAGTGAAACCCATCATGCGAAAACACAAATGTTTGAATAAATAAGTATATTTTGTCTTTTTTATTTTAATTAAACCAGCAGTTCTTAAAATATGGTCCAGGGACCCCTGAGGATCCCCGGCAATTTTTTGGGGTGCCTGTGAAATGAGGTCAAAGCTATTTTTGTGACAATACAAATATGTTTTTGGCCTTTTTCAAGCTCATTCACTTGTGAGTGTAAGTGGAGTTTTCCAGGGGCCGCATGATGTGGGATATCTGCCAAAGACTGAATGAAGAAGCAGATGTAATTTTCTAGCTGTTTGTTACTAAGCCAGGCATGAAAGAGATTTGCAAAAAAGTAAAACCAATGCCACTCTTCTGTTTTTTGAAAATATAGTGTTTTTTTAAAAAACAAAAAATGTTATTTATGTCAACATGTAACTTATTATTGATATTTTTGAATGAATACATAAGTCAAATTTCTCAGTTTTTATTTCAAATGATACTTATTGATAAATATGTACGATCACAAATTTTGGGGTCCTCGATTTCTAAAGGGCTAAAAAGCTTTGAAACCAAAGTGACTGAGAACCATTGGCTAAATTAATGTTTAGAACACATTAAGGCAGTGCTGCCTCATCCCAGCACAATAAAAATAATTTGTAATTGATTCTTAGGAATTCCTACAAGAAAATGCCAGCAACAATAACACAGAGTCTTTCTGCTACTTCTAAAGGAAGTAGGAGTTGATATTCAGTCTTAACTGCTATTTCACAAAAATAATTACATCTGGGTACACCTTAACCCAAGTACATGAATTGTAAAATATAACCTGAACACATTTCCCCAGATATTAATTGCTATTTCTTTAATAGAGGAAAAATTCTCTCTTATAGAAGGGGAGAAAGAGGAAATTCACCTTTGAGAATTTCCCAATCTCAGGTTCTTGCCTACTGGTGTGTAGGAGCACTTTTCCCTGAAGTCTTTCCTTTTCTTTTTTAAAAATTTAAATTCAAATTAATTAACATATAGTGTATTACTAGTTTCAGAGGTGGAATTTAATGATTCATCAGTTGCATATCACACCCAGTGCTCATTCCATCACCTGCCCTCCTTCATGCCCATCACCCATTTATCCCATCCCTCTACTCCCCTCCCCTGCAGTAGCCCTCAGTTTGTTCCCTAGAATTAAGGGTCTCCTATGGTTTGTCTTCTTCTCTGTTTTGATCTTATTTTATTTTTCTCTCCCTTCCCCATGTTCATTGGTTTTGTTTCTTAAATTACACAAATGAGTGAAATCCTATGGTATTTGTCTTTTTCTGACTGGCTTATTTTGCTTAACATAATACACTCTAGTTCCATCTACATCATTGCAAATGGCAAGATTTCATTCTTGCCATTGCGTAATATTCCATTGTATTATATATACCACATCTTCTTTATCCATTCGTCTGTCAATGAACATCTGGGCTCTCTCCATGGTTTGGCTATCGTGGACATTGCTGCTGTAGACATCAGGGTGCATGTGCCCCTTTGGATCACTGTGCTTGTATCCTTTGGACAGATACCTAGTAGTGCAGTTGCTGGGTCGTAGAGTAGCTCTATTTTTAACTTCTTGAGGAACCTCCATACTTCCCTGAAGTCTTGAAGGGAGGCCCTCACAAACCAAAAGTGTTACAATCTGCATTGTGATCCTGATTCTGTGCTCAATTTGCTGCCTGATGTTGGGGAAAATCCTTTCTTTCCCTGCGGTTCATTTTCCTCATGAAGATAGGGAGAGAGCATCTCTTGGGTCCTTTCTTGAAAGATTCAAGTTTTGAGACATCTGGAACAGACTGATAAAGGACTGATAACTGATTCAAGTTTTGAGACAGCTGGAACAGACTGATAAAGGAATGTGGAGAACAGGGCACTTAGGTAGTCAAGTGATGGCAAAGACCAAGATTTTGGATTTGATGGAAGAGTGGCAAGTGGGAGCTCAAGAAGAGACTGAAGGGAATTCTGCCTCCAGAATGCTAACAAAGATTAAGGGGATGGAGTAGGCAGGTGTGGGAGCAAGAGTTTCCTTGGGAAAGGCAGATCACTTCCAATGCTGGCAGGGACATTGGGAGGTCCCCTTGATGCTTTTAGAAAAATTTGTCATAGGGTCTTGAAGGAAACAGATACCATCTGGCTCAACGATACCATCTGGCTTTCTGATTGTCCAGTATCTCCTTTTGTTAGGTCATGGATTTGAGTCTGTTTCTTAAGCAAAATTCTTCCTTATGAAAGGAAGAAATGTGCTCCAAGTATTGATCACAGTCTTGTGAATCCATTGATGATATTATTAGCCAGAGATTGAGCAATGCCTTTGAGATGCTTCATAGTGACATTGTGGTCTCTTTCTTGCTGTGTTTGCTGGTTTGGTTCTTAACCTTTCCATATCCACTCTCTTCTTGTCAGCCAGTCCCATCCATTTCCAGTCCTCTAAATCATCATACTTGATGTTACCCCTGGCCCTTTGCACATGCTAGTCTGTCTGTCTGGGAAGTCCTTTTTACCTAAACTGGCTAGCTGAATAGCTTTCAACCTACTGTCTTTTGTAATTTTTGAGATCGTGTATTTTTGAAAAATTGTTACTTCATCCAATAATATGTATACACAGTTTAAAAAAAAAAAAAGCTTTTGGAAGATTTATGCTGAAAACAGTAGTGCCCTACTTACCAATCCCTACCACAGTTGGTCCTGCTCACCAGACAAATTACTTTTAACTCTTTCATTATTTCTTATGGCATAAACCTCTGTATTTCCAGCAAAGATGCTTACACTGTTAAACTCTTGATTTATAATGTCAGCGTTCTGTTGACTTCCTGCTATAGGAGATAACAATTTAGGCCTTTTGTACGTCTCATTTCTCTCCTTTTTCCTTAATATTTATGTCATAATTTTTAGATGAATCAGAATCAGTGTGTATGTTTTTATGATCATGCAAATACTACTCACTGCAGAGTTCAAGTACCATCCTAGGATCATTTCTTTCCTAAGATCATTTCTTTTCTCATACAACTTTGATATCCTGAATTTACAATGGCCTCTTTACCCCCAATTTTTGTGGGCTTTTTTTTCTTTCTAAACCTACTCTTTTTATTAAAAAAAAAAGATTTTATTTACTTATTTATTTGAGAGAGAGAATGAGAAAGAGAGAGAGTATAAGAGAGGGGTGAGTCAGATGGAGAAGCAGACTCCCTTCTGATCAGGGAGTCAGAGGAGGGACTTGATCCTGGGACACCAGGATCATGACCTGAAGTGAAGACGGTCGCTTAACCAACTGAGCCACCCAGGCACTCTCTATACCTACTCTTATCTTTTTTTTTTTTTAACCCAGTCTATCAAGTCAGTAATTTTTTTTTCCCCTTTTAAACTGGGATTGACAGAATCTTTCTATAAAGGATCACACAGTAAAAATTGTATACTTTTCAGTCTGGACAGTCTGTTGCAATCACTCACCTCAGCTGTTGCAGAGGGAACTCGGTCAAGGGCAATATGTAGCTCCTGATAGGACTTAAATGAATGGGTATAGCCATGTTCCAATTACATTTTAGGGAGGAAAGCAAGCGGCAAGCATGATTTGGTCAACGGGTGGGAGTTTGCAGACCCCGGTTCTCAAGGATAAAATATGTCAGATACTAATGCGTGCTATTTTTATTCTCCTGCATCTCCTGTCCTGCAGGCCTCCATTCAGAGTGGAGACATGTCCTGCCTGTCCTCGTTTGTGTCCTGTCTGCTAATATCCTGGAATTCCCCTTCACTGCTTTCCTCTTTCGGTCCACGTATGTCTTGGGTTTCTGCATCTTCCTCTTTCTGGCTTTATTCCTTTGCTCCACTGGAGGACATTCTCAAGTAACTTCTCAAAAAAGAGGGTGTGTATGAGAGGTAAATTTTCTGAGTCTTCCTATGTCTGAAAATGTCTATATGCACACCCTGTTTGTTGGTAGTGTTGTGAAGTCATGGGTTTGAGATTTAAAAAATTTCCCCAGAACTTAGGAGGCTTCCTTCAATTATTTTCCAGCTTCTAGAATTTCTGGTAGTGCCTGATTGCAATTGTGTTTCTTTGTGTATGTGGGCATGTGATCTTCTTCTCTCTCCCGGCCCCACATCTACAAACTTTTACAATCGTCTTTTTATCAGGGCAGTCCTGAAATGTCATGGTGATACCCCTCGACGTGATCATTTTCAGCTCCTGCCTCATCTATGTTCTGCTCTGGGCTTGATGTGTGTGAGTCTGGAGCTTCTTCTGACAATTTTTCCAGACACTAACACCCTTCTTTCTTCTCCCTGCATGGTGGCCATCAGGCTCTGTGGGACCAAGGGGACAATCTAAGGGTTTTACTCTTCCTGTGTCCAGATAGGCAGCCTCACATCTTATCCTTTGTTTCTGTGGGGCATCAGGTCTCTGAGAGCCTCGCCTTCCAGGTCTTCAGCAAAGTGCATGATGCACTTTGGTCAGATACATGTCTCTAGGCCTTTATGTTGAAGTTTTCTCCATTCTGCTAACTTGATCATTGCTCATCTGTCTATAGCCTGTCTTCCAAAATTTCATTATAATTTGTTGTCCACTTATATCCTACACTTCCTCCCCCCATTTCATAGAGGGAAGGAAAACATGTAAATGCTGTGGTCAGTCTATCGAGTTGAACCAGGAGTTCACAATTTGTCATTTGTCTGTCTGCTCCACTACAAAGAGTCCATGTCTGCTTACTCACCCACTGCGTTCCTAACGCTCAAAGTGGGCATTCTGCAGATACTTAGTGAATGGAGTGAATGCATGCATATTGAGTGAGTGGTCTGATGGGAATGGAAGCCTTAGGTGGGGGAGCTCTGGGAGATGATGCTGGAAGAAGAAGCTGAGCCCAGATTATGAAGGGTCTTGAGTGCCAGTCCAAGGACTGTGTCCTGTTTTCTTGGTTGGAAGGCCATTGACGGTTTTTCAGTGGTGGTGGAAGGGTATTCTGGTCAATGTGATTTTTCTGGCTGTGGTTTAAGGGCTCATTTGAAAGGAGTATACAGGCAGGGGAATAAAATGCCATGAACTGATGAGAACCCGTGAGGAAGGAAGGAGTGCATGGCAGAGCTCTGGGAGAAGAAACCTCAGGATTTATGTTCTGATTCAACATGACTGGGGCTTCCATGGGCCAAGAGAAAGAACAAATAGTATAAAGGGTATTGCGGGCAGGGAGAGAGTAGATAATGGTTTTGTCTGTTCATATTTGAGGCATGAAGGAAACTCCAAGTGGATGTCTTTAGCGGGCAGTTGGCTATGTAAGTAGAAAATGAAGATGTAGATCAGGGAGTCATTCTCACAGAGAAGTCAAAGGAGAGAGAGCCATGAAGGAAGACTGGTTTGCACAAAGGCACATGGATGGTGGTAGACCCAGAATTTGAAGTCAGATCTAAGCCTATAGTCCATCTTCAACCACAGACTGTACTCTCTCTAAAACTTTCTCAAGAAGCAGGAGACTACAAGCTTAGTTTTGGCCTTGGGCAAGACTCACATTTAATGGGATATGTGAGTTCTTAAGAATGAAGGTGCAAAATGCAATTGGACACTAATGGGGTGTGAGGGAAGAACGCCGATACTGCGAGGCTCCCCATCGTCTGGGGGGGAGGGAGGCCAGGCAGCTTCAGTCAGTCTGGTCTTGGCCAGAGCCGAGGTCTCCCGCAGACCCCACCTGCTTTCACTCTGATGGTTTCCCCGAGAACACTTTCCTTTCTAACACTTTCTACCCTTCCTGCTGCTTCGGTTCAAACCAAAGAAAAACTATGGTCAAGTAGCAATTCTCAGAACCCAGGCAGGTCTAACTAACATCCTGCCTGGTTTCCTCCTTGCTTGGTCAGGACAGAGCAGCCTGAGAGAATCACGGGAAGGAGGGCTCTGGAGATTTTCAGGAATGCCCCATGCAGGGAAGGAGTCCTGGGCTCCTCTCCACGGAGCACCCTCCCGTAGCATGCCTTCGGGTTCACTGCATGGGCTGAGGGAGGAAGAGGAAGCAGACGCCGTGGGAGTGGGGGTGTGGGGCATGTAGGTTGTGAAACAGCATGAGAAACCTCCAGAGGCAGCAAAGAAAGTATTGTTTCTGGAATTTGGAATTCAAAGTTTTTCACACTCAACGTTTCTGTGACTAGAAGGTGAGATAAAAATCTATGTCATCCCATTGGTTTTCACCTTCGTTTTAAATGATCAGATTTTAAACAGAAATTATTATCAGTGCTATATTGTTTCCTTTTCTGAAATGTGGTTTAATTTCGCAAAGAGCCGAGTAAGACGGCAGAGCTGAATCATAGGAAATGTCAGCAAGCAAGCACTACACCTGTTCTTACAAAACCGTGGCCCAGGATTTGCTGTTTGCCTTGAATAAAGTGTTCCTTAATCCTAGGTTTTTGTTTTTAGCCGGGGGGGGGGGGGGGGGGGGGGGGGCATTTCCTCTTCCTTTTCTTTAACAGTATGGTATCTTTGCATTGAGAGAATGTTTAATCCAGTGAGAAAACATGGGCCTTGAGTTGGAATCCCACCTCCTCCTCTTCCTTACTGGTTAATATTTCGACAGTCACTTAACCTCTCTGAGTCTCGGTTGTCTCCTTATAAATGGAAGTAAGAAGATGGAGAATATATGTTATATAAGAATATACCAGTATCAATTATATATTATGACATTATACATAAAATGTATAATTAATGATTTATATATTATGTCTATGATTAATTATCATATGTACATGATTAACACATTGCTGTTAATTCGTAGGTACTGAAATCATGTAAATCCCTGCTATTGAACAGCGTTGGATGATTTTTTTTCCTATTGATAGTCACTGACTCACCAAAAAAAACAAAACAAAACAAAAAAAAACAAAGGAAGGAAGAAATAATCAATTTTAGCGTATGCTCTTAATTTGAGGGAGGGAGTTGTGGGTGTTTGTGTTTTGGATCTTATTTTTAGACATTACAAAAATGTTCCATCCACTGGATTTTGAAATTAAGAATGGGGAACATTATTTATATCTGAATCATATATTACAACAAATGAAAATATTACATGTATGGTTTCCGTTCTGTGTTGCAGGCGTTTAAAGGGAAGAGGGAGACAAAGAAAGTGAGGTTGGGGGAAAGAAGGAGAAGAAAGAGAAGGGGGAGAGAGACAACAGGCAGAAATGGCAGAGGCGAAAATGATGCAGCAAGGGCAAGATTCCCTGGGCTTAGGCACCCGTGTTTGCAGATAAATGGCTTTGGTTTTGCCCTAATTAACTCTTGAGCCATTGATACTGGAGTCATATATTTGCTGCTATCACTTTCCTTTGAAACCCACCCACCACCCACCCATCCATTCATTCTTTTTTGAAGCAACAAACAAGTACTAACTGTATCCCACGTGTTTAGCCCTGTCCTAGGTGCTAGCAAGGCAAGCCATGAGGTCAGTCCTGCCTTCTAAGAGCTCAGAGTTTTATGGAAGAGGCAGACAGGTAACCAAACAATAGAGAATAAAATAAGTGACTGCTTCAGAGTTGGGGTGCAATGGGAAAGACTTCACAGAGGAGGTGACCCTGTGTGGGGTTCTCAAAGGACATGCAATAATGTGTTAGGTAGACAAGATTGTTGGGTGGGAGATTAGGAGTGTGTTCTGGGCACCCCGAAATTCAGAATAGCTCTTGGAGTGACCCAGTCCTGTCTGAACTGGGAGCTGGCTTATTAGAAACCTAGCTCTGTGTGGTCATGGAGCCCTTGTGGCAGCTGGTTAAGAACATAGATATTGCAGGATAGATATGGTGAATTCTGACCTACTAGCTGTGTGGCATTGGTCAACGGTTTGGTCTTTCTGATCCCTAGCTTCTTTGTATTTAAAAGGTTAAAACTTGGGACGCCTGGGTGGCTCAGTTGGTTGGGCAGCTGCCTTCGGCTCAGGTCATGATCCTGGCGTCCTGGGATCGAGTCCCGCATCGGGCTCCTTGCTTGGCGGGGAGCCTGCTTCTCCCTCTGCCTCTGCCTGCCATTCTGTCTGCCTGTGCTCGCTCTCTCTCCCTCTCTCTCTGACAAATAAATAAAATCTTAAAAAAAAATAGAAGGTTAAAACTCAGGAAGGTTGTATCTTTTAAGTGAACAGACATAATATACGTAAAGGTTTGCACACTGCTGGGCAGAGTAGTGAGACCAGTATTCTCATTTCAGTAACTGGATCTTTGGAACAGTAGAATCTTAGCAGCAATTGGAACAAGTTGGTTTAAGGGTAAGAAGCAGTGCCTTTTGGTGGGGGATGGGGGAGAGAAACAGGTTATATTTTATTTATGACTTTTCACCTATTCTCCTGAAATGTCTCAGAAACTTTTCTGAATCATGGCAACTCAGATATCAACGTCACATTCCTCCCCCACCCCTACCCCCCGCCCTGGAGCTCCATCCCCCTCTGTATTTTCTCAGGCTGGAACAAAGTCAAACCAGAGGTGAGAATTTCACTGTCTTCATTGTAGGTGACCTCTTGGTGAAAAACCTCAGCTTCAGCTCCCGGAGCAAAGCTCTTTGGAAGGCTACCAGCCACACCTTCAGCACAAAGCTCATTTCCAGCCTGTAATGATGAGCAGCCCCAAGGATACCCAAAGGGAGGATGGCAAAGATCTGGGTCATGCTCATGTCCAGGAGGTAGCTAGAGCTAGTAAAACCATGAGAGTAAAGCACGAATCGGGGGAGGGAGCCCTTTTTAACACAGACTGATTCAAGGTGGGCTGTCTCTTCCATCGGAGTACTATTATTTACTGGGAGTTTAAAGTGTGAGACCAATTGAGCAGGTCTTCAGTTTACAATTATTCTTTCCCAGGTAATATGGTGGACTGCAACACGGTAGCCAGATTTGTTCTTCATCCCTCTGTGTCCTCGTCCATACCTGGTTCTAGGGCGGTTTTCCCCAAACTTGAGTGTGTATCAGAACCTCCTCGTTAAAACAGGCACTGTTGGGTCCTCTTCCCAGAGTTTCTGATCTAGTAGATCTAGGGTAGGGCTTCAGAATTTGCTTTTCAGAAAGTTCCAAGGTCTCCTGATGCTGCTGGCCTGGGAGCATATATTGAAAACCACTCACCTAGGAACAGGCAACGGAGCCATCTCTGAATTCTTTCTTCCAGTGCACCTCAACCTTTTTTTGTGTGTGTTTGCTAGATATAGTTTCCATTGCTCACGAATAAAGTGATTTCATGAATACTGGGGTGGGGGGTCCTTGTCTTTATCTTGCAGAAGAGAGGAGTCAAAGGGGGAAATCAAGGTTTTCTCTAACATCTTAAGATCTGTTGTATCTAGATAAGAATGGGAAGTGAATCTTACCAATTTTGCCATTTCATCTCAAACTAAGCAAGTCTTTTTTTTTTTAATAACTATTTAAATTATGTAAAAATGGGCAGCTTTTGGTTGATGATGATGGATTGAACATTCTCATTTATCCCCGTTCTCACCTGAAACACCAATAAAATGACAGTGACTGGGCTTTTAGCATAATGTATGGCGTCAACTCTCAAAGACAAATAGAAGGGAAGAGGGAATGGTAAGAAGACTGGAAGCTGAAAAGCTGGTGGACAACTGGTCCCAGTTGATTTTAGCAGACCCAAGAAGTCTGATTCATAAGCAGACAAATGCAGAAGACCAAAGAGATTCACACTCTAAAGCCCCCAAAAGATTCTGGATTCTGAGACTTCCAAACAGGGTGAAGTTGAGCCTTAAAACAGGCAAAGTGGCTGAAAATCTGTAAAAGCAAAGGGACCTCTAGATCACCCACCCATCACACCAGCCAACATGTGCTCCTAGAGCCTGGTACGTAGTGGGAGGTTTACCTTTGAAGGAAGCCAATCAGGGGACTCTGGACAAGTCGGTACCAGGTGCAGTTGGAAGAAGGGGGTACCTCATAGAAAATGGGTGGGGGATGAAATGAAAGTCAACATATGGAACTTGTATACCTCCAGTCCTCTTCCCACACTGAGATCCCAGAATCATGACCCTCAATTGTGTGCCTTCCAGACAGCACCATCAAGGGCAACATTTTTATTTTTATTTTTTTTTCCCCATCAAGGGCAACATTTTTATTTTATTTTATTTGTTTTTTGAAATGTTAATTCCAGTTAGTTAAGGGCAATGTTTTTAAGATCTATCTATGTTGCTATGACAATAATCTAAGCCATTCCTTTGAACGCCTGTCTGATATTTTGTGGTATTTTATGGTGTGTAGTTACCTACTTTTACCTACCCATTGTCCCAGGGAAGGACATCAAAATTATTTTCCATTCCCTCCTCCTCCTTGCTCTCCCCCCACTAAAAAACCCAGCAATAAATATCCCTAGGCATGTTCTCTGATGAACCCGTGTGAGAATTTCTTGTGCTTTAATGCCCTGGAGAGAGAGATTGCTGGGTATATTTATATGTAATGGGCTGAATATTAATACTTTGCCCTCTAAGATCACTGGGACATTAGTATTTTCACATTCCTGTTAATCTAGTTTATTTTCTTTCTTTTCTTTCCTTCCTTCCTTCCTTTCTTCCTTTTTTCCTAACTCCAAAAGTTTTCTTATGCTTCTTTGGATTATTCTTACTACTATTTTATAAGAACACTTACAATGAAATGAGACCTATTCTCTAAGTGCACCATATGTGTTGTTAACCATAGGCACTGTGTGTTACAGAACTCTAGGATTTACTCATCTTGCATAACTGAAACTTGATACCCCTTTCCCCTCCTTCCAACCTCGGCAACCATCATCCTATTCTCTGTCTCGGTATGAGTTAGACTATTGTAAGTATCTCATATATGTAGAATCATGCAGTATTTATCCTCCTGTGACTGGTTTATTTCCCTTAGCGTCATGTCCTCCAAATTAATCCATGTTGTTGCATATGGCAGGATTTCTTTCCTTTTAAGGCTGAATAATATTCCATTGAGTGTAGACACACACTCACGCACACACACATACACACACATGCACACACACGCACGCGCACGCACGCCACTTTTTTTTATCCATTCATCCATAGATGGACATTCGGATTTTTCCCGTCTCTTAGCTATTATGAATATTCCCGCTGTGAACACAGGAGGGCAGAGATTGCTTTGAAATCCTGATTTCAGTTCTTTTGGATATACGCCCAGAAGTGGAATTGCTGGATCAGACCGTCATTCTGTTTTCAATGTTTTGAGGAACTTGCATACTGTTTTCCATAACAGCTGCACTGTCTTGTAGTCCCACCAACAGTGTGGAGGATTCCAATTTCTCCACCTCTTTTGCCAGCAACGTTTTTAAAACACTGTTTTATAGTCGTTGCTAGTGTGAAATGTGTATCATTTTTCCTGGGTGCCAAATGTCATTTGTGTTTCTTGCATTGCTGATGATTTTGAACACTTTTTTTTTAATCAGTTTCTGAACTTTTGAGGCTTCCCCTTCTGAAATCGACTGTTCACATCCTGTTGCCATATTTCTTTTGAGCAGCTGTTTCTTGTTGATTTGCATGCTCTTTTAATAGATTTTAGATATTAATGTCTCGTTAGCGACTTAATGAATCCACCTGTTAGCTGGGGATTGCCTTTCCACTGTGAGCCCTGCCTCAAGACAGAGTCATAGCATCTCAGAAACAGACAAATGACCTTGAGACATGAGATGAAATAAACTGCCGGTGATCCTCTGTGTGACATATACGTGTTTATGATCCACTGGGGTCACCTCATCATTCAGCCTCCTAGTGTCTGACTTCACTCACCAACTTTCCCTTCATTACTTCCTTCCCCTGCCTAAACTTCAGCTAGGCACAACATACCACTATCATTATCACTTTACCTTTATTACACAGGCAAAAAATGTTTTGCTGTTGGAAAATATTCAAACTGGTAACAAATTATTAAAAACCAACCACAACTCTGCCACCGAGCGACGATGCCCGTTAATCTTTTAGGATTCATTCTGCTCCCTGGAGAGAACGGTTGAGAAGACATAAGCATCATCATGATCAACGAGCCTCCTCTTAACCCTGTGTTGTATATAAATCTCTCTTGTGGAACTTCCTTCATTTTACTATAATTATTTGTTCAATAACTACTTGTAAATAAGTGTTATAGATATTTGCTCAGAGAGTCTTGGGACAGGAGTCAGTGGGCTTATGTTCTAGTTCCATCTTTGATTTTGCCAAAGCTCCCCCTTTTTTTTTTTTAAAGGAGGAGAGCTTGAAAATCATACCGAGTGGTTTTCACTTTCTTCTGGAAGTGACTAGGAGCCACGGAAGGATTTGAAGGGGTGAAATTAGCCAGCTCAATTTTGGTAGAGGAAGTTCTCCTTGGAAGCGATGATACATAAGTGTAAGTGAATGAAAATAACATTAATCGGGTACCAGCTGGGGAGCTCCAGGTGTATTATCTATGGCATTTCAGAGGCTCCCTTTAGTACAGTGGTTTAGGGATAACCATCTACAAGTTAGAGATAGCAGTCTAACTCAGTGAGGCTAAGCATTGTTCTCAAGGATACACAGCTGGTGAGTGTGGGGGACTTAAGTCCAGCACGATCCCCTTTTCTCTAGCATGATTTCTTTCCAGGCACAGAGGCTGGTTCAAAAGTTCCTTTAGTAGTTTAGGTGGCATCAGTTCCCACTTAAGAATGGAGTTCAAATGCCTAGCCAGCTACATTTTCATAGCTGTAGCCTTAGTTAGTTGGTGATTGTCCCCAGGGGTTTTTCCCTATGACTCATACACAGCAGGGGAATCCTGAGGGAAGCTCAGCTTTTACTTCTTGAATTTCAGTCTTGACAGAAGCCATAGTGACTTCAGATAGCCATCTGAGTTCTTGCCAACAAAGTGATTGGAGGAGGGACCTTGGGTAAGTCCCTTCCTTTCTGGACCTCAGTTTTCTTAACCACAAAAGATGAATGATCACTGAAGTGTACTTTAATTAGAAAGACTCTCTCATAGTGTGATGCTGAGTTCTTGTGGAGCTTAATGATATGGGTGACTTGTAGGGATTAGACCAACAGCATATCAGTACACACAGAAGTGACAGAAAATACGTTGTAGGAAGGGCGTAGAAGATACACGTTCTTAGTTACTCAACTTGCATACATTCACTTGACTGTACGATTCACGTGGGAGGGACATGCCTAGGATGGTATGCTTGCTCATCCCACATCTTAGAATCTGTCGCTAGTGCCTTATATACACGTGGCTACACTATTTTGTTGAAGGAAAGAATGGAAAGCAGAAAGGCTACTTGTTTGCTAAGATCCATCCTCCCCTTTCCCTTCAATAATGCAGTACATAAAAGTTACCAGAAACTGTAGCCCAGGACAAGACCTCAATCCCCAGACCTCCTTGTAAGTTGGGATGTGGCCACATTATTCAATTCTTACTGATGGAACATACGTAGAATTGGTGTTGACACTTTTTTCAGGAAATATTCCTAAAGAGAGAGACATGATTTTCTCCTTCCCATTTGTCCTTCTGGATGACTAAGATAAAGAAGATATCTGGCAAAAGGTTTGGATCTTGGACCACAGGCCGAGAGCTTGATGTTGAAAATAGCAGAGCAGTAAAAAGGATGGAGTCTGGGTATCTGATGATATTCAAGCCTCTGTAGGAACCTTGAAATGCTCTGTTCACATAAGCACAGAAGAGAAATATATTTCTATATTTCCGAGTTATTTGTTGCCACTGAGCCGAATATAAGGGGACGTTAAAAATGACACATGGCCTTCATAATTTTTCTTTCAAAGAGCAGCTGGTCAAAAAGATATTTTGAGCCTGGTTGCCATAAATGTCATGATTATAGATGGCCTATCTGCTTTGGGGGATGGCTGGGGCAATGCCTACCCAGTTGGCCAATAGTAAGTTTTAACAGGGCCAGTAATTTTTGTATGAATACACAGAAGTTTTGCTAAGGCAATAACTTGAATATTTTATACTCAGTTTCTAAACTGATCCTTTTACTTTCACTGAAAATTTTTCTGTGTCTGTTCTTTACATGAGGTTGTTAATATAAAATCAACTCCTTTGCTGTGAGTGGTGTGGGGTTGAGGGAGCACAAAAGGACAGCCAGTGTTCTAAACCATTTACTTCATAGGATATATTTATATATATGTATATATACATATATATATATATATATATATATATAGAGAGAGAGAGAGAGAGAGAGAGAGAGAGAGAGAGATTTACCATGGATTTGAAAAACACAATTGTCATATATTAAATTTCTACATATTGATAAACATTAGAAGAATAATGGCTGGGAATTTTATAAAGTTGATAAAAATGTAACGCCAGAAATCTAAGATGGTCAACACATCTTAAGCTGGAAAAACAAAAAGAAAATCACACAAAGAAACATAGTAATTTAATTTCTAAAAACAAGTGATACAGAGAAAAATCTTAAAAACTGACAAGAAACATGCATAGCAGAACAAATATATAAATCCAATTTCTCATCCGCAACCATGCATGCCAGAAGAATGGAAAGTGCTGGAAGAAAACAAAGTAAACCTATACTTCTCTATGTGACAAGACTATCTTTCAAAAGTGGTAGGTCTAGATTATAAGAAATGTTAAAAAAAAAAGTTCTTCAAATTGAAGAAAAATGATAACAAATGGAAATTTGGATTCACAGAAAGGAGTGAAAAGCCCTGTGAACTGTAAATATAAAATATATTTTTATTTGCGAAGTTCATTACACTTCTGTAAAAATCCTCACTGAGTGAAAGCAAAATCCTACTAAATGCATACTCTAAAGTGAGCTTTATATGTTCCTGTGTCTTCAGAGGGAGACTATATGGAATAGTAACCCAAGGGGTAGCCATGGGAGTGTCCTTGCCTAGAGAATTTATTTTATTTTTTATTTTTTTAAAGATTTTATTTATTTATTGGACAGAGAGAGATCACAAGTAGGTAGAGAGGCAGGCAGAGAGAGAGAGGAGGAAGCAGGCTCCCCACCAAGGAAAGAGCCTGACGCGGGGCTCGATCCCAGGACCCCGGGATCATGACCTGAGCCGAAGGCAGAGGCTTTAACCCTCTGAGCCACCCAGGCGCCCCTTGCCTAGAGAATTTAGACACACATAATGACAAAACTGAATTCTGAGTGTTTAAGGGAGAGACCCATTAGACTATCCTACAGCTGTTTCCACAGCACTTCAGCTTCCTTGTGCCAAGGGACCATCAGGCAAGCAGAGGAGTCACCATGATGGGGATAATTATTTCTCATCACAGGAGGAACACTTGCTCAACTGGGGTGAGAAAGAATGTTGGTCTCCACATGGTCCACTTTGGCATTCCCTTCATGTTCCTCTGCCCATCTAGATAGTAAGTGGGCAAATGCAGTAGTCCCAGTAAGAAGGGCATGGTGGCCATGGCCTCAGACCCTTCCAGAACGAACGTATCATGCCATTAGCTAAGCCACCAAGAGTAGTAGAGGTCCGAGCTGTGAGGGGCATCTAAAATGTGTCGAAGAGCAGGGAATGATGAGTATCACTTCAACTCCCAGACAAATGGTGGTAGGTGGGGACTATAGTTTTCCCATAAACCTTTTAGAATTCTGTGGTCCTCAGAACCTGCTTGAAGAATTGGATCGGAGCAGCATGAGCACCAAAGTCTAATGAATGCCGTGATATACCTGCCACCCAGATCTGCCAGGACAGAAGGACTATTTCCTCCCAAGTGAGGGATCCTGGTAGGTGACAGAACTCAGCTGTCAGCCATTGCCTGCAATTTCCCCCACAAGAAAAAGCTGCCTCACCCAAGATCAGGCTTCCTTCCCAGGGGCAGACTGCATCTACGGTGCCTGGTAGGAGCTCAAGCAAAAAACAAAACAAAACAAAACAAAACAAAAAAAACAACCAAGCAAGGCTAAGCTGTGCAGACTGGGAATTTAAGAGGAGTTTAGAGGGCTGTCTCCATTGCTGTATCAGTGAGGAAGAGGAGAGGTTGGGTATAAAAAGGAGTGGGGGAAGAAGGACTGGAGAGATGGTCTGTGGCTGAGGACTATGGAGCAAGTGCCGTTCGCTGCAGGTTCTGCGGGGTGCCATTGTTGACGCTGGCTGGCTGAGGAGGCAAGTTGGGGCTGTGATGAACCAGGATTCTGTTCTCCAACTCATGCTCCCTTGGTCTGTGACACATGGAGGGGGTGCCTCTCTGGCCCAGTGGTGACCTCGGGAAAAAGCATCCCAAGGGAATTCTCTTGGGGCGTGGAGGACCTAAGAAAGTTTCACAAGGGACTCATCTTGTGCTCAATCTGAAGATGTTTGTATGTCACCCTTTGCTTATCTCCTAGGTAAATCTTTTTTTTTTTTTTTTAAGATTTGTATTTATTTACTTGAGAGAGAGAGAGAGCATAAGGAGGGGGAGAGGGAGAAGCAGAGGGAGAGGGAGAAGCAGGCTCCTCACTGAGCAGGGAGCCTGATGGGGGACTCAATCCCAAGACCCTGGGATCATGACCTGAGCCGATGGCAGACAATTAACAGACTGAGCCACCCAGGCACGCTCTCCTAGGTAAATCTTCAACTAAGTGTATCATGCTTATCAGCTCTGTACAAGACACTCGGTGTGTATGTATGTGTGTGTGTGTGTGTGTGTGTGTGTGTGTAAATTGAGAAAAAGTTGGATTTCTTGTCTGGGTTGTAGCAATGTAGAATAAGCAGCACTTGTAGAATCAGGAGCCCAGGCTTGGAGACATCAGAATACAATCCCCCTTCCCCCTGCCTACCCCTTCCTCCCCAGGAAATCCTACAGAAATTGTAGCCTTCACTTTTCCATGGAAATGATGATTCAAGCCACTTTATCTGGATTTTTAAAGGGCAAGGAGGAAGCAAGTGATGTGAAGTTTACATTCCATTGTTTTGGTGCCTCTAGCAACATGCCATTGTTAAGTGATAAGATTATTTTATGGCTGCCTCTTGCTCAAGTAAGCTAGGGCATTACTGGTACTTCATACAAATCATTGAGGTGTCAAGGAAGCAGTTTAAAACAGCAATTATATGAGCAAATGGAGATTTTTATCTCTGGATATAATAGCAAATAGTTCATTTACATACTGTATCTTCTGGAATGCATTTTTATGGACTGTAATTGGATGAACCAGCTGAGTACAATGCATGGTATGGAAAGGTAAATAGAAGCCGTGGGTTCAAGACTCAGCTCTCACACTAAGTTGCTTTGTGAATTTGGATCCTCTAACCCTCTCTGTTATCTAGTGCTGTGATATAGATGTGTTAAAGAAAAATGGTCTTCAGGATCTGTATTAAGACTAAATCAGTTGAACAAAACAGTGATTTAAATAGAAGTGTCCAATTTCCTCCCATAAAGGTCTCAAGACCCTTGGTTGCCAACCCAGTCTACCTTTGAAGATGCAATAATACGGAAAGTCACTGACTTCGAGTATGCATTTCGTATGTACTTGCAAAGTGTATGCATGTGCATGCGAAGTGTCTTTACTCAAGAAATCCTCAAGGACCCAGGAGCCTTTTGTTTCTCCAGAAGGAGGGAAAATAAAGAACAAAGGGCATACCACTTCTAACGATTGAACGTCCAAGCTAGAGCCTGCATATACCGTTTCAACTCACATTCTGTTGGCTGCACCTCTGTCACATGGCCTCGTCCAGCTGCAAAGTTGACTGGGGAATAGTTTTGATTCTTACCTGCTACAGTAGCAGCTATAACCGAACAGAATTAAAAAAAAATAGATAAATTAAAAAAAAAAAAGTAAAAATACTTGAGAAAATGTAAAAAAAAAATAAAATAAAAAGCATGTGCAAATTTGGTATGTGGAAAAAAAAAAAAAAACAACAACAACCCGGGATTCCCTCGCTCTGAGAGAAGAGAAGAATGGATATTGCAGAACAATTAGAAGTCTCTGCCAAGACTTCCTTCCAGAATTCACAGACTAGGATTCTAGGTGTTATCTATGGATTGGAGGATAAAAAAATCAAATCATCCTCCGTTAAGGGCCTTCTCCACTGACCAATAGAGAATAGCAAGAATTAGCGAGTAGCGTAGAGGAACAGAACGTGAGCCACACAGACATTTAAATTTCTAGTGGCTGTAGAGCAAAGATGGCAAAAGCAACTGGTGAAATTAATTCTAATAATATATTGCGTGTAACCCAATCATGCAATCAATGGGAAAAGCTATTCACGCGATATTTTACATTCGTGTTTTCACACCGGGTCTTCAAGTTTGTAGTTTAAACTTAGAGCGTCTCAAATCGAACCAGCCGCATTTCCGGTGCTCCAGAACCACACGTGACTATTGGCCGCCATGCAAGACAATAGAGTTGTAGATTGCTTCTGCTAGAACAATAGCATCATTGTATGTCCACATAAACTACTGTTCTAAAAAGAATCTGCTAGTTAATTCACGCAGATTTAACACAGTATTACATCTCCCCCCCCCCCCCCCCCCCCCCCCGGCCCCCCAACCCTGAGGATTTCTGTGGATAAGTGATGGTAGTTACTGGCTTTCTGGAGCATCATAGATATCACAAATGACCATACCAGTTACCTAAGTCAGGTCAGATTGGCTGGAATCTGGCTTTGCCACTTACCAGATATGTCACCAAGATTAAGATGTTGAATTCCTCTGAGCCCAAGTGGCCTACCTATAAAAATGTTGATGTGTCTTTTCCTTCCTTCCTTCCTTCCTTCCTTCCTTCCTTCCTTCCTTCCTTCCTTCCTTCCTTCCTTCTCTCTTTCTTATTTTAATTATCTCTTGGAAGCTGGATCCAGCAGAAATAGTACTGGGCCAAGAATAAAGAATTTGGATTTGCAGCTTCACCTTTCCTCTGACTCTGAGACTGTCCATCTTGTTCTTCCTCTGGATCTTACCTTTCTCATTTTGGAAGCTAGAGGTGGGGCTGGTATATGCTGACCAATCTGTCTTTTTCCTTTTCAGATGAGTCACTTCAATTTGAAATAGAACTAAAATAGTCACATTTCTAGGATACGACTAGGGAGATGATTGCTTTCTTAACTTGTGATGACTTCCAACAAGTTTGTAAAAGAGAGAATTGAAATGTGGAAGGTCGAGACATCCATAGTGGTCCAATGTTTGTAAACAGACAAATTCTTTGGAAAAAGAAGGGGGAAAGGTCAGATAGAACTATTTCCATGGTAGTAATGGAGGCTTTAGCATAAGGGTTGCATATACACTCTGGGTGCTCTCAGCAATATACACTTGCTGGTGAAAGTGTATATTGAGGAATCTTTCTGGAAACCAGTTTGGCAACATGTATCAAAAAGACATAAAACGTGTACATCCTTTCGTGTGACAATTTTGTGTTTCAACATTTAAGGAAACAATCTGATTTTCACAAAGATATGTTTGTTCAAGTGTTCTTTGCTCTGTTACTGACATTTCCATAAAATGGAAATACTCTGACTGTAAAAAATAAATAGTCAAAAAGTTATAGTATAGGCATATGTGTGGATATTATTAATCCATGAGAAGTCATGTTTTCAAAGAATATTTAGTGATGTAGAGAAATGTTTCACTACAATGTTGAACCAAAGAAGATCACTAACAGTTGCACACAATATGGTTCTAACCCCCTTTGAAAGTTGACTTCTTCCCAGAGGGCCTCCCAGAAACCTTGTCCTTGTTTTCCTGTCTTCTGATCCCCCTTCTCCCCTCTTTCCTATGCCCTCGGGGGGCATCTTCATTTTTTTTTTTTTTTAAATAGCTCAAGCTTTCTTAACCTTGACACTCTTGCTAGTGGGTTAGATGATCCTTTGTTGTAGGTGGGGGGGGCTGTCCTGTGCTCTGTGGGTTGTTGAGTGGAGTCCCTGATGTCTCCTTATTAGAATGCCAGTGACACCCTTCTTCCAGATGAGATGAACAAAAATGTCTCTAGACACTGCCAGATGTCCCCCTGGGGACAAAACCACACATCTCCTCCTCCAGTTTTGTGGTTAGCCAGGTTTGGCGATTATTCAACTCTCTTGCCAGTGAGAGGTGGAAATTGAAGGTACTTCTTGATTACTACCCCCCCCCAAGCTGTGTCCTTGTCTCTCTCTCTCTGTCACACACACCCCACTCCAGCACATGCCTAGACTCTCATATTAACACAAATATTAATTCGCTAAGAGAGTTCCGTCTGTGAGCACACTTGGCATTTCCCTCCATGGCACCTTCCCAGCACAGATCCCTTTCCACCATGGGAGGAGAACTCTCTCAGAGCGGCCCTTCCTCTCTTAGTTCAGCCTCTGGTTTCCAGAGGGATGGAGATACTTGGGCTCCTAGAGCTCTGTGATTGGGAGGTGACGCTGAGGCCAAAGGGGACTTTACCATTTGTCCCAGTCAATTCTTGTCTGAGCAGGTAAAGCTATAATCCAATAAATGACTTCATCAGTAACCCCAGGCACCTCATTAAACCTACTTATCCTGTTCTGGACAACTGGATGTTCATCTGGACGAACATTTTCCTTTCAGGACAATAGACAGCTGAGCTGGGCCAACCTCCTGCTTATTCAACAGCTGTTTACTCATCAGCATTCTCCCCAGGACACGAGACTTTCTATGGCTTCTAATCCTAAACTATGAGGACAATTTGCCCAAAACACGCAAATCTGGATCCCCAGACACTATAACCTCCCCTTTCAAGACACATAAATTCTCGCCCAAGATGGCATTTTCTCTTATTGTGACCAGTAAATACTCAGCTTTGCCAGATAAGTAGAAGTCTCTTAGGTGGGGAAAGCAGTCGTCCGGGGCCTACCTACTTTCAAAGACCGGGGCGCCATCATAAAGCATGACCCAATGATGCTTACAAAAAGCCCAGGGGGTAAATTTTGACCTAGAAGCTTCTCTGCAGCTCTGGTCAGATAAGATTCCTAAGCGATGGTGTTGCACTGCACTCCACGGGTAGAGAGAAGCCAACCGGAAGTTTATGGTCTTCCTGCCCACAGCATGTGAGTGCAAGTGGAACAGAGGGAGGGCCACAGGTTTCAGAAGCAGAGAAAAGAGAAAGCGCAGAAACACACACACATACCGTGAAATCGTGGCTGATTTCATTTTTGTACTTTTCTGTTTTTAAAATAATTATTATTATTTTAATGAAGAGGTCTTCCTGTTTATCAAAGTAATTACTTTTCTGATTTTAGATAAAATAATAGGTTAGTAGGATTCTCTCCTAGAATATAGTGGAAGATACAGGATATTGGCTTCAAGGAAGGGCCAAAGAAGTCAGAGACTTAGTTCTGGAGAGTTCCCTTTTTCTGCATGGTTTAGAAGAACACTAGCAAAAATGACTACAGGCTTTGGGGGGTGTGTCATTTGGACCAAGAATTACTTTGAAGTATGAATGAAAAGGATTGCAATTCCTTCTCCTCCATATTGAATCATCTCATGGCTACCAGCAGATGCTCTCAGCAGTGAGATGGGATAGGTGAGCCATGGGGGGCATATGACAGGATACAATGACCAGGCACTAAAATAAATCAAATGGCTGATATCCAGGTATCTGGATGGATACATAAACTGAGAATGTCCTTGACCCCGTAAGTACCTATAAAGGAGAAGCCTTTAGGTTTGGCTTCAATCCTATTACTTAATATTTTGACCATGAGCAAAATGTTTTACCTTTGACAACAGTTTCTGTACCTGCAAAGGTGAGATACCTAGACCTTGTCCAGGGAACCTCATGAGTTTGTTACAGAGATCAAGAGTGAGAACAGATATGTCCATGTTAGGAGACAGTTCAAATGCAGGGCATTCTGAGAACATCTCTCCATTTTTCAAATGTCTCATTGACTGATATTAACACAGATTGAGATATTCAGCCCACACTCAACGTAAATGCCAGAGCTACTAGCTATGGGACCGCTTGAGACACAGAGAGGCATTTGGGGATCTCCACCTTATCTCAGAGCACCCTGGCCTGGCACGGCAGCAGGGATCTGGTGAGAGGCTCCCAATGTGGAGCCTAGTTCCCACAGGGCTCTGTAGGGGTTGGGTATGACGGTCAAGAGCATACCTAGAGGAAGGCTTAAGTTCTTAGGAATGCCGGCCACAGCTGCCCACCTTCCACCATTAACATTTTGTGCCTAGCATGTAATCCACAAATCAGACTTTCCAGGGTGGAGTCAGAGAAACGAGAAGAATGAGGAGCGGCCGATGGGAAGGCACATTCCCTCCCTCTGCCATTCATTTATTGTGTGTCCGCCAAGGTTGAGTCCACGTTATCTCATGGACTACCCAGAGCCCGCATGGCGATGAAGTCCACGTGGTAACTGCACCCATCACGAGCTTTAAGGGTTTAAGCGATCTGCCCCAGGTAGCAGAGCTCACCACCAGCAGAGCAAGGACTCTCACCCAGCTGCCTGAGCCCCATTCTGCCTAAATCCAGCTAAGCTGACTCATGGTGACAGCATCAGCACTAGGTTTCCTACTATAAATTCCCCCCATCACCTGCGCAAGGCCAGAGGGCAGAGGGCAAAAGAAGGTATGAAGAAATGAGACCTTTAACGTTTAGCGCTCCTGTTTCTCCCACAGAAGCAGAATTTATGCCTAACTATGCAAAATGCATAACTCTGCAAATCATCCCAGAAGTGGGTTAGATTTTTGTTGGACAAGGCCTGAGGCTAGATGCTTTTGACGTTTTTTTCTGTGCCCCTCTCTACATTTTGATTTTAAGAATCAAATAATCCAAGAACGTCACAGTCCAATGTTAACTCAATGACACACGCATGACATTTCACAAAAATGACTAAATATCCTTTTTCAGAAAAAAACTTAATTTGGGGGGGTGACTTGTGGCAATGACTTCCCCCTTCTCTTTGGCTTTTGAAATACAAAGTGGGGAAAGTCTGTCGAAACAGAGTTTGAGGGTTGGAGGAAAGATTTTTCTAAAATCCCTGGCATGCTTGGGATATGAATAAGGTCACAGTCATTATTGCTCGTGAACCCACATGTCTAGAAGGAATTGTAGTCTCTCTTTCTTTCCTTCCTTCCTTCCTTTTTCCCTCCTTTCTTTCTTTCTTTTTCTTTTCCTTCCTTCCTTCCTCCCTCCTTTCTTTCTTTCATCTCCCTCCCTCCCTCCCTCCCTCCCTCCCTCCCTCCCTCCCTCCCTTCCTTTCCTTCCTTCCTTCCTTCCTTCCTTCTTTCCTTCCTTCCTTCCTTCCTTTCCTTTCCTTTCTTTCTTTCCAGACTTCCCCAATTATCCAGATTTTCCAAGACCCTTACATGCTTATTCAGTTCCAGTAGGATTAGTTCTTTTCCTAAATTTCAAGCCCTGTGGAAGAGCAGGATTCGCAGTCCCTGCTTCTCCCCACCTCACGGTGACACTGTGGTCGCTCAGGCCTGCAGAGCCCCGTGGTGCTTTCCCTGCCTGCGAGGTGCTTGCTGGTCTAGTTCCTGGTCCACGCTGCAAATCACGTGGTCTTCAAATGGAATCGTTCTCTTCGGTGACATCCACAAGCCTAGACATTTTTGTCCACGTAGCTACGGTTTTCCCCAAGTGCTATACCCGAACTAGCATTCCCTGTGTTAACTGTGAATGTGGGCTAGCTTGTGTCTCACTTTTCTAAAGATAGCTTTGTTTCTGGTGCCTGTGGCTTGTCTCTGAACCTCTGATGAGGTATGGGCTTTCCTGTCCTTACCTTCCACTTCTTAGTGTTCTTTCCCAGTTTGGATCTGAGCAACGCAGTCCTCTTAGCCCTCTGCTCCCAGGAGACCTGCCCTCAACTCCTCAGGTGAACGCCTGAGTTGGCCGCTGTGTGGACAATTAACTCCATAAGTGACAGTTCTGATGCCACATACGAGATCCTGTTCCCGGTTCCCCTTGCCCCCCAGTGTCGTCTACATTTACGAGACTCAGGGAGCCCAGAACACATTTCTTCTAAGGGAATTCTTTCTCCATCTCTAAAGAGAAGAGTGACTAGCATAAATTCTGAATCCAGCCCTTCTGTTGGATTCGATCTGATACCCTGTTTGATGTCCTGACAGCACTGTGTTGGTGATATATTCCATGATAGTGTGAAGAAGTGTGGCGTCTGCCGTCCAAGTGGTCGGCCTTTGAAGGACGGCTCCCATCATCGCTCTGTGACCAGGTCGCTCTTACCTCACAATACCATTATCTCAAGGATTCTCCTTTTGCCTCCTGTCTCCCCCTCATGGATCCGACCTCCACACCACAGCCAGCTTGATTTATCTAAATTACTGCTCTGTGTGGCAGGCTTTAAAAAAAAAATCCCCTTTCCTATATTTTGAGTTTTCTGCACTGATCATGCATTCTTTTGAGCTTCAGAAAATAAAGCAGGGAATGCATAAGTAAACCATGAGGGCATACCTGTGGCAGTTAAAGTGGAACGAACTAGATGTCAATGCGACATCAAGGACAAACCTCCAGATCTTTCGGATGAATGAAAAAAGTTGCAGAGCAGAGACATTCTGAACGGTCGTACGTATGTTCAATTGTAGATATACAGAGAGTGAAATGAGTTGAGATTTGAAAGTCCCAGGAAATAGAATTTCCCTTCCCTGCCAGAGTTCAAAACCATCCCACCGCAGGGGCCACAGGTCAGGCTCTCTGGGTTGCCTCTTGAAGGACTTTTCTTGGGGGCTGAGGTGCGGGGAAAGACATCCTTGCCCCTTCCCTGTGATGGGAGACGGGTGAAGAAGAGGGGAGAGCCCTGGCAAATTCTTTCTCTAAGAAGTCCCTAATTCTTTGATTTCTTTTTCTCTTGGATGAATTAATGATAAACTCTTTAGTAAAGACTGCAAGTGAGTCATAGGTATTCTTGGCCAACTGTCCTCAAGTCTTAAGATAGACTTGCTAGGCCTCAAAATATGGGGTGTTTGGGTTGATAGGTATTGCCTTATAGGTGGTTTCTGCACAAACTCACGGACAGTAGGAGACAGTCATGTTAATATACACCACCTTAAGGCCTGACGTTTTCCCCGTCAGGACCCACTGGCTTTTATTCAGACCCCACTCTTCAGGCTCCGGCCCTGTGCTCGGTGTTCAGACATGAATAAGGTCAGACTTCCGGCTTTGGGGGCATCCGAGCTGGTTGGAATGACCTTCCCGGTCGGTTCTCTGCAGCTGGCCTGTACAGGCAAGCTAAGCCTCCTAGGTGTGATGGCCCCTGTGTGGATGGCACCGAGTACGTCCTCACCTCCAGGACTTTGCCAGGTGTCACCTCTGCTGACGGTGACCTTTCATTCCCCAGTGAACACAGGCTCATGCCAAAGGCCAGGGAAGCTCTACTGATGTCTGGTGCATGGCATTTCCCCTGTCCTGACTCAAATTTCTCTTCTGTGCATGGCAAACCCTTCTTGCAGTCAGCCTGGGTCGTCTGGGTCTCCCTCGCGGACTAGGCAGCCTGGGGTCGTCTGGGTCTCCCCCACGGACTAGGCAGCACAGCCCTGGGCTTTTTATTTCTGTGTTTTCTAAGATGCCAGATGCAGTGACTGTCCCTGGTCAGCTGAATGTGTGTCTGCTTGGCCCTTTGTGCACACCACTGCCTCCCCTCCTTCCAGAAGGCCCTGGATTCTCAAGGTGTCTCAGGAAGCGTGGCTGTCTGGATGTGTGGAAAGAGTACTGAGCAAAGCATAAGGAGGCTTGGATTTTCATCCCTGGCCTTTGAGCTTCCTGCTCCAGGGACAATTACTTTCCATGTCGGGACCCCAGTCTCTGCCTGTGGGGGCCCTGTGTCTCAGAGCTCTGAACATGTCTCTTGCTCTGTGTGTGCTGCTTTCGGATCAAAGCTCCCCTGTGTCTCTGTCTCTCTTTCCCCTCCGTCCTTCCTCTTAGGTGCGTAATAAACCAAGAGTTTACAGTAAAAGCACAGGAAGAGCCGAATGATGTGTTCTCTTCAGGAAAGTACCTGGTCCCCCAGGGAGCCAGAGGCTGCCTCAGGAGCCCCCAGGCCTCCCAGGCTGTGGCTCCTGAGGGCTTTCAGTGTAGACCCGCCAACCCAACTCTAGCCTTTGATGTGGCTTTGACTGCTCATGATACACCAGCTGGCCTGATTCAGGGCTGTGGAAAGGTGTGCTGCTTTCTGCCACCGACCCCAGGGATCAGGCGGTGGCAGTGGGGAGGGAGAGGGTAGAGAAGTAGGGGAGGGGGTAGTAGACATAGGAGGGCCATCGGGGAGTCGGCAGAGAGCATGATCCTCAGCAATCACAGCCCACCTGCCCCCGCAGACTCCAGGCAGGACCAACCTCTTGTCCTCCGGAGACACACTCTTAGAATCTCTGTGCACTCTGAGAAGCCAGGCGGGGCTCCGAGGAAATCCCTGGAGACACAACGCCTTGGATAGTCAGCCCCCGAACCTTCAGAGGCATCTCTGCTCTTATGAAGAACTGAGGAATCCCCAGTTTGTTTATTCATGTCTTGTTCTTCTAGAAATGTGAAGGTGGAGGAGCCCGAAGATACGGTTTCAACTCACGACTTCCATTCAGCCCGTTCATTCATTCATTCATTCATTCACTGACTCATTCACTTCCTTAGCAAAGATTTGTGGACCTTTGTTATACACGGCACCGTGCTGGGTATTGGGGGCACGAGGGCTTTAGATGGATGCTAGATAGAGAGATAGATGAATACGGTTACAGATACAATATAGAGCTACAGATACAGATATAACTGGGCCCTTGCAAAGCTCAGAATCTGGCAAAGGACACAGCATTCTACCAACAGGCACAAATAATTGTGGTCACTGCCCAGAGGGAACAGACCGGCAAACCACAAACCTATGAAATGGGGGAATTGTAATTTATTCTAGGGGTCAGGCAAGGCTTCCTGCGTCATCACTTGCTCACTGAGCTCCAAGGAAAGGAGGTGGCCAGCCCCCACCGTCTACCCCAAACTCCTGTCAAACTAATTGTCCTGTGGGGTCTGAACTCAGATGGCTTGCGTTTCTCATTCTGTCTCCACTCCAAAGTAAGTAGTTTGACAGAGTCCTAGCCCGGGCTCCTTCCTTCTCCTTTCCCAGCTCCCTGCCTAGAGCAGTTTTGTTTTAGGAGACAAGAACGCTGCTTCTCCAGGTATCAAGACTATTTTTAGGTGCAAAGAACAGACCAAAGGAACAGATCCCAAAGGGGGCATTTCCTTTCCGAGAGGTTACCCAGGGGGTCCCACTACTGGATTCTGCCTACCTCTCATTGGCCAGAACTGGATCTCACCACTACTCCCAGTGGAAGGGATGCCCGGGGTTGGGGAGGCAGGAGGAGTTTACAACCGGTGCTCTCCCTCTCTGGGCTGGATCAGAGGAGACTGGCTGGGAACCTAGCTGTGTCTGCCTGAGCTCGAATTTCTTCTTTCTGGTAATCTGTATCTTTTCTGCTCTTTTGGCAACTCTGACCAGATTTTCTTTCTGGAAATGAATCTGCTCACAGGATGAAAATTCCTGATGTTCTGCCTTCTGGAAACCAAAGAAGGGACATTCAGGACTTTGAATCCTGAGCAAAGGAGACCAAGATGGAGAAAGGGTTGTACGCTTATTCTAAGGCCTGGTCAAAATGACTGGTTCTTTCCTGCTACGCAGAACCCTGGAACTGCCCAATTTCTGTTCTATTTACATTGTTTTTTTATAGTCTTCTCTTAGATTCAGTGAGCCAAAGCCTCTGCTCCCTCTTCCTGGAGCAGAATTACCCTTTCCCCCAACCCCACCTCTTCCTTGCTTCCCCCTCCCCCCACTCCCAGCACCCAGCTCTGCAGTCACGTTGGCTGGCTTTTCTGCTTTGGGTCATTGCCTAAATGTCTGTGCCCTCCTCGTCGTCCGCTCTTCTGACTGTAAGCTCCTTGAGACCAGGGATGGTTGAATCCACTTTCAGTGTCTGACACCTAGCTCGGTGATTAGCGTGTGGGGTCTCTTGGTACGTGTTGACTACAGCCACAGCAAGGCACTGGGAACTATTACAGAACAGACAAAGCACAAGACAAGGGTCTTGGCCATGGAGGGATTCCTGGCCATGTCTCCAGAACTTTCCCAGAATCCTACTAGCTGCAGACTTAGCGACT
This sequence comes from Lutra lutra, assembly GCF_902655055.1. Taxonomy (NCBI): domain Eukaryota; kingdom Metazoa; phylum Chordata; class Mammalia; order Carnivora; family Mustelidae; genus Lutra; species Lutra lutra. Next base: position 76,759,951 of record NC_062290.1, read on the forward strand.
CCTTATCCTTTGGTACGTTTTGACCCTTGGAGTCACCCTCCCCTCTATATTACAACAAATTCCCCTCCCCCACCTTCTCTTCCTTTGTTGTCACCTTTACCTTCACCATCATCATCATCATTGTTGACTTATATATCAAAGCATTTACTATGTGCCAGACCTGTTCTAAGTGTTCGGTAAGAGGATGAGTCTTTTCCCCTAAGATTATAGCTAATTCAGGGCAGGGTTAGGACTCAAACTTTTGGGTCAGTTTGACCCAAAACCTGAATTCTCATCCCCTCTCTCCCTCAGCAGCAAAGGCTCTGGGGATGGTGGCTAACTTCTCTGGCCACACTCCACCTTAAAATCCTCCCATGAGCTCTGCAGGGCCATCTATGGAGCACACAGACCCCTGAGCCCGAGGACGCGGGCTCCAGTCCATCTGCACGGAGCCATCCATCACCGCGCCCTGCCTCTGTTCCACGTCACTTGCGGACATTCCGACCCAACCACTGACCCATGCACCAGGCGTGTGCCCTATATTCTCACTACCCCAAACGCCCTCCCCCATTCCACTTGTGGAAAGTACACTCTTCACTTAAGACCTCTGTCAAGTGACAGAGGCGTGTAAAAGCCTCCTGGATTCACGCTCCCTTGCAAAGCTGGGCTTCTCTCTTTTCAAACCCCACCCAGAACGTCTTGCTTTCCTCTTGGGTCTAAGGAAGCCGTGCAGGGAACAGACCAGGGCCTGGGGAGCAGACACGCTGTTGGAACCCCTTACTAGCTTGATGAATTTGGGCAAGTTTCTTGGCCACAATCTCTTGGTATCTGTAAAAAAGTAGATAATGGTATATATTTGGAGAATAGGAGAAAAATTCTCATAAAAGAGCTCATGCCCTTGCCCACCTCATGGCTTCTGCTCCCTCTGCCTCCCACCCTCTCTCTGAGGCCAAATTGCTAAGCAGCCCACAGGCCTGATTTTCTATTATCTTCCAGAGAATAGATCATCTTGGTGATAATGGCATTAAGAAATGACACCACCGGCTGTTAATCACTTCTGTGTCCTCTGCGACCTCAGAGTAATTTCCTGGCCTCCTGATGTCTCGGTGCCCCAGTGGCTGGTGAGAAGCACCCTGGTTATGAATGTCTGCCCCACCAGGGGTGGAAATCCTATCTCAGTGGCCTCTCCACTGGTTTATCCGTAAGTCAGATAAAGGGCATTACAGACCCTATGTGGAGAGGGAATGTGTGTGCATGTGAATGGAGAATGACCTGGATTGAGTTACGGGACTCTCTCTGATTCACTTTATGCTTCTATTGAGGTTCTGCTGCTCTCTGGCCTCAGGTTCCCATCTGTGCAAGGGGATGGAGGGACTTAATTCCTAAGCAGTGTCTACCTGAATCAGCTCCTTAGGGACTGTGCATCCGTTTTAGGGGAGAACACCTGGCTTTAGAGGTCCCATGGTTTTGGAGGAGGGGTGGTGATTGGTGGTGGAGAGGTGGTGAACTAGAGGAGTCCAGGATGTGTGTGGCGGTGAGTGGGGGGACCATGACCAGTTCAGGGGTCTGCTAAGGGACATCTATCTAGAGACAGTCCCTGGGAATTCAGCACCACTTTGACTTCTTGAAGACACTCTAGATAGCCCTTAGGTCACCTGAAGGTCAAGCAGCTGATATTCTCTGAATATCTGCTGTATACCTACATGACACTGGTAGGAACTTTACATTTCTATTTAGATTTTTAATAGGGATAGTTGAGTTACTCAAATACTTTATCTCAGGGCACAGTATGATTTTTGGTCCCAACAGACTTTCTTGTTCTAATTTTTATTTTATCAATATTATTTTCTTCCCTGTACCCTCACTCCTCTCCCATCCTCCCTACACCCATCCTAAAAATGTATATTTGTGAGCATGGGTAGGGTTTACAGTGAATGGGTAAGCTTTTAATTTATATATATGATGCTGTGTTCTGTATCTCATCCAGTTTCTTCTACTTTCAACATTTTAAGACTCTACCCAAGTCATTGGATGTCCTTCTAAGTTAACATCTCTCCCTGCTACATTGTATCTGTGTGTGGAACCCTACTTTGTAGTCTTCATTCCCCTAGGGACCGTGAGTGTATCACCCCTCACTCCCAGAAGCAGTGGTGCAGTCTTCCCTGCTCAGGTACTCAGCCTTTTCCCAGTGCTTTCTAAAGGCAAACCCTTGTTGCTAAAGGACATAGTTTTAGGGGCTGCAGAGTAGGACCATTCATCACATGGGATACTATGTTACATCATGAAGATCCTATCAGTTTGATGCTAGTAAGTTTTGTGGTTTTTGTGTGTGTGTGTGTGTGTGTGTGTGCTCCCAAGTTATTGGTGACCCTCTTTGCTTGCTAAATTTCCCATTTTTTAATAGAACAGGAGCAGACCTCAGGCTAACATATTTGCAGGCAGCACACTCCAGCTGAAATTTAATTAAAATGTAATTAAAAAAAATGTATTTGTTTAAACGGACCCTTCTATTTTTAATAAGCAACTCTGGTTTTCTGCTTAAAGAAAAGACATTCCATAGTTAATAGAATCTAAAATGTGGCTGATGATAAAACAACATTATTATAGATTCCATTAAGAAAGGAAAAATAATTCTACTAATTAAACCATCATACATCACGCCTGGTAAGAAACATGCCTGCTTTCAAAGATGTTAAAATGTAAACAGATGTGAATCTGCTTTTGTTTCCTTTAGCAAATAAGGTTATTTAAGCAGAGAAGAGACTTTATTGAGTGAAAAAATGGTACATAAATGACAATAGCCATGCTAAGTGAATTTGGTCAAAATGCAGATGTATTGGCAGGAGGGAGTGACTGGAGTTTCGGAGACACTTACTGGCATCATGGAGGTGGTCCTCATACCAGCTTTGTAACTGACATGGGCTTACTTCTGACCAGCAGACAAGGAGGAGTGGTGACCTTCCCAAGACCACAGGGTTAAGAGTAAAGCTTACTCAGGCAGGTAGGTCAAAAGTCCCACTCCTGGGTACCAGAAGTTCCTAAGTCTTGTGACCTGACTCCAGTGTGGCCTCTCTCCTGCCCCTCCCCTCTGAGTGGCCTTGGAGAGGGCCCAGATCTTGTCCTGCTTCCCTCCCATCTTGAGTCCTTCGAAGGACCTGGATGCTTCTGCGTTAGCAACACCTTTGCTTCTGCCTGGCTATGAAGGAGTGGCTTCCGGCACTTTTCTCACAGTAGCTGCCTTATCCATGACGAAGTCCAATGATGAGGAGTGGACATTTCTGACACTGAAGCACCCACTAAGGGAAGTAGGTTAACATCAGAGAATGTTCTAGTAAGAGTGGCAGAGGCAGCAATTGCTTTGTTAGCTGTAAGCTCTTTCACTTTTATTCTTATTTGACCCTTACCACAATCATGAGTAGATAATCTCCCCCCTTTTCAGGTGGGAAAACTGACAATGTTAACTTGCCCTGAATGACACATGAATAATCTGTAGGACTGTAAGTAGAACCACAAAGACGCTACCTTTCTATTTATTTATTTATTTATTTACTTTAAAAGTTTATTTATTTATTTGAGAGAAAGAGAGAGAGAGAGAGAAAGACAGAGAGACAGGAGGGGCAGAGGCAGAGGGAGAGAGAGAATCCTCAGGCAGGCTCTGTGCTGAGCACGGAGCCCTTCACGGGGCTCGATCCCAGGACCCCGAGATTGTGACCTGAGCTGATGTCAAGAGCCGGTCACTTAAACAGTTGAGGCACCCAGGAACCCCTCTTTTTTTCTCTGTCTCTCTTAAATTAAACTTCTATTTTGAGATAATTTAAAATTCACTGTTTTAGGAAATGCCGATGTAGAGAGGTTCGGATATGCTGCCTTACTGGGTTTACTGTTCTCTCCCATTAGTAACACCTTGTGAAACTGGAGTCCGGAACCACCGCCAGGACCCTGGCACTGATAGAACCAAGAAGCAGAGCATTGCCATAGATCTGTCGCCCGCCCGCGTTACCCTTTTTTTTTTTTAAAGATTTTATTTATTTATTTGACAGACAGAGATCACAAGTAGGCAGAGAGGCAGGCAGAGAGAGAGGAGGAAGCAGGCTCCCCGCTGAGCAGAGAGCCCAATGTGGGACTCAATCCCAAGACCTGAGATCATGACTTGAGTTGAAGGCAGAGGTTTTAAACCTTCTGAGCCAACCAGGCGCCCCCCCGTATTACCCTTTTTAATAGACACCCCTGCCTCCTCCTGCTCCCCATACCCCCATCCCATCCCTGATTCCTGGCAACTCCTAGCAAAACTTCTGTTTTGCATATCTACAATTGTGTTGTCTCAAAAACATTATGTAAGTAGAATCATACAGTATGTAACATTTTGAGGGTTTTTTTTTTTTTTTGCTTGTTTGTTTGTTTTTCCACTCAGCTTAATTCTCTGCAGATTCATGCAAGTTGCTGAGTGTATCAGTAGTCTGTCCTTCTGTTACTGAGGTCCATGGTCTGGATGGACCATGGTTTAACCGTTCACCTGTTGAAGGATATCTGAGTTCTTCCTAGTTTCTGGCTATGACAAAGCTTCTATGAACAGGTTTCTATGTGAACACAGCCTTCATGTTTCTAAAAAAGATTTTATTTATTTATTTTGAGAGAGTATATGTGCAATCAGGAGTGGGGGGAGGGGCAGAGGGAGAGGAAGAGGGAGAGAAGCAGACTCCCCATTGGGCTCAATCCCAGGACCCTGAGATCATGACCTGAGTTGAAGTCAAGAGTCGGATGTTTAATAGACTGAGCTACCCAGGCGCTCCCCATAAGTCTTCATTTTTGAGGGATAAATGCCCAGGAGTACAATTACTGGGTTGTATGACAGTTGCATGTCTCTTATTCTTTCTTTCTTTCTTTCTTTTTTTTTTTTAAAGACTTTTATTTATTTATTTGACAGAGAGAGCTCACAAGCAGGCAGAGAGGCAGGCAGAGAGAGAGGAAGGGAAGCAGGCTCCCCACTGAGCAGAGAGCTCAATGCAGGGCTCCATCCCAGGACTCTGGGATCATGATCTGAGCCGAAGGCAGAGGCTTTAACCCACTGAGCCACCCAGGTGCCCCTCTTTCTTTCTTTCTTTCTTTCTTCTTTCTTTCTTTCTTTCTTTCTTTCTTTCTTTCTTTCTTTCTTCCTTTCTCTCTTTCTTTCTTAGATTTTGTTTATTTATTTGATAGAGCGAGAGAGCACAAGCAGGAAAAACAGTAGGAGAGGGAGAAGTGCAGGGAGCCCAATGTGGGGCTCGATCCCAGGACTCTGGGATCATGACCTGAGCTGAAAGCAGATGCTTCACCATCTGAGCCACCCAGGCACGGGTCTATGAGTGTTTATTTCTTAAAAGAAACTGCCAGACTGTTTTTCAGGATGGCTGTCGTGTTTTATATCCCTTATCAGCAAGTGACCCAAATTCTCTACATCCTCACTAACATTTGGTTTTGTCACTAATTTTTATTTTGGCCAATTTGATAGATGTGTAGATAGATCTCACTGTGGTTTTAATTTACTTTTCCCTAATGGCTAATGATGTTGTGCATCCTTCTCATATGCTTGGTTGTTGTCAGTATATATTCTCTAGTGACATTCTGCCCTTCTTTTTTTTTTTTTAAATTCTCGAATTGTCTTTTATTTTTCCCCAATATCCTTTCTTTAAAAAAAACAAAAACAAAAACAAAACCGTCCTGAGATAATTATAGATTCATGTGCACTTGCAAGAATGGATACAGAGCTCAGTAATTCAAAGATGAATAATGCAGCCGGTGGGCAAAATATTTGAATAGACATTTCTCCTAAGAGAATACACAAATGGGCAAGGTGCATGGGAAAAGATGTGCCACTTCATTAGCCATCAGGGAAATACAAATTAAAACCGCAATGAAATAGCACTTCACATGTCCTAGAAGGGTTATAATAAAGAAAAAGACACAAAATAGCAAGTCTTGCTGAGGACGAGGAGGAATCGAAACCCTTGTTCACTGCTGGTGGGAATGTAAAATGGGGCAGCTGTTTTGGAAAATGGTCTGGCAGTTTGTCGAAAGGTTAAACATTGAGTTACCGTATGATTCAGCAATTCCGTTCCTAGGTATGTACTCAAGAGAATCGAAAACGTTTGTCCACGCAAAAAGCCGTACATGAATATTCCCAGTAGCATTATCCCTACTAGCCCCAAAATGGAAACAGCCCAAATGTCCATCAACGGATGAACAGATAAAGTGTGATCTATCCGTGCAATGGAATCTCTTGTTCGTCAAAAAAAGGAAACAAAATATTGATGCATACCACCAAAAATGCTAAGGGAAAGAAACCAGTCACAAAGGACCACCTACAGTATGATTTCAATTACAAGAAATATCCAAATCACGCAGATCTATGGAGAAAAGAAAGTAGAGTCGTAGTTGCCTAGGGCTTGGGTCATGGGGGTATTAAGAGATGACAGATAAAGGGAGCAATAATTTCTTATTAGGATAATTAAAAAGTTTTAAAATTATGGTGACGAGTGGACAAGTTTGTGAATGCACTAAAAGCCACTGAACTGTACACTTTGGATGAAGAACTTGTATGATCTGTGAATTGTATCTCAATAAACCTGTTTTTATTCTTTCTTCTTTAAAGATTTTATTTGAGAGAGAGAGAGAGCACAAGCAGGAGGGAGAAGCAGGCTCCCCACTCACAGGGAAGCCAGATGTGGGTCCCGGACCCTGAGATCATGACATGAGCCCAAGTCAGACACTTAACTGACTGAACCACCCAGGTGCCCCAAACGCGTTTCTGTTCTTAAAAGAAATAATACCGAGATTCTGTGTACGCTTTACCCAGTTTTCCCTGGTAGTAGTATTTTGAAAAGCTGTATAATAGGACAGAATACTGAGACCAAGATGTGGAGATTGATACAATTCACGGTGTTAGGTTTCCCCAGTGTTACTTGTGTTAGTGTGTGTGTGTGTGTGTGTGTGTGTGGTTCTACACATTTTATCACATCTGTATGTTTGTGTATCCATTGTGTTGGTCAAGACACCAAAGGGAATAGTGCCTTTAAAGCCGGGCTCACACTAGATTCTGTCTGAAGCCATGCTCCAAAGACCTTTAGTCTGTCCTCCCTGTTACTAACCCAAACCAAGGAAGCTCGCCTCCGAGCATCTCCTCCTTGCTTGTCAAAGGGCAAGAGTCACAGAAGGCCATGAATTCCCACCCACACCGGAAGAACAGAAGGTTGGGATCATGGGCGCCATTCATCCAGATTCTAGAATCACCCACACTTCTGAAAAAGTAGGAAATGATCTTACCAAAAGGAAGAATGTGAATTCTGGAAGGGGGGCTACGCCTCCGTGTCTTCATTCCCCGCTTTCTCCTCCCACCAATTTCAAAAGCCATCCACCTCCCAGGCCTGGTGGGTAACTCGTCAGCGCTTTCAGAGATCTGGTATTTCTCGGCTCGCCCCTGGCCAGCGCTGTCAGGGAGAGGACTGGCAATGATTCATCTGTACTAATCCCTGTGTTGTCGTAAGCCTCGCTGCCGTTCGCGGGGACAGCCCCGGCCGTTCTTCCACATCATCATCACTTTGGTTTCTCTCAAAATGTTTGCTCAGAAAAAGCCCAGAGTTTGGCCTCAGTTCTTTCTGGGCTTCCAGGGGAATTTCCCGTCCTTCTCGGACTCCAAGGGTGAAGTTGCTAGAAGGTTTGCTTCTTACCTGGCAGGGCAGAAGGTGAAGTCTGACTCCTGCGAGGATTGTTGTTTTTCGTCAAAGACAAGCTTGCTATGATCACACCATTTGGGACAAAAAGCTGTGGGACAAAGGAGCAGATGACTTCTCTCTGTCTCTCAGCTGTGATCCCACTGCCTCCAAATCACTGGGCTTGTCCTTGCTGACCACATGCTAGTCTGAGTTCTCTCCACCACCTGGATTTTATGACAGAGCCATGATTTGACTATCTAAAACTTAAGCTTACACAGATGTGCTCCATACAACCTTCACTGTGGCCCATGAACACTGACTTCTTTACCTCCACCCTTGCAAAATCTCAACTCTGACACTTACAATATCTGTAAACGTCACACTGTGGGACTAGAAGAATCTCCAAAAGTGGGTACTACTACTAACGATAATAATAATATCTTGATTGAGCAACTCTGTGAGACAGAAGCTCACAGAGGCCAGAAGACTTGTTCAAGATCACACCCTATAATGGCAATAAAAACTTATAATAACAGATGTAAATTTTCCCCTTTTAACCATGGTTTCCTTGCAGCCTCCTACCTCCAACAAGTTCATTATCCCAGAAGACAGGTACTTGATCTCCTCAGTAAGACCACAGGCTTGCAAACTGGACCTTATAGAGAAGGAAAGGATGACCAGCAGGCTGGAGATTCAAGGAAGAGTTGACGTTGAAGCTTGACACTGAAGGCAGTCTGCTGGCAGAATTCCCTCTTTCCCGAGGGAGGTCAGTCTCTGCTTTAAGACCTTCAGATGACTGGATGCAGCACACCCACATTATGGAGAGCGGTCTGCTTTAATGAAAGTCTAAATGTTAACCTTATCTAAGAAGTACCTTCACAGCAACATCTGGGTGTCTTTGACAAAATATCTTAGTACTGTGGTCAAGCCACACTTACCCAGACAATTAACTATCACACCAGCTAAGGGTTTTATGGAGAGAAGACTGGGAGGGGAAAAGAGAGGGGACTGAAACATTCTCTGGGGGCATTTGGCCAAGAAAAGCACTTTAGATAAATGAGAAAAACATCCAGAACACAGGATGGTTCTTGCTTCCACTCTCTGCTTAGGAAGCCACCTAGTAGAGCCACCTCAGAGGACCTGGTACCATCAGGGCAGTCACCTCAAAATAACATGGCAGTGTCATGTCTGTGAGGCCCAGGGAGGCTTAGAGGGTTAGCCCTCTCCATCTGCCTTCGGTTCCTGTGTGCTGCAGACAGCTGGGTGCCGGGTAGATGGTCCATCATAGTAGGACCAAGGTGGTTCTGTATAGAAGGCTACGGAAATAACAAACCATTTGGGCTGAACCTGAATGGATTCACTGCCAAGCCTCATAAAGCTCTATGGTTCTGAATCAGCCAGGCAGCACCCAGACTTTGCCCAACAGAGAGAGAGACACACTCACACACAGTAGACCTCAAGTATCCCTGGTTGCAGACTTCAGATGCCAGCTCTAGCAGGTCAGTCTGCAATTAGGTGGATCATGGCTGTTGTTTTTGACACCAGCACTGACCTGGCTTTCTGTCTGTGAGCCCTGGGGTTGCCCTCCCATTATGAGGTTGTATAAACCACACCCGGGTGCCATCTTGGAGAGGAGTTGGGGATGGTCGGCAGAAAACCATGACTTAGGGATTGGATCTTTTTCTCCCAGAGAGCCTGGGAAGTTCCTAAAGAGCCTGTTTAAACCATTGGCTGAAATGGAAACTATATAGAATTTAAAGTCCACCTTTTTCCATTAACTAGCATGAGGAACTAGCTTCATGAGAGATGGCGATAGATTTCAGAACTGATGTGTGATTACAACCTTGTTATATTAGTAAGTGGTAAATTCAGGAAAACTAGCTCTTCATTTCTCCAAAGCAAAGTTTCATGCTGATCCCCAGACAATGTCACCATGACCAACTGATATGCTCTATGAGCCTTTGCGACCACTGGCCAACCCCTATTGGCCTTGATCTTGTCTTCTGGCCACCCCCTTCTAGCGTGGACTTACTCTGAGGTCAGCTTAGAATAACTGAGGGAAAGACATTCTCATCATTCTTTGTATGACCTGCTTCTATATTCTGATTACTTCTATTTTGACAAATTTAAAAAATACAGAAAGGTATAAAGAATAATATCACACATATTAATTAACACTATCCAAAGAATCAGCAAAATGCTAAGGTTTATCATATTTGTTTCTGTTTTATTTTAAACATGAGCAAAACATTACAGATGAAATTATTGTCCCCTTTGACCTTAGGCCCATTTCCTTCCTACTTTCCCCAGAAGCTACCAGGTTTATGACTTTGACGTGGATTCTTCTAGTCCATTTTAAAAAATACTTTTATACACCCAATTGCACAGATCTGTGAAAAATACAGAATATTTGGTGTGTGGTTTTAAAATCCAGCCAAAGGATACCCAGATGTATATATAATCTGATAACTACATTTTCCACTCAACCTTAGTGAGACTCCATGTTAATGATTTATGTGCTGCATTTTACCTGCTCTCTTATTGATGGACTTTTAACTTTTTTTCTACTTCTTAAATTTGTAACCAAAATTTCAACAGGCATCTCTGTTGTACATGTTTCCATGGGCATCCTTGGACGTCTCTGTGGAGCATGTTCTAGAAGGGATGGTGCTGGCTTCCTTACACATGTATGAGGCAGTTATCACGCTAGGGGATCAGTAACTTGTGTATGCATCTGACTTTCCACCCAGACGTTGAATTTCTTGAGGTCAAGGGCTATGTTTTATTCATCTCAGCCCCTGACACACCGTGTTGAGATAAATGATTCGATGCATGAATGAAAGAAATGTCTCCATCCCTTCCCCTGCTTTCCCAGACCAGCTTCCCCCTCGCCCTAGCTTGATGACAATAAAGGGAACTCCCTGCCACAGCTTAGAGTGTGTGCCGCTAGCATTGTCTCATTTAATTACCACAACTTTGTGTGAGATGCTGCTTTGCCAGTGATGACCTGGAGGCTTGGAGAGGTGAGTTCCCGCCAACACAGTCATTAGGGGTAAAGGCAAGATTTGAACGAGGTCTTTCCAGGTCAGAACCTGTGGCCTCTCCATTCCTTGTGGCTACCTTGCAAACAACGGGATGGGCTCGTAATGGAAACAGTCTGCTCTTTTGCCTTCACAAACGTGACATCTGCCTCAAGAAAATCTTTATTCCCTTAGACACTGGGGAAACCACTGTCTTTAATTATCCCATAGCTTTGAGTAATTAACCCCTGTTTTTCTCTCTCAGGCCTTGAATATACATGTTAGAATCCTAAAGTGTGAGCGGTGGCTTTGGTGTCCTTGAGGGCACCCCCGTAGTTCTCGAGGTGGGAAAGTGTGACCAAAAACTGAGGACATAGCAAATTAGAAATCCAGCTGAGGTCAGTACCAGGTCTTCTGTGACTGGGTCTGGTGCCCTTTGATCTGGCTTTTGGATTATCTGATGAGGCTGGCCCTTCTCCACCAGAGAGGAGAGCTGGGTGGTGCTGGGCTTTGTGTCCTCGCTGATTTCAAGGGCAGTGGGCAAGGACTGGGGCCAGGAAAGACATCCAGACTGCCCAAGAATGTGCAGTCAGTGAAGTCCAGCTTGGAAAGCACCAGAGGGAGGCTCTGAATGGTGCTGAATCCACTGGACTGAGGTCAGAGGAGAAAACTGCCTTGAGTGCACAGGGACTCCATGAGCCAAGGTTAGCTACTTGCTGTGATAAATGAGTCCACGAGCAGAATGCTATAAAAATGCATTGCTTGCTCCCGTCACAGAACACTGCCGCTGGTGGATTTGATCTGTGCTCTGTGGGCTTGTTCCGGGAATCAGGCTCCTTCCGCCTTTGCCCTATTGCCTCTCCAACACCCAGCCTGCAAAGTCAGGTCCAAGGTGAATTGGGAACCAGTGGGGAGATGAGGCCAGTCGGGGATAGATCTCAGGCTAGAGCAGGCATTCCCGACTCCGAGGCCAATGGCTGGTATTTCGACCACACTGTCCTGCCTCTCAACCCCGCTGATCCTGTTTGCTCCTTTCTGGAACTCGAGTCATACGTTCTGCTCTCCCCAGCCTCGGTATCATGATGTTGAGGACGAGAATATGTTTTATAAATGGGAGTGTGGACTGCAGAGATAAGCATGGCTCTACATTCTTTTCTAAATGACAAAAAAAGTAAGCATCCTGTCCACCCCAACCTGGAGTCCTTTCCCTTCGGGCCCTGAAAGCAGATGACATGTCTGAGAAACACTGTACACGAATGGAAGGACATTTTCCACATGACCACAGAGCACATGGTCACTGTCGCTGTGAGTCTCAGGCACCGGCGGCATCTCTCCCCAGGCGAGGCCAGTGAATCCCGGCTACGCGTGCGTTCTGACCTCTCTTTCAGTTCCTCCTGCCTGCAGTCCTCAAGCTTCCATCTGCAAGGTCACTTGCTGACCTTGAGCCTGGACTGCAGCCCCAGTGGATCTCGGGCGGGTAGTTGGTCGGCTGGGGTCTGCAGTTCGGAATCCAAGAACTCTGGATTCAAGTCTTGGTTTGAGGGCCTAATGAGCTCACCTTCCCCATCTATAAAATGGGGAGAATGACTTCTATGGTTGTTTTAAGAACGAAATGAGCTCATTATGAAAACTGCTTAGCAGGTTGAAAAGAGGCTCAGGAAAGCTGCGGTTTATTTTCATGCCAAATCCAGTGTGCTAGTTCTGGGCCCTGGCAGAAGGGTTGAGTCAGACCTTCACCTTGTGGCTTCCCTGGTGGCCCCATTTCGGTGAGTGGCCCTTTGTGTCAGTGTCCCTGCCCATCCCAATCCTTTCCCTGTGCCGGCTCAGTGGAGGCCCCAAACCTTCATCTAGCCCTGGTGAGGCCAGACCCCCCACCACCGCCGCCACCTGCAGGCCCACTGGCAGGCTTCCCAGGCACCTTGACCAATCAGGCAAGGAAGTCTGAAATCTCAAGCTCTTCCGTGGCCTACTCGCCCTCTGGCTTGTGTTAACCTCCTTGACATGATCTTATGCAGCCCTCCTGACTCTCACTGTAACTATGATGAGTGTCCCCTTCCCATCAGGCCTACAGCAGAGCCTGAGGCAGGAGCCTGGGAGACGAACCCCAGATGCAGGAGTGAGGGCGAAGACAGGGTGAGCCAGGGAGGAAGGACGCCCAATGTGGGCTTTGCTGTTCTGTTCCTGCACGGGCGACTACAACTTAGTCCCCTTGGGGCCCCCGTGGGAAGGCCGTGGGAACGCCTGCAGAATGTGCCTCCTTCTGTGAAAGGAGAGGGACCTGGGGCATTTGTCTAGTCATTCATGCCTGTCTTTCCGCGGTGGAGGGTCCCCAGGCCTGGCCCACCTCCCACTTGGAAAGTGTCCTTGTGTGAGATGGGAGTGGCTTCCCAGGCTCTGAGGAAAGGCCTGAGGCAGAGAAGGAAGGGGAGAGGCGGAGAGGCGATCTTGCAGGACAGCCCATGACCCTGCAGTTGTGCTGATGTCAGGGACCAGGGAAGATCCTGGAATGTCTGCAGAGGCCATGACCCTCAGCAAGCTGTTTCCCACTCCCCGCCTCTTTGCATTGACAGTTGCCCTGTGCCATACCAAAGGGTGAGGTGCCACTGTCACCTTCCTATCTGAAGGAGCCTCCCTGTGTCACTCCTTCCCATGATCCTGTGACATGTTTCTTTCTGTGAACCTTCTCTGGCAGCCTGGCCAGGCTAGCTCAAAGCCTCCCAGCTCGTGCGTACATCCTGGTGTTGGGATCTGTTCAGACAGACCCATCCTGGACCTGGGCTGGGCTCATTATAGAGCAAGAAGGTCAAATGTCGACACCAGTCCAGGAAGCTGGCACCAAAGGCGAGCTAAAGCTTGGGTTGCCTGTCAGGTGTAGGGGTAGAAGGTGTCAGAGTCAGACACAGCAGAGAAGGCAGGCAATGAGGGGAGTGAACCAGGCGGCAGGACGTGGGTGCTCAGGAGGGCACAGCAGGTCCCCAGTGATCTCCGCAAACAGCATTGGGCTGGCGGGAAGCTCTCCTGGGAACAGACAAGGCTCCCCTCCCGGTCCTGCTTGGCCATTTCAAGGGCACTGCCGTGTATGTGAGTTCCACTCCCATGGTGGCCACACCGATGATGTCGTTAAGGTTTGGGAGAAATGGTGACCTCCACGCACACCGCCACAAAGATGCATTTCTACCGGCTGTCGCTCATGCCGAAACCCTGAGGGCAATGGGAATCTGGGACTGGGAAGGAGGCTCTTTGGGGTTTTGGTGCACAGGCAGCACAGCCTGCTGTGGCCCCTGGGATTCTGGAGACTCTGGAATGCAGACCAGCTGGGCAGCTTCTTCTGCAGACCATGTTTTCCAAGCCACAGGTGAGAGCAGCCACTTCTCTTTGAGACGAGCTCAGCAGGACCGGCTCGTCTGCACAGCATGTGTCACCCTCCAGCCTGTGGGCAGGAGCCGGGGCTGCAGGTTTTCCCTCTCCCCCGATCCCGGTCTCCATTCTCCACACTGCCGGATAGGCACAGGTTCAGAGGGAGCTGGTGGAGGGCTGTGTCTGCCTTGGAGGCAGAGAAACCATTAGGGTGTGTGCCCTTTTACCTTAATCGGTCTTTTCTCCTTCCAACCCAGTTACAGCAATAAATAACCTCTTGGCTTACATTGTTGCCATTGTCAGGTTCTGCTGTTCCTGACAGTGGAATGCGGAAGGTGGATGGAACATGGAATTTTTCCTGATCACGGTGGTTGGTGTTTGTGCTGGGTGGGCTGACTTCATCTCCAGAGCCTGTAGTGTACTCATGATACTCAGTCGTCTTCCTGGGTCCTGGATGACGAGGTTCTCAATTAGACGTTCCATTTTTATTCTGATCACCTTAAATAGAGCACAACAATGTGGTTTTGACATTCTCTAACCTTCCCTTGCCTCAGTTTTCTCCTCTGTGTAACGGGTACAGCGATATCCCTTTCCTCGCAGGATTTCAGGTACTGTTTTCAGACTAGGAAAGTCCAAACTGGGAATCTGTGAGCCTTTTTATCTTTGATGTTCTTCTTGCTTACCTTCTTTTTCTCCCCTCCCCCCACCCAGAAAGACTTGTGGATTAAACAGAAGGCAAAATCAAACCGTTACGATGAAAAAAAGAACAGAAACCAGTGGAAGAAACTAGAACGAATAGATTTGCCATAGACCTGAGCCATGACGATTGGAGTAAGGGGGCAATGAGCTTGCCTTTACTATCCTTGCACCTAAGGCAGTGAGGAGACACATTGGGTGACATGCGTTTCACTCCCCGACTGCAGCATCAAATACACATTCATGTGCAGAAATAAATTCTTGGGTGCAGAAAGAGGGAAGTGAATGCAGTAAGAATTTATTATGTGGGTCCTTTAAGGATAAATGGCTTTGAGTACTGTTTGCCATGTCTGTATGTCCAGCTTTACTAATGAGAAGCTGCTAAAGGTGTGACTCTTTGGTGAATCCTCCAGAAGATCTGGGGACTTTGCCTTTAGCTGCCAAATGTCTAAGAGGAAATCACAGTGTAAATGAAAGACAAATCCAAGTGGATTCCCTTCTCTCCTTCTGCCCCAAACCCTGCCGTGGAGCAGCCGCGTGACCCAAGGCCCATGACCTCACCTGCCTCTGCTTCCTCCTCAGTTAACTGAGCTCATTCATATCAGTTCCAAGTATTGATCAGTCAGGCAATGTTTTTGTCACACAAATCTCCTTTGTGTGAAGGATGGTCCTAGGAAGTAGAAGGGGTGTGCTGTTTGCTGAGCACCTACTATATGCCAGTCACTTTCTGGGACACTTAATTTATTTTATTTTATTTTACCTTTAATGATTTTTTAAATATAAATTCCATTAGCCAACATAGAGTACATCATTAGTTTCTGATGTAGTGTTTACGGATTCATCAGTTGCATATAACAGCCAGTGCTCATCACATCATGTGCCCTCCTTAACGCCCTTCACCCGGTTACCCCATCCCCCAACCCACTTCCACTTCTGCAAGTTTCCTCTTCAGTTAGTTTTCTGGGACACTTTATTTATTTATTTATTTTAAAAGATTTTATTTATTTATTTGAGAGAGAGAGAGACAGAGATAGCGAGAGAGTGTAAGTGGGGAGGAGAGGGAGAAGCAGGCTCCCCGCTAAGCAGGGACCCTGACATGGAGCTCGATCCCAGGACCCTGAGATCATGACCTGAACCAAAGGCAGATGCTTCACCAACTGAGCCGCCCAGGCACCCCTTCTGGGACACTTTATACGCATCATGTCATTTATTGAAATCATACAAGGTGGTTACCATCATTTCTGATTTATAGATGAAAACATTTTAAGCTTCAAGAAGTTGTACAGCTCTGCCAAGATCACGTCGCTAGTTCCTAGCAGAGCCAAAGCTTGAAACCATCCATGGGTGGATTGATTCATTCACTGATTTGGCATAGAGCTATCTTCCTCACCAGGGGCTGTGGATCCAGAGTTTGCTAAGAACGGATTCCTGCCTCCAGCACACCCAGAGTCTGGTCGGGTGGGCACTCTCCTGGCCCCGTGTCTAGTGTTCTTGTTAGAACCAACCTTCAGCCTTACCATCCAACGCATGCATTGTAGGATGCACATGAAGTCACTCACACTACCCTTGAATGCTCTCGGCATTTACATTAGTGGGAAGAAACGGTTAAGGTGTGAATGAGATTGGGGGCCAAATGATAACATGACATCCCTGTTTACACTTAAGATCTCCTTTCCAGAGACTGCTGCTTTGTGCAAACCTACCGGGATTCCTGAGCGAAGTTAGGACGGGGACTCTGATCCTGAGTATTTTCTTGCGGCCAATATCCTGGCCCAAGAGGCAGTGAGATTCTTGGGCGGTGGGTCACGGTTGGGGCTGCAGGTTTCTTTTTCTCTAAGGAGCTGGCTTCTAAGAAACTCATTAAACCTAGAATTTTTAGTAGGAGATTTAGGGTTTTGCCACCTTGCAGGGGTGGTTCCTTCCCGGCGCGTTCCCTGGAGGAAGGGCTTTGAGGGAGCAGTGAATGCTGGGTTTATCTCCTGTCTCCCGAAGGGGCTATCTTCTTTCAATAAATCTGTGTTTTGTGGTCTCTTAACTCTGTCATGACAGGCTTTCCTTGGCTGCATTTGAGACTCAGGCTGGAGGCTGAAAACCCAGAGCAGAAGCTTTTCAACAGGTTGGATGACCCAACTAGCTGAGCCGGAGGGGAGAATGGGTCCGTTCTGGGGCTGGAAGGGACATGACAAAGCCGCTTTGTTGAATACATGAACCTCAAGCCCTAGGATCCCTCCAGGGCTGGGAGCTCTCTGCTTCTCCGATGGCTCGTCTGTACCCTGGAGGGTTGTTTGTGGTCGTGACAAGCTCCTTCCTTGCTTGGGTGCCATTTGTCCCCATGTAGATTTCACCGGGGGACCCTAGTTCTTCCTTTGGTCACCCACCAGGACGAGCCTACTTTCTCTCGTCCAGGACGTGCCTGCAGAGATTCTAAGACTGAGGTGATGTCCCTGCTCGTCATCTCACCTAGTTCTCTAGAAAGAGGCTGTTTCCAATCCCTTCTCTCCCTGATTGTCTACGCGGGTGCCATTCTGAGGATGACAACCAGATGAATACGACATCTCTTAAGTGAGGACAACTCTCTTTCATGCTGGGCCTGGTTATGCCCTGAGATCCCTTCCTGAGAACTCGCTGGCAGTTACTGTAAATTCATACCGTAATACAGAGACCTTAATGGTGCCGCTCCCATGCTCCACGCTGTGGGTGTGGTGGTGACACAGCCCCGCAGGCCAGGCTCCCCAGCAGCTTGGAGTCAGAACTAGGCATATGCTGCACTCAGAGGAGAGTTCTCTGCTGTCTTAGGACTGGGCTTTTGGGTGGAGATGGATGCTTTTTCAAATCCAACTCTGATGCTCCCCTGAAGGGGGGTCCAGGAGGAGGGCCGTCCTTGGCCTCTGCTGTGGAGACCAAACCCCTCTCACCCACCTGGGGCCTGCTCCACCGTCTCCTGGGCTCATGGCGTAGAAGGCCGTGGTTGTCAGGAAATAGATATACTTCTTTTTGGAGAAGCTCTTGAACCCACAACTAGGCGAATTTAGCTTATGAGGCTTCTATCATCCCTGGAAAATTCTCTCTGTGCCTCGGCCTCTGTCTCTATTTTTGTCTCTTTCTTTGTCTTTGTTTCTCTCTCCCTTTTTCTCTCTCTCTCCCTATTGTTTCAGTAAATTTTTAAAGCTAATTCTTGTAAATAAAAGGGTTGACAGGTCACTAATTTTACTCATTCCCATCAACACTTGCAAAATGATGGTTCTCAGTGTGTGTGTTGGGGGAGCGGGGGAGGGCAGAAATTGGAAGGTCCAAAATTGGGAGGCTACCCTTGACAGTATGTGTGGAACTCGTGTGTGGAAAGTCCCTGGACAAGCGACTTCGGCTGGATACGCACCATGCTGCCTTTCGAATGCCTGATATTTATGGTGCTTCCCATTCAACTATCCTGCTGGATTTCTCCCTCCTTGGCTGTGAGACAATCCCAGCCCCTAGCCCATACCTCCCTAGGAGTGGCTGCTGTCTGGGGCTTTCTATAGAGCAATTCTTCCGCTGTTTCTTTAAACCACGTGTCAGGTTCTGACCCACTGTGGTAAGGGTGTGGGTGAGCAGGAGCTGGATTGGAATCCATACTGGTCACATGACGACTTTGAGAGAGAAATCACTTCTCTGAGTTTGTTTCTGCTGAAAATGATGATTTGGGGACAGAGTGGATACTCTATGAATTAAATAGAAAAAAAGGTGAGGTGGATAGGGCCTGCTTGCCTGTCTTCCTAGGTCTGGCCCTGTATTTGGTCAACAGGTAAGGACCGGGAGACCACAGAACCGGCTCTGTGCCAGGTGCTGGTGAGACAGCAGGAGGCAAACACGTATGAAGTCCCTGCTATCCCGGAGCTTAATTTCTAGAAATCATACACGTAAGTAAGTAAAGCAGCAGTGAGTCAGGTGGAAATAGGAGCCCTGGAGAAAGAGAAGAGTGTGGGGGCTGGGGGGGCTAGTGTGCGTGTGTACAGGTTTGCACGTGGGTCGTGCACATGTGTGTTTAGGTGGAGCAGTGAGGGAGAGTCTCATGGAGCAGATGACGTTGGGAGGTTGCTTGAAGGAAGTGAGAAAATGGTTCTGAGTGTGTGTGTGTGTGTGTGTGTGTGCGCGCACGTGTGCACATGCACGCATGTGTGGTGTGAGGGCAAGAGCCTTCCTGGGGAAGGCATTGCAGTGGGAGAGTGCTGCGTTTGAAGAGCAGCAGACAGGCCCATGCCCCCGGATTGTCATGACATGGTGGCTGGCGTTCCAAGCAGTATCGACAGACAGACCACTCTGGGCTTCCAAGGCCACTGTCATGTCTCGGGCTTTGCTCTGAGCCACAAGGCAAGCTTGTAGGGTTTGGAGCAGCGGAACGAGATGATGTGACTCAGCATTTTAAAAGGATCGCTCTATACTTCGTCGGGAGTATAGACTGACTCAAGGAGCCAAGCATTGAGGACGCAGGGCCCTTGGCTATGTTTCTGATGTCCAAGCTACTGTGGGAGATCCAGAGGGATCACCGTCTAAGCCAGGATTTTGAGGAGAGAAAGTCAAACAGTAGCAATGATAATAGGAACTAGGTCCCATTTCCCAAAGGGCTTTGCTCTGTGCTGGAACATTATGTATGCTGTAGCAAAGGAGAAGTCGTGAGGGTGAAGGGCCAGGGGAAAGCCGGGGAGCCAGCATAGGATGGTAGAAATTGTGGGGGCTTGCCCCTCCCTCCCAACGGTAAGGGATTCGTAACGGAAAGTAAGTTAGTGAGGAGACATCACTACAGCGGAGCTGTTGAACATTCTGGACATGTGGGCCAGAAGCCTGCCCTCCTTGTCCCCCACATTCCTATCCCCACACCCTGATGTAAAAGGTGGTAAGCAAGGTTTGTGGTTGTTGACATAAGGTTTTGTGTAGCCGAGGGGGAGACAAAAACAGAAGAGACAGCCTGCCATGCCCTGCTGCGACTGGGTGGGATTTGAACCTCTTAGGGAGCAGGGGATTGGAGTGAAGGTGGACGTGTTTCTTTGAAGGTGTCTGGGAGCCCCGGGTCTCCAGCCACCTGAACACATCTGCTAGGAGTGCCTTATGGGGTGCTCTCCGAAAGCTGGGGGAGACTGCCATCTGCTGGCTGACTTGAGTAATTACCCTGATGCTCAGCTTTGAACGAGGGTCTATCCACGTCAGAGAGGAAAGTGTGTGGTTGGCATTTTCTCCAGGCTAGGCAGCTGTCTGTTTTTTCTCTTTCAAAGCATCACAGCTTCTCATCAGTGTATATCATCTTCATCCTAATGTTTCGGGATACTCAGAAGAATTAAGCTGCTCGACCAAGATCTTTCAGTAATTGGAAAACGGGATTCAAGCTCAGCTCTAACTGCAAAGATGACTTTCAACAATTACAATCACGCTGGCTTTGCAAACTGTCAAGTGTTATGAGGGAACCAGCTTATGATGGGGGTTCCTTGGATGCCGAATGAAAGAACGGAGAAAGGAGTAAGTACGCCGACAGATGCTTCTCCAGGCGCTTGGCCTAAGGAGTCAGAAGATCCAAGATTTCAGTCCTTGCTCTGGCACTTCAAGGTCAAGTGAACCTCAGAGAAGTCATTTCACTGCTCTGAAACAGTTCTTCTACCTGCAGCTGCACATGTACTGGGCTAATGGGAGCTGCTCATATAGAATTGTGTGTGTGTGTGTGTGTGTGTTTCTGTAACACACGGAAATCTACTCTCCAGTCTCGGCGAGGTTGGAGTGATTCTCAAGAGGAGATCCTTTTCCTGCTTCCTTCCTGAGCTTTAAATTCACTTGTGGGCCTGGTAGTGGAGGGAGGAGGACAAGGGGAGGGAGCCCTCTGCTGGCCACAAAGATTCCACACCCACTGGAATCCGGGCCGGGGTGTGTGTGTGTGTGGGGGGGCACCTATGAGGATGTCCAGGACCCCACTGAGGCCAGAGGACAGGGTGGCAGGAGCAAATGCCTTTCTAGCATGAGAGTGAGAGCAACGCTGATGTCACTCCTGCCTTAAACACCATCAGCAACTCTCAGCTGCGCTCACAGGACATAAATCCTTCCGGGCAGGCCCCCCACCCCTTCACACTTTGTATTCCGCCACAGCTTCACCTTATGGCATTAATGCCATTCTAACAGTAACCTCCAAGGAGCTTCCCTGATCCCCTCCTCCCCCAATCCAAAGTCCCAGGAGTCAGGCCTGGTACTATGGGACCCTGCAGCCAGCCTTGGTTCTTGGGGCTCAGGGGGCCTTGACTCCAGCTCCACACACCCCTAATGAGACACTGGAGATGATTCTAGAAGACGCCCCTGCAGGAACTGAGAGAAGTTCTGGAACTGGGGTGTGGATGAGGAGCAGCTCTATGGGACCCCACGTCCTGTGGGTTTTTCCTTCTAAACATCTCTCAGAGCTGTATGCCCCATCTCCAGGACAACATGCCTACTCAAACTCCATCACCTTTCCCATGGGCCCCTGTGGCACTTCCCATCCCAAAGATGGCCTGGAGAAAATATAGGGCCCTAACCCTCCCCTGCTTAGAATTCCTTAGCAGTTTCCCATTGCATTTAAGAAAAAAGATTGAATGGTAAGTGCTGTGAAGTGTGTAAACCTGGTGATTCACAGACCTGTACCCCTGGGGATAAAAATATATTCTATGTTTATAAAAAATAAAACTTAAAAAAGAAAAAGAAAAAGAAAAAAGATTGAAATCCTTATCCTGGAGTGGAAGAACCGTCAAGACAGGATTCTTAGCTGGCTTTCTGCGCAGTCTGGCCATCTCAGGGCCTCTAGAGATACCCTGCCCTCTACTTTCCCTGCCTTCCTCCCTGATTGACTCCTACTTATTGTTTAGGTCACGATTCAGATGTCCTTTCTCAGGGAACCCTTCCCGGTCAGGTTCAGGTCCTCGTTAGATATTCCTGTAGTGTCTCGGCTTTGCTTCCCAAGCATACCCTCGGTTTGCTTGTCTGGTGTGGTGGCTGTTGCCAGCCTCCCCTGGCATGGAAGCTCCTGAGAGACCAGGGCCCATGGTTACGTTGTTCACCTAGTGCTGGACTGATGGGGGGTTATTCTGTACTGACTTTGAAACAGAAAGGGGAAAAGAGAATCCTGGGGGAGAAGAGAGTTGATCATCACAGCCCACGAGACACCCCCCGCACCCGTCCCATACTTGGAGTTGACAGGGAATGGTGGGAAGAAGAATGGCATGGGAGGGGCAGGCTGAGAAAGGGAGAAGGTGGGATGGATTGTCCCAATAGATGGGGATATGTGGGCAGACACTGTGGTGGTCGTGGGGAAACCAGCCTCCTAGGCTCTTTGATTTGCATTCCTTGTTCAAGGCTAGAAGTCCCTCTGCAGGTATCCAGTGGACAGAGTTCAAGTTACATGCCCCAGCTCCCGCGGGGAGTGGGAGGGAGTATTTTCCCCTGTGGCTTCCACGGTGGGAGGCGGGAGTGGAAAGAATGGTGTAGGGACAGCAGCCAGTGACAACAGTGGTTCCCAGTGTCCCAGAGAACAGGCCTGTCTGTCAGGGTCCCCAGGAGAGGCAGGAGAAGAGGGACTGTCTCCAGCAGTGCAGACAAAGAGGAGGAGAGCCACAGGGGGTCACACCATCCCAGGGCTGGCAGTGGCTGAGATGTGGGACCATCCTCAGACCTGAAGGGACTTGAGAGGGGACAGTTTTCTGCCAGCTGGAGAGAGAGCTGAGCGGGGATGGCCCATGGACAGGAGCTGTGCCTCTGCTAGGAGGGAAACTGTCAGCCCCTGTGATGCCACAGAGGTGGCACTGGAAAGTAAGGACCCTGAACACCCTCGCCCCACCCCCCAGTGTCTCAGCAATTCCCATTCTGATAGCCAACCAGAAACTTGAGGGCACAGAGGTCCCTTGACATAATCCATGCAGGGTGGCCTTGAAGGGTACAAGCAGGGGGAAGGGAGAGAAGCATTTGGAGGAAGGGCAAAGGGAAGGCCAGACTCCCTGGAAATTCATTCCCAGCTGAGAGCGTCCCGGAAGGCGGAGTCTCAGGACCCCTTCCAGGAGGGAGGTGTTGTTTAAAGGAACCCAGAGTCGGGGACTGAGGACATGTTTGAGGAGTGGCAAGCTCATGCTTTAACCAGGACGTGGGCAGCTCTGCGCGTCTTGGCTCGGGCCCTTCTGCCTGCCCATCCCCCCCTGGGGGCTTCTGCAACCAGGTTAAGGACCCCTGTTTGATGGGGAATTGGATTCTGGTGTGGCTTCTGGGAAGTACCTCACCCGCTTCCTTACATCTGTATTTGCCGGGAGAGGACGGCAGTGGCTCTCAGAGCCTCCCCAGGGAGCTGCTAGCAGAGGGTTAAGCCTCCCACTTGAGGCCTGGTTGTTCAGGTTTACACAGCAAGGCCAGTGTTGCTACGGCGGAATGGCAGGCAACGAGTCTTATGATCTGGAGCAGCCCATTGTGTATATAACGAGACAGCATTTATTAAAGCAAGATAAACCCAGCCACGAAGGATCTGGCCCGAGCCAGAAATTTTTCTGGTCCTCAAGTCTGAGCCACCACATTCCATTTGAATGAGGCCTATCAAGCCCAAATATTTTCATTAAATAAGTCCCTTTGCTGAAAATTCCCAAGAGAATGAACTGGGAATTTCTCCCCACCCCCCAACCCACCCTGTTTTCAAAGACGAATGTGTAATGTGGGGTTCTGACCCCATATTTGATATTGCCCGAGTACTAGCAGATCTGCTGTGCTGGACAGTGAGTTTCCTCCACCCCTAGACGCATTTAGGCTGGGGCTGGGTGACACGGGGTGGGGGTGGTGCTGAGTAGGGGAGGGGGAGATCTTCCCAACAGACATTCTTTCTCCTTCCAAGATCTTGGGGTTGTAGGAAGGATCTGCTGGGCTTCTTTGTACTCCATCATTCTGCAACTCAGGGCACACATTTCCTCGGGAAAGGAGGGATTTTCATCAGGGTCCTGAGGGAGAGCAAGAACATGGGGGCCAGAGACCTGAGTCGAAATCCAGTCCTATGATTATTTGGGTGGGTAGCCTGTGGGCGAGTCATTGCCCTTCCATGAACCCCAGCCCATCATATATAAAGTGATCATAAAGACAACTGACTCTTACTGGCACCTCCTCCACACCAGGCACCATGTTCAGGGGCTCATCTGACTGGTGTTTATTTTTTCCACAGAAATGCTACAGAGTTAGGAAGTGTGAGTATTGATTGGGAAACTGAGGCACAGAGAGATTAGGGAACTAGGGGATGGTGGAGCCAAGATTTGAACTCAGCTAGTCTGCCACTGGGCATGTTGATCCTTGCTGGGTTAACAGCTATCTCCTCATCTATATCATGGAATTTCTAGAAGATGGGTATACAAGCATCTTTGAAACCACACACTCTTAGTCTTGAAAATATTGAGCAAGAAGCTGAGGCTCAAGTGGTAACCTTTCTCCAACTTCGTTCAACTCTGTTCAAAAAAGTGCTTTCTTCTCTCCCAGCCTGTAGGCCCCCTCTCTTCTTCCCTTCTTCCTAACTGTTCCTTTCTGTTCCTATCCTGCATTCCTTCCTCTGTTCAAGTACGTTGGCTTTGGTGGAATTCAGGCTGAACAACGAAAGGCAACAACAGCCGATTTTAAAAGTACTTGTGCTTTTATTAAAAAAAAAAAATACAATCAGGTACTGTCCAGATGTGTTTTGGAAAGGAAGATCTCTTTAAAAATTCTTAGTTTTCATCATTATTATTATATTAATAATATTAATCATATCCTTAAAATCCAAACAGTATTGCTTTTCTGGTTTTTGTTGCATGAAATGTAAAAAAAAAAAAAAAAAAAAAAAAAAAAAAAAGGCGGGGAGGGGGGAACGGCCTCCCATGACACACACCGAATCACTGCGAACAAAAATAATGATACTTATACAGCTTTGTGTACAATACAGCCGGTTCTAACACAAACTACCACTGTACAGCCTACCCCTCTCCCATTCCCAGAGCCACCCAAGACAACCACCTCGACACCGCCACTGGGAGATGTTTGCTGATTCAAGCAATGAAACAGACACCTGTGGAGACTGTTGTCTTTGGTGCGAAGGAAGTCCTCGCAGAGAAGGGGAGGCCAGTGCTCCTGTCATCGGCCCCCATGATCCACGGTCACCTTTATCTCCTGCCAAATACCCGGGTGTGGCTTGATGGTTGGACAGGTTGTATTGAGACTTTGGTAAAATTTGCTTCTTCCTCTGGGCCCTGCTCCTCTCCCACCCAGTTAGTTGTTCCTGGAATTTACGCCCGCTTGCGCCTGCCTTCGAGATTTCGGAAGTTGCTGGGTCTCAGCTTCATCTCAGCAAACTGGATGGAATATTCGTGGCCCTTCCAGTGGAACCAGTTGACACCCTATGAAAAAGAAAAGGCCTCCAGATAGGTTTCCACTAGACAAGGTGTTCACCGACCACTGCTGCTTGGTTGACGGGAACAAAGGGAGTTCTGTCTGAACCTGACCATTTGATATCTCACAGCTGTCTATTGCCTATCTGTGTATTGATCCGTGTACTGAGAACTTGCAAAGGAGCTGGCTGAATCTGACTCAGTTTTTCAAATGTCAGTCAGAAGCCACTTGCATTTGCATTGAGCTTTGAGCTCCCATAGTGAAACAAAATGGTAGCTGGTGAAACAAAATGGTGGTTGGTGAAACAAAATGGTGGCTGGTGAAATAAAATGGTGGTTGGTGAAACAAAATGGTGGCTGGTGAAACCTCCCATCAGTAGGAGTAGGTGCTGAAGGAATTCAGGTCATGCTTGGAGGTTACAGAATTGACTAGCTATACGCAGGGAAGTCTCTAGTTCCCAGGATTCCTGTGGACTGTTTTAATAAGGGTTTGTCTGGAATGGCAGGAAGAACACAGGCAGAACACAAATTTTACAACCTGACATATAGGGTTAAACCTTAAGGCTCTTTCTTGAGACATAAATGGTCTTGAACCAGTCATCAGACCTTTCCGGGCTTTAGTTTCATCATCTTCCTCCCCATCCCCCAACCCCTTCTGGGTCTGAAGTGCCAACCTTGGAAGAATGCTATGAGGGTTACATGAGTTTGTGAGGGAGCGATCATACTGCTGGGCACATTGTAGGTACGAAGTATATATGACTTCTCTCATCTCCAACAGGGAAAAGCATCCTTAGAAATCTGGCCAGAGATTTTTTTTTTCCCTCAAGAAAAGATTATATTTATGTCTGGGTCTCCTAATTCTATGTTGACTCTGCCACAGAGTCTAAAGATAGCAGAGTCTGCCTGTCAAAACCCATAATGCCCCTTGCCCCACGGTGTGGTTAGGGGTGTGAGGACGGTCTGCTTCTGCAAGTGCCTCTAGGCGGCCACCACCTCATTCTCTGACCTCTCTTCTCTTTAGCGCTATGGGGCTGTGAGGAGACCTGGAGAAGTTAACGGCTGGTAAAATGAGGCAAGAAAATAGAGACACTTCATGGGATTCTGTTTGGCGTTCACTGACCGCGGACGGTCTCTGAATCTGACCGGCAGGTTGGGTGTGAGAATGGCTGGCTTACCCCATGGGCAAATGTGTCTGTAACCACTCAGTTCTGGTGAAGTACTTGGCCTGCCTTCCCCGGCCCTCCATCGTCCCTCGGGGACAGAGGTGCCGAGCGGGATGCAAACCCTCCTTGTTCTATGCTGGGGACTGAGGGCTGAGAGGGAAAGTGAGGTCACCGAGCCCACACGGCTGCCAGAGCAGAGCCAGAGCTGGGACGGGGCGCCCCTAACTCCTTCGTGGCCTTTCATGTCAGCCCACACTGGAGAGGGGGGAGGATGGAAAAAGAAGTTTCCTTTCGGGCATGCATTTTTGTTTTTGTTTTTGTTTTTGTTTCCAGAAGGACTTTGTGTCACTTTGGAGGCAGGGGATGAGAAAAGAAAGGTAGTACAATAATGCTAGAGTGAAAGTACCCTGGGGCAACATCATAAGGTGGAAAAAACACCCCACTTATGCCCCCGCATCATCTAGACGCCTCCCCTTTAATCTGCTTTCCTTCTGGAGTTCAGACTCTGGCTCTGTCTGCTGAGAACTCTCTGTTTTGGAATCCACTGACCAGTGGTCTTTCTGGGATCTTCACGGGTTAACAGGTGCTGTCTCAAGGATTTCACCCAACCTCCCGTGTCCCCGAGGTTCCTCCTTGCGGGAACAGAGGTGACACCATGTCCCAGAGGTTGCTGCCCCCTAGTCTCGGCTGGGACCGAGGGGCTGGGGTGCCCCCCTGTCACCTGCCCTCAACCCTCGCAGTTGGCTCACCTGACTGTGGTTGTTGTCCCCGTACCTCCCCATCAGGTTGACACGGTGACAGTTCTTGTACCAGAAAGCCCCCTTGTAGGACAGGGCGCAGTTGGTGATGGCTGAGTCCGTGTCCTTGTCGAAGGTGGAGAAGGATCTGCCGTTGTGGTAAGCCATGGAGTCACCTGCGGAGAGGAGATACGGATCTGAGGAGCCCCAGCACGGGTTTTCCTCAGGGGCTTGGAAAGGCAGAACCGGGGTGGTAACTGAAAGTTCCTGGGGTCACTGCCCTTGAACCTCGGGCCCAGAATTAGTGTCGAGCACAGGACTGGAGGGGAACCCCCGAGGGTTCATGGCTGTTGGAAGCAGCATAATGTGCCAGAAAGAGGCCTGCGATGGCTTTGGAGGGTCCGGCTCTCACTCCACATATGACTGGCCCACGTCAGGCCTTCAGCTGAGCCTCAGTGTTCTCTTCTAGAAAAAGGAACCAGCGCATTGATTCTGCCCACCTCAGTGTGTGGTGGGGACAGTCAGTGGATATGAAGGTAGAGGGGTACGCGTAACAGCTGTGATTTTCGCTGTTGATCATTTTGTTTTGCATTCCTTTACATAATGGGGCTCAGAGAGGGAAAAACAGGACTGATATTTTGAAGCAAGGTTCAAAGTGCCTCAGATGCCTGGTTAAGGAGGAAGCGACCAGAAGCAGGTAGGTATGGAGGAAACGAGGTACCCTCCTGTGGAGCGCAGGCTGCCACCAGGAGCAGCTCTACCACGGTCCCCTTCCTGAGGGGGCTTTGGAGATGAAGGCAGAGAGAGGCAGGTGCAGCCACATTCCCGCTGCTCAGTGACCCCCGCCCCACCACCCACCCACCCGGTGACAATATCCTTCTTGCCTGAAGCCACTTCACTCAAACAGATATTTATTGCCAGGTAATAAAATGTCGGACCTCTTCGAGGGACACAAGAATGAAAACCATCTTGGCCCCTGGCTCTCTGTGTTTACTACCGCCACGCTGATCTCGCAAGCGCCTAGCCTCTCCTTAGACAGCAAATCTTTCTCTGGAGACTCTCCCCATTATGGATGTTTCCTCTCGAGGCTCAGAGAGGCTGGGGAGGTACCACAGCTTCTGCCTTTTCTGTTTTCATAGACATAACCCGATGCCACCCCAGAGCAGGGAAGGGTGGGGATACTGTCAGACCTGAACCCTCCTCATTACGAAGCACACCTGTCTGCCGACAAGCCCGCCCCCTGGGTCCACCTCAGGCAAATCACCCAGCTTTTCTGGGTCACAGTGTCCTCATCTGTGTCACAGGGACATCTTCCTGGACCAGTGTCCCTGACAATCGGAAGGGGGTAATGCTTGCGGAACAGCTGCAAAGAGGAGAGGCTCCCTCATAGGCCTGAATGCGTGTGGCTTCCTTACTAACTTCTCCTCTAATGCAGAGCCGGTAAAGCACACAGGGGCCGTTCCAAGTCCATGACATCTGCACGATCTGAGCTAGCTTATGCACGGGACAAGGTCCACAAGGACCATTTGGCAGGTAGTGAGCTTCTGGTCATGGGGTCTGGCGGCTGTGGCTGGATGACCCCATTGCAGGGGTATCCTCGAAAGGATGCAAGCAGCTGGGGAAGGAGTCAATGCTTGCAACCCAGAGTGGGGTCCACAGACCAGCAGCATCCTCAACAGTGGCAGCGCCAGGGAACCCATAAGAAACGCAGAACCTCAGTGTGTCCGCACCTGCTCATTAATGGGATCCCTGGGGGGTTGTATGTACAAGAAATTTTAATAAATAAATAACATTTAGATGCAGTGGGTTAGGTGAGTCTTCAGGCTCAGTTGATATCTAAAAATGGGTAAGAAAAGACATATTGTTCTGATTCTCAACCCTACTCTGCTTTGGTGACCAAAGTATCTACCCTACTCTGCCCAGTTGAAGTTCTGGTCTAGTACCTAGTAAGGATTCCGATATTTGTTGACCGTATCAGCGGATGGATTCGTGAAGGAAGGGATGAGGGAGGAATGAGCTAAAAGCCTAAGGAAGGCTTCTGTGGTTCCAGAGGCGGGGCATGTGGCTGTCCCCTACCTGCGGTCCCGCTGTAGCCCTCCACCCTCAGCTTGTAGCGAGTCTTGGCGTCCCCCACACTGAACTTGTCGTAGACGGCGTACGCGGTCTCCCCGTGGTCACGCAGGTCCACCCGGAGCTCGTACTGCCCTTGGGCTGTGATTTTGTGTAGGTTGTCCAGCCCTGTGGAGGACAGGCGAGGGTTACAGAGGAAGCCTGAGTGACTGAGGCCATTGCTTCTACTCCATCACCCTGTAGGAGCAGCGGTTGGGCTCTACAAAGAGGTTCCGCCTCCCACAGACACGGCCTTGCGGTCTGGTCTGGTTTGCTCCTTGCTGGCACAACACCAGGTGAAATCTAGGGTGTTTCTGAGCCTCAGGGAAATTCAAGGTGGCATCTATGCCCTGCCCACCTCCTAGGGCATCGTGAAGATCCAGGAGATAAGGTGGAGAAAGCACTTTTAACCTCCAAAGCCCCTTGCAGGAGGAAGGCAGTGGATGCTAAGGGGGTGAACATTTCCCAGTGAGGGCGCCGGAGAGCGGAACAGTGCCCCCTGCAGGGAGATTGTGGGAAAGTGCTTGCTGCGCGAATGGATGGGTGGATGGATGGATGGGCGAATGGATGGTGGCTTCGTGGTGGTGTTTGGTGGCTTCGTGGTGGTGTTTGGGGAGATTTCAAGTGGCAGCTCTACTGCTTATTGGCTAGATTCTTGTGAGCACATGACTTCATTCCTCTTTTCCCACGTGCAATCCGGGAATTTTGTAGCTTGCGCAGGTGCTGGGTGTTCCAGGTTATGGCTATAAGGCCCATCCCAGCACCTGGAGCCCAGGATGGAAACAGTTAATAATATCAGTGAAGATGAGTCTGTTTGTGGTTCAGTGAATGAATTCAATCTAGGCTATCCTTCACGTCTGGTTGTTGGCTCTTCCTGGACCACATTTTTATTTTTAATGACCTAGAGAATTTAAAGTCTTTTCCAAGGAAGAGTTGGTATCCTGTGTCTACTACCAGAGCTACTGTTTCCTCCTAGGCTCTCTCTCTCTCCCATGGGTTGCTGTGGCTTAGGAACAATGACAAGGAGGGCAGAAATGGGCACTTGGGACGCACACAGGCAGGGGTGCATTACCAAGCCAGAATTCTTCTCTGCGGTCCCCAAACCCAGCAGCATAGGCTTTCCAGTTGCGATAGAAATCCTCACGTCCATTCTTGCGTCTCAGGAACACCTGGAACATAAGAATCAGGGCGCACGTTAGGTCTCAGAAGAAAGAGAAGGCATCTCTCTGACAGGAAGGGCATCGGAGCTGTGGGAAAAGCACCAGTCCCCAGCTCTGTCACTAACTTGCTGTGTGACTCTGGGCAGGCCACCTCCACCTGAAAAACAGGGATTAAAAATGACGATTAAAAAATTAAGATGGATCACTTGGTCTAAATGCATCACTCTGGGTAGGACGCTGATATGGGGAGAGGCCATGCACATGGGACAGGGGGATGTGGGCACGCTCTGTGCCTTTATGCTCACTTTGCTCTAAAAAATAAAGTTTATGGGGCCCCTGGGTGGCTCAGTCTGTTAAGCATCTGCCTTCGTCTCAAGTCATGATCCCAGGGTGCAGGGATGGAGCCCTGCATCAGGGTCCCTGCTCAGCAGGGAATCTGCTTCTTCTTCTCCCTCTGCCCTCCTCCATGCTCTTGCTCTCTCTCTCTCAAATTAAAAAAAAAAAAGATTTATTAATTAAAAAAAATACTACCCAGCTCAAACAGAAATGGGATTGAAATAATTCACATCAAACTCTTAGCACAGTGGTAGACAGCAAATGCTAATTAAGCCACATACTGGGCTCCATGACTGCCCTCATTTTTATGCATCACAGAGTTGTTTGAGGATCAGATCAGATAAATTACAAGAAAATTATTTTCTTCTGTTTTTTTTTTTTTTTCCCAGCTTTTTCCCCATTCCTTTCTTTCAGAGACCGCACCTGAGTGTCTCTGGATGACAGGCTCGATCTTGCAAAACCTCCAAACATCGGGGTCTGTGTACATGGGTGGACATGCCTCCCCCTCCCCTTCCCCACCTCCCCTGCTGTGCCCTCTGCCCCCAGGCCCCAGGCCTGAGAGCTGGGGATACTCACGATCCATCCACCCCCATCAGAGGTCATGTCACAGAAGACTTCCAGAGCCTGAGCCTTATCACCATTCAGGTAAATGGTGTAGAGGCCAGAGGTGGTGTCCCCATTCAGCATTGCTTGGGAGCAGTCCCGGGGGAATGGGTACAGGAGCCCAGCTGCAGGATAAGAAGGAAGAGTGGGCCTCTTAGAGCAGGAGGATTGGGGTAGGAGCTTTCAGACTGCAGCCCCACTGCATGCTGCCTGGATGTCTAGAGGCAAGCAGCTTGACCTCTCTCCGGTTCCGTTCTCTTGTGTGCAAGTCGGGGATAAAGCCTCTTTCGCAGCAGTGCAATGAGGGTTTAAAGATTATGGCTATAAGGCACCCAGCTCCATCCCTTCTATTCATGGAGGTCACCAGTGATGTCAGCCGGGTGGTGGGGGGAGAACAAAGCTGCCCTGAGGAGCGAGTATCAGGCTGACCTTGATCTACCTCGAGCAGATCCAGGTCCTGGCAGGATGGCTGGGTGTCTAGCTCAAGTTGGTGGCTCGCTGTGGATCAGGGCACTCTATGGAGCATCTAACAAGCATGCTTTCCGAATTCTTCAGAGGATTTGGGAGCCAAAGACAAGAGTTCTAGTCTTGAACTTGCACTCCTTTGCCTCAGGACCCTGGAGAAGTCATTTAACTGCTCTGAGCCTGGGAGGGACCAAACATGAATGCCTGGGAAACCTTCAAGTGCTCTAATGTGATGCAAAGCAACGTCAAACTTGACAGAAACGCAATCTTGGGCTATGCTGAGCAGGTGGGACAGAGAGTTAGCTGTTCTGACCTGACCCCTTCTGGCAAAGGGGACCCTGGCTTCTGCAGCAATGTCAGCAGGGATGTGCAGAGTGACTGGAGCCGTGTGTGAAGGGCAGGAGGCACTGGGATGCCCTCTGGGTACCCCACGCTCAGGGCTTTTCCAGAGGCCCCTCTCCCCCTCTCAGGAATGTGCAAGTCCTCTGAATTCACCAGAGAAATGCCTTGCACGTTTGCTGTCTGCAGACCACACCTGGTGGCCACGCCCAGAACCCCCGAGCCCAGATCTCCCTCTCACTCATGCTAGAACCTACAGTCATTTCATCTCTGGGAGCCTCTGCTACCCCTGCAGAAAACGGGACCTGATGATCCTACCAGCTTGGTGGGAGGACTGGTTTTGATTTTGATCATGGGCGGGTTTTGTAATGGCCCGCATGCTGAAGGAAAAAAAGGCCTCAGCTTATAGTGAGCCCAGCCCCTGGTCCGCACACTGGGCTAGGGGCTCAGAGAGCACAGGGGTCTTCTGAGGAAGGGATACTTGTGAATCCCATAGATGAAGAAACTGAGGCTTGCAGAGTGGCAGTAACTTTCCTCCCATCCAAGTACTAACCAGGCCCGACCCTGCTTAGCTTCCGAGATCAGACGAGATCGGGCGCGTTCAGGGTGGTATGGCCGTAGACGGCAGTAACTTTCCTAAATCACCCAGAGCAAGTGGTGGAGATGGGGCTTGTGTCCAGAGCTCTCACTACTGGCCCTCCTTCCCTCTCACCACGAGGTCCTTAACCTTCTGCACCCACATTCCTCGGGCTTGCAGGGAGAGGCAGGCACTGATCCTTTTAAGAGATTTGAGGGAAAAACTCAGTCATAGTCAGAGGAGAAGTGGAGGGTTGGTCTTGTCTCACAAAGTTCGATCTCAAAGCCCAGCGGAGCCCGGAGCCCCTTACTTGTGGTAAAGACAGTCTGGACCAGCTTGCTCCTCAGGGGCCCATTCAGTGCCTGGATCTTGGCGGTGTAGTGGGTGGAGGGGCTCAGCTCTGCCAGGCTATAGGAGGTGGTTTCTGGACCCAGAATGACTTCCTAGGGGCAGAAGAAAGAATGTAATAGTCCTTTGCCACATAAATCCTCAGGGTACAGATGATACATTCATTCATTCACCCATCCATTCATTTCTTCATTCAAAAGGATCCACTGAGTCTCACTCGATGTCAGGCTCCATGCTCACTTCTGGACATGAAAGACAGGGGAGGGCAGCATGAGCAAATGTCCTGAGGCCAGAAGGGACAGAGGAGGAAGTAATGACCTAGGTGAACCACACTTTGTGCTGGGTGCTGGAGTGGTGGAAGAAGTGGGCAAAGACCTGATTACAAAGGGCCTTAAAGTGCCAAGCTATGGAACTTGAAGCTTATCATGATAAGGAATGCGGATTCCCAAAAAGTTTTTGAACAAGTGAATGAAGTGAACCCAGCTTAACTTGGAAGCAAGATGAATCACACAAAGGGCAAAGGGTTTAGATTCTCAGACCAGTTATATCAGTGGTCCCTAATAAGGCTCTTTTTCACAGTCCTTTGGGAAGCTTGAAAATAATACAAAGCCTGGGCTCCATCCCGGACTGGCCACATCATAAGAGCCAGAAGTGGGGCTCTCCCAGGCACATACTGAAGAAGCTCCCCGAGCTGTTCGGATGCAGTCAGCGTGGGGATCTCGAGTCAAGGGATGACTGCAGGAGCTCAGCAGGCAAGAGCAAAGGCCTGAGCCGACCCAGCATGTCTCCTTCTAGAACAGAGATATCCAGGAGACGCATGTGTGTCCCTCCACCACCAGACCTCTTCGCACTCCCCCCTGTAGTTTGTGACTGCTCACGGCACTGCTGTCTGGAGAACATTTGTTTCAGCTTTCAGGAAGTCTTCCTCCTTTTCAAATCCTCTTTCCAGCTTCCAACGCCAGTGAATTCACTTTTTAGCAGATGACCTTGGTGTCTGGTATTCAACCTACGCTGCTAGCAAACCCAGCCCAGCTGTGCTGTGACCTGCAAACCAGCCGGCGAGGTGTAGACAATACCGAATCAGTGCGGAGGTCCCGCAAGGTTCTCTCGCATCCTCATGCTGGGCAGGTGGGCTCTCCTGATTCTTCCATGGGGGAGGAGGGGTGGGGAACTGACTTCCAGAGAAGCTGAGGGATCCACTCTCACTCCGTAAGTGGTGGGGGGCAGGGGCCAGTTTTAACTCCTGTCTCCCCACAACCTGCCCAGGACTCTCTCCTCCTGCACCAGGTTGGTTTTCTTGAGTGAAACATACAGTGATGGGGACTAGACATGCAGGAAGGTAAGTCAGTAGGCTGACACATGTGACCCAGTGACCTTTACGTGGCCCCCAGGTCTGGTCCCTGGGGAAGGATCAGCTATTAAGCTGGGTTCATTGAATTACTTGGGGATAAAATTATGACTCAGCTCTCTCAGCGGCTGTGCGAAGTCCTTTTCTAGGCAATCAGGGTAGATCGAAATGAGGCTCAGGACTTGAGGTAAGCTCAGTTCTAGGAAGGGCGCTGGTGAGTCCACTGCACTCATTTTACAAATGGGAACACGACACCTAGAGAAGTTGAGGGACTTGCCTCCACGCACACAGTGAGTCAGTCTGTTGTTCTGCCAAGTCAAAGTAGGGCCACGGGAGTAAGTAGAAATGTGTGTCCACTTCTAGTCAAACATGGCGGATTGGACATACCAGTTTAGCTCTGCTTTCTTTTAGAATGAGAGTGAAGGGACAGAAAGTACAAGTCCATGAGGATGAAGTGGATGACAGATGAGACAGACAGAGGCATGCCATGTCCACAGAATCCTGACGGATGGGAAGGGCTGCGGTGGGGTACCGAGCGAGGGGACAGAGCCCAGCAGGCTGCGGGGAGAGCTGGCTGAGTGGGGGTGGGGGGCCAGCCCGAGGCTGGCTGACGAATGCCGCAGGGCCCAGCAAGTTCAGGAACGGAATATGTATAAAAGCAAAGATGCCTTTGAAGGCCGGTGTGGGGCATGGCTGAACAAAACTTTGTTTAACAGCTTAAATAAGGAACAGATTCCAAGTTCTCCCCATTTCTCTAACCACCCACCCCATCCCGCCCGCCCCAGTCTGGATGGCTGTCCTTCCCAGTCCAGATGAAAGGCTGAGGTGTACTCTCTGGAGACACTGAGCCAGAAAGAAGACTCTGGATTCCAGTCTGCCAGGCCCAGCGGAGCTATCTGGGAACAGAATTAAAGGTGTGTGCACGGCGGGGGCCCAGGCTCCTCCTCCAACTCCACTCCGGGCAGCTTGGCTTGAAGGAGTTGGAGGATCCTCTAGGGAGGTGGATTAGGTCAAGAAAAAAGGCTTACGGAGCTGTTACTTTCGAGTCCCCCAACAAAATTGCTGGGCACTTGCTTACTCTGTGGTAAGCCCTATAGCCCTGTTAGTTGGCAAGCCCTGTGTCTGCCGTCGGAACTCCCAATAAGCTGTTTTGTTCTTGACGCAAGTACAAAAGGACCATCAGACACTGGGTTGAAGTCTCCACCATGAAAGATGAAGACCCAAATCAAACAACAGCAGTGAAACAGAAAAAGAATGAATGAATGAACGAACAGAACAGAACTTGGAGACACTATGCAGGTTGTAGAATAAAACACCAGTAACAGGGCACCTGGGTGGCTCAGTGGGTTAAGCCTCTGCCTTCTGCTCAGGTCAAGTCCCACATCGGGCTCTCTGCTCAGCAGGGAGCCTGCTTCCCCCACCCCTGCCTGTCTCTCCGCCTACTTGTGATGTCTCTCTGTGTCAAATAAATAAATAAAATATTAAAAAAACCCACCAGTAACATATACTCTTAGAGATAAAGAGGAGAGGATAGGCAGAATACAAACAATATGCAAGAGAAAGATGGATGAACCCAGAATAAGGAAAAGATTGTGGAAATGTAGAGTGTGATGACCAAAATGAAAAGTTCAACAATGAGTTCAGAAAATAAAGTTTAGAGATCAAGTTCACTTTCGTGAAAGGAAGGGCTAAAGTTATTTCAAAACGGAAGGTAAAAGAAAAGATGTTAAGGGTCAGAGAATATAAATAACATTTGTCGTAGATAGTATTAATAATTGTTGTCATAAGAACATGGTGACATATGTTTCAATATATAATGGAATGACGCCACCTCTGATATTGTATCTATGGCGAAGATGCTAAAGAAACCCTTGGCTTTTGCTCAATAAAACATTAAAAGACCATTCACCCAGCTCCTAGAACGTCCGCAAGTCTTGTGAGCAGTGGTTCTTTACCTATCAAAACTGGGAGTCTGGTTAAAGGGAGACAGGGAGGCTGGAGATATGATTGAGAAGGTCTGGCATGGCATCCAATCCCTGTTAATTTTTTTGTTTGCAGCTCCCTAGCTGCACTGAGATGTAGAAACAGCCCCGGGGTGATTCTTCTTTCCACTGAGGATCACGTCCAAGTTTCAAATGGGAGTGGGGAGTTTATATACTGCAAGATACCTTGACTGTGCCATCGACAGATTCATACACCAACAGGTAACCGGTGACCGACGCCCGGGGGGCTCTCCAGGTGAGGAGGGCGGTTTCCGACTGAACTTCAGTAGCAGTCAAGTCTCTTGGAGAATCAAGGTCTGCAGAAGGTAAGTCATTTGTCAGCAAATATGTCAGCAACTCTAGGACAAAACTCCCTTGGCTGGGTTGTCAGGAAGCCTGGCTTTCCCTTCCATTCATCTACAGGACCTTGGGTGGAACCTTTCCCATCTGTAAGGAGGAGGCTGTGTCATGTGATCTCTGAAGACAGAATTCTCTGTGGTTCGTTTCATCCTGAAGGTCAGATTTTCCTGAGCCCAACACACTCTAGATTGGCCTAGGGTGGATTTGGGGAGAAAGACACAGCTGGGAACATGATTCCCAACCCCTCTGGGTCCTGAATAAGCGAGCAGGCAGATGAATGCTAATATTGGCATTCACCCCTACCACAAGAGGATGCTTCTTCACTTTCTCGGCCTGCTGCAGTTTGCAAAAAGATCTCATTATGTAAAAACCTAATGGACATCTAGGAAAACATACCTGAAAAATCCTTCTCTTAAAAATATTTCCCTGCCTAGAACAAGGATCATTAAATACTGGGTTGAGGGCCAATGGGGACTGGTTTTACACTTTAAAAAAGCCCTCATCTTAAAACCATTTCCTAGTCCATGGGGAGAACGTGGTCATTTCAGTTCAAAAGGAAATGATGTGTTTCTTAAGGTCCTGATTGAGGGGGCGCTGGTAAATTTAGCTGATGCTGATGTCATCACATTGCAAGGATCTGACTTAAGAAAGAAGGAGTTGGAGAGCATGGCCATTTAAGATGGAGGCTGTGGGTGGGCTGCTTCCAGCTCCCGGCGTCTCTGTACCTGTTGTGAACTTAGCAGTGATGACGGAGCTCTTCTGGGGCCCTTTCTCTGCAAAGATCCTCAGTGTGTACTCCGTGGCAGGCTCGAGGTCGGTCAGAGCGTACTCCACCGTGTTCCCGGACACTGTGCGCGTAATTTCTGGCACTAAACATGAAATACACACACCGAGGCAGTTACCACTCCCCGTGCGAACCATCAGCACACTTGGCACATGGTGCACACACCTACTACTAGCAGAAACTTTCAGGGACCCTGCGGAAAAGCAAGTCTGATTTCTGAAATGACTCACTCCCTGTTCTCTCTCTTGATCACTCACCCCATACACAAAGGATTTATCATATGGAGACTGGATTTTTCCACGCATCAAATCGGGAGGAAGGGGACCTGGGGGTCAGGAGGTGTTGCCATATGGCGCTGTCTGGGGGAGCTTTGCAGCGGAGGCTCAGGAACCAGCTGGAGGAGAGCTGCAGCTAATGTCTCCAGCCTCAGGCTGCCCAGATTTAATGCTACTTGCTCTCCCCTCTTTTTCACTTACTCTCATGTGCTTTTATAATCTGACAAACATTGTTAAATCATGAGGCTGGAGAACCACAAAAATCGGGCAGCTGCAGATGTACTAAAGCCTCGTTACTGCATCTCAGACCCATTGGGTCAAGTCCAGTGGGGAAACCAAAGCATGGCGCCAGGTGGGTGTGCTTATTTCCTGATCACAGGTGACCGACTACCTGGGCTGGCCGGGGACTGAGAGATTTCCCAGGGCATGGGACTTTCAGTACTGGAACTGGGAAAGTCCTGGGTAACCTGGGATGAATTGATCGTCTTGTTTCTCACCCATGAAACCCCCTCTCGTGGACCAGGCCCTTTTCTAGGTCTGCCTCTACTAATCCCATATTCCCTGTGAACAATGCTCTGGTTCACTGTAGGTACATCACCAGCTGCCCTGACTCAGAGTTCGCTCATTGGGAATATTTAAGAATTGAAGAGATGAATGAGTGAATGAATAGAAGAATAAAAAGAACAAACCCCCAAATCTCTCTTCCCACACTCTCCAGCTTGCTCTATGCCCATAAAGAACTCTCTTAGGTAGTGGCCCAGGAGTGAATGCAGACTTTCATAGGCTCCAGGCATGGGTCACGGCGTCCCTACATGTTGTCACTGTGTGTAAAACAATCCTGAACTGAAAAATAGGAAACTTAACATATGCCTTGGGATTCAGATAGTGAAGTCTTCTTCTAGAGTAGCTCATTACAAAAGCATGAATTCATTCTCTGAAAAACAATCTCTTTCTCCTCTCTCTTACTTGTATTTGATCTTATGTTTTGGTGGCCATGATGTGTTGGTGCCCAAACAAGTGTTTAGTCAGCCAACTAAGCAAATTAATTAGCACAGATGTCTGCAAACATGAGGACAAAAAAATTTCTGATTTCTCAATTGCATCTGTTACCTCCTCTGTAGCCTCTAAGAGGCCCAGGCTCCCCAGTGCCCCCTGAAATAGCCTGTTTATGACTATGGATTCTGAACTCATTCTTTGTAAGAGATGGGAGCTGCTGCCTGGAGAGGAAGGCTCATGGTGACAGGCAAGGAGACTAACAGGTGAGGGGGACAGGCTGGGGGAACACATACATGCTGGAGATGTGCCCTTAGTTTTCCTCCAAATGGCCTACCGGCCTTCCTTGGTATAACCACAACATTGATGCCCTTCACTTGTCAAAAAGCAGGGGAGGATGGGTGAGGTCTCCCTTGCTTCCCTCTGGCCAGGCCCTCCTCACCGGCCTATCCAGCCCCGGCTTCAGCCCATGAGTCTATTCTGAGAACCACAAGGACATCACTGGCCTTCTCAAGCTACCCATGTATTTTTGCCATCCTGGGCCAAACATGACAGGGAGGAGGAAGAACGACACAACAGACACTCCTCCTGGTGGGGAGGGTCTTAGACATGGCCTTACCTCTCTCCCCTGTGTAGGAGATGATGTAATTATCCACCGGGGCGATGGCTGGCTGCCACATGGCCAGGGCTTCCGTGTCGGTGATGTTGGCTGTCACCAGGCCAGATGGGCCATCCAGAGCTGCAAAGAAAGATGATGATATGTTGGAGAGCTAGGCCATGGTGGGGTCAGACATCAGCCCACAGCTTCTCCGCTCTCTCACTGCTCCTGGACTCCTGGGGTTGGGACGTGGCACCTGGTGTGCGCAGAGTTTCGCATCCTGAGTCTGGAGCGGGGATGCCCTGGGTTTGAGTCATGATGCTTTTCCTTGCTGCCTGGGCTCTCTTGGGTCTCTGTGTCCCCACTTGTGGAAGGGGCATCCTCATTCTGTCTGGCTTTATCCTCAGTGATACTCTGGGGCTTACACGATAGTGGAGGTGGAAAGGAGCTGTATAAACATCATGGGGGTTATCGCTGTGGTTCATCACTGTTCCCAGGGCAAGAACTTACAAAACGGGAAGCCTCCCAGAGTCAGGGCTGCCAGAGGCTCTTCTGGGCTTTGAGTGAGAGCACCAGTAAGGGGGCTGGTGGGCACTGTGGAGCCCCAGAAGCTGGCAGTCCCCGGTTCTAGTGTGCCTTCTCTGCCTAGCGTCATTTCTTCAGGTGTCCCAGGGCAGCTGCTAGAAGGATGAACGAGGCACTGCATGTGTGAAACGTGCTGGGGCAACGCTCGCTCATGGCTGCTGCTATTAGTAACATGGCTGTTAACATCACTGGCATCTTTGACGTGATTCCCAAATGACTTGTACTGACAGAGGACACTGGCCTGTTTAACCGACCCCTGCGACGACCCAGCATCCCTTTCTCAGAAGTTAATGTAAATAGGACTATGATCTTCTTGCATTTGCATTTATGACTCAATTATCCCAGGACAACAGCCCTGGGAGGCTGGAGGGCAGCTGTCAGCAGCTCATTTCACAGACGAGGCTCCTGAGCCCCAAGAGATGTGATGACCGGCCTGAGAAGCAGGCAGAGGCAGGGTACTTTTGGGAGCCCACATGGTCTGCTCCGAGCTCCTTCCTGCTTCAGCCTGTCTGTACAGGATCTCCTTTAAATGTCCAGGACAATGGGTCTCGGGAGGGAATGCATCCGCCGTCTGCAACCGGAGAGCCCATAAATGAAAGATTTCTATGGGGGAAATACGGGCCTGTGTGGAGAGCAGAGAGGACTCTGGGTTCAGATGGGATGTTATAATTGCATATAATCAACTCTTTTTGATTATTAGGGTATTTTTAAAATTTCCTATGAGGCCCGCTCTTTGGATCCTTTAATGGATTAGACTGGATAATTGCTCTTCTATCAAAGGATAAATTGTTCAGAGACATGGCTGCCTGAAGAGAAATTTTCCACTTCATTCTCCCTCAATGCAATTCATTATTTCTCCCTCCTTATAGTACGTTGTACAAATCAGGTTATAATAGGAAAATAATCCTCTATTTTAGAAGAACACGAGGCTTGGAGTGAGACTGACCTAAGTTCAAATTTGCTCCAGCATGTAGTAGTTTGGTGGCCTTGGCCAAGGTATTTCTTTTCCCTGGATCTCAGTTTTTTCCTCTGTAAAATGGGAACGATAGAAGGCATTTTCATGGTTTAAATGCAAAGGGTTTAATAGCAGTGCCTGGCATGCAGGAGCTGCCCAATCAGGAACGGTTACTTTAAAGCAATCCCTGTTCTGTCTGTGCGAGGCACCTGCTAAAAGGATTCCCGGTGGATTCACGTGCAGTCATTTACATCTACAGGTTGTTTTAAATAGATCATGTCATAAATTATGGCACCCTGCAAAGGAAGCAGAATTGTACCCATTTTACAGCAGGAAACTAGATCCTAGAGAAATTAACTGACAACTCACGTATCTCTAAGTGGTACACTTGGCATTTCAACGTAGGTCAGTAAGACTCCCAAACTGTGTTCTTTCTTCCACACTAACCCAAGAAATGAAGGCTCAGGACGGTGAAGGATGAAATCAAGGTTACCCTGCCTGTAAGAGGCCAGGGACCAGAAATGAGGTCTCTGGTGCGCCACATTCACTCCATTTCTCACTAGGATTTCCCCAAATAAAAGAAGTTTTTCCAGCTGCTGAGTCACAAGCAATCATGCATAAAGTGAGAAAAACACCTGTGGCGAATGATCCTGAGACTGGTTCACTTTCCTCGAAGCCCTTCATGGCGACGACGCTGACAAGGTACTCTGCTCCCGGTAAGAGCCTCACTAGCCTGGTCCGAGTCTTGGTTCCATCCACGATTACCACTGATGGTGTCCCTGGAACAGGGCAAAAGCAAGATCAGGAATGGTGAACCTCACTAAAACTTACTATTGCCCCAAGAACGGGTGTATCTGATTTGGAAACGAAACTATATCTTGATCCAGTACCATTTTCTTGACTTCCTCTCATTTACTCCTGCCCTCTGGCATAAGAGAAGACGTCTTACTTTTTGTATAATGCTTTTTTTCCATCAGTGCAGATGCCAAAAACCCAGCCAGGAGGGGAAAAAAACATGAAGTCACAATGTGCTAAAAATGGCAAGATTCCGTTCAGTAGAGAGCTGGCATGTTTGTATTTATTTATTTTCCCCCACAAAGAATACGAAAAGCTCAGTATGTAATGTATATCTCATTTATTTAACCCATTGTCTTAGCTTTGGAGTATACAGACTCCCTTCCCAGCAGACAGCCTACTCTTTTTTTTAATTTTTTTAATTTTTTTAATTTTTTCAGCATAACAGTATTCATTATTTTTGCACCACACCCAGTGCTCCATGCAATCCGTGCCCTCTACAATACCCACCACCTGGTGCCCCCAACCTCCCACCCCCCACCCCTTCAAAATTCTCAGATCGTTTTTCAGAGTCCATAGTCTCTCATGGTTCACTTCCCCTTCCAATTTCCCTCAACTCCCTTCTCCTCTCCATCTCCCCTTGTCCTCCATGCTATTTGTTATGGTCCACAAATAAGTGAAACCATATGATAATTGACTCTCTCTGTTTGACTTATTTCACTACAGACAGCCTACTCTTTTAAGAAAAGAAGATGGTCACAGTCAAGACTGTGCTCTTATATTTATGAAGAAGGCTGCAATTTCTGTTTCCTAGAATTTCAGGGCTGGTAAAGAGCTTATATACCAGCAAGCCAAACTTCTATAGAGCTGTTACAGCCTCGCTCTGAAGAGGTATCAGCCATGCTTTCAGGACACACTACCACCTGCCAGAATGTCTTTGCGCAGATCTGACGGAGCATCCCCCCTGCCCCTACCATGGTCTTTGTTCTAGCCCTTGTGTGTTGAACTAGAACTCCCAGTTCCACTAGCAAAGCCACAACTCCCCATCTGCACTGAGATGGACACATCTGAGGACCAAAGGGTAAAACCTCACATACATGCAGGTCAGGATCAGCTTTTCAGATGAGTGTGCTCAAAGAGAAAAGGACCAGTGTATTTAGAGTCTCTGCCATTGTGTGAAAACAACACTGGGGTCTATTTCTCATAGGAGTAGAGGGGTTTCAAGGCCAGAGAGGGTCTTCATAAAATGACCCTTTGCAAGGCACTTCCTCCAAGGACCTTACAGTCCTTTACAAATGAAATCTATAGAGATGGTTTCCAACAGAAGAAAGTAATTTTCTTTGGTCCTATTTGGGAGTCTCAAAGTTATGAGAGTCTCTTCACTATCCCACTCAAACCCTCCAGGGGCTGCTCCTCCTTCCACCCCCCCTTCCAGGGCCCTACCTCCTGCAATGGGCACGTAGGTAACCCGGAAGCTCTCCACCTGGGCAGAGGGCGCCATCCAGTTGACAGCAGCCGAATCTTCAGTGATGTCTGAAAAACTGATCTCCTTCGGAGAGCCCATAGCTGTCAAGGAGAAAGCACATGAGAAACCCAGAAACAGTCAACTCTCTTGCTCGTCAATGATTCTTTCTGGATTCCTTATCTAAGAAGACTCAGCCTCTAGAGTTAGTGTCTGAGCCAAGCCTTGAGGATGGAGAATGCGGTGATCTGTGGTCAAGTTGTGATTTGACAGAGACAACTGATCCCTCATTCAGGCCCAGGGCCCAGGGCCGTAGAGCTGGCATTAGGTTTTGTTCAAGTAGAATGTTAACACCCAGCTGATACCTGAGGAAGTGAGGCTGGGTGGTTTCACAGCTTGGAATATGCCATCCTAGAATTTCTCAGTTGTAGCATTTTTTCCCCCAAACCTTTGCTTTCTAGTTCCTTTTATTAGATGATTCCAAGACTTGACAATTGTGTGGTGCTTTGTAACCGATAAGGATTACTCCTCATTTAGAAACTTCTGAGAAGAAGGTGTGGTTGTAGCCATTTTACAGAGGAGGAAACTGAGGCTTGGTTCACCGACGCATGTTGCTGTGGTGTGACCTTTCTGGGCCCAGGACCGGGCAGCAGAGCTGGCGCAGTCCGGGGATCCTGGAAATAACATTGACATGGAAACTGACCTCGATGAACCCATTCCCAGAACTGGATGGAGGTCCAGAGCCTGGAGAGCAAGCAAAGTAAACACAATACCTCCTGCACATGGGTCTACCTGTGGGGAGAGCCTTGCCCACGGGTCAGTTTCTATTACATAAATACCTCCCCGCAAAACCCAGTTTCTGCTGGCTTTTCCTGTGTATTTTTTGGCTTAGCTCTTTGCCCTCTTCAGCTGACCATATTTAACCAGAGATCAGGAAACAATTTTCAGGTCTCCGGGGAGCTCATTTCCTCATCTTTTCCCTCTCCAACCCACGTTGATCATTAAGTTTTAAAACCCCACAGCCCACGTGGGGGAGATGTTTTCCCCCCTCTCCATTTCTGTTTCTCTCCTCTTTTGGCTTTCTCCTGTGACCTTTCCTCCTGGTTGTCAGACTCTGTGGCTGCCTGGGGTTCTGCCCTTTCCTTGGAACCAAGCTTTGAAACCACAAGGGCTCTGGAGCCTGGAAGATCTTGATTGTCCAAATACCGCGGAGGGCCCTGGCAACCTGGGGTGGTTCCCTTCACTTCTGTGAGCACCAGTTGCTCCATCTGTCAGTGGGAGAAGTCATGCCCACCTATGGGAATATTTTCCAGGATTAGCAGATCTAATGGGTGTAAAACCCCTAACAGAATCTTGCAGAGAGTAAGAATTCAGTAAAAGTGATTGTTCTCTCTTTATTTTCTTCCCCATGTAATTCTTTTTCCCATGGGCTACCCTGATTTTGAAGCAACTCCCAGGAAAGATCTGGATAAGGTTGGCTGAAAATAAAACCCAGTGAGG
The DNA here is from genome assembly GCF_902655055.1 of Lutra lutra. NCBI lineage: Eukaryota > Metazoa > Chordata > Mammalia > Carnivora > Mustelidae > Lutra > Lutra lutra. Next base: position 76,804,526 of record NC_062290.1, read on the forward strand.
TGTGTGAAAGCAGGCACCGGGGCTCTCCTGTGGCTAGCCTTGTCCAGGTGGCCCTTCGCTCTGACTGCAAGCCTCAGCACGTTTTAGATGGATCTCTGTGGCCACAGCCTTTTCCTCTAGATGCCAGGTTTTCTCATCTACCAAACGGCAATATCATCTGCCCTGTCTTAGAAGACTTTAGAATTTGTCGCGTCATACAGCGTGCGCACCTGATGGCCGTGCTCCATCAGAATGGCAGCAGGGAAATAGCTTTGCTTAATAACTTGATGGAATGGCCTGGGAGGGATGGGAATCCAGGTTCAGTGTTGTGCTATTTTTGGATGATAGGCCTTTCTCGGTGTGAAAGACTATGTGTGATTTTAGCATATCTCCTTCTGTCATAAATAGCGCCCATAAGCCTCCAGCACCACAGGAGAGGAGATGGTCAATGGGAACCTGAAGACAGAGCCTCCCACAGCAACTAAATCATTCTGTTGAAGAGTTGGGAGACATAAGCACAACGATGCCTCTCTTTTCCCAAGTGGATGCTTGGTTTTCAATAAAAACTCCATTAGGGAAATATTTGGAGTTGCTAAAAACTCCCAAGGAGGTAGAAGAGGGCTTCCATCTGCAATTTGCATAAAAAGTTGCCATGCCCAAATCTGGAGCAAATGTCCATTGCTTTAATGAGGTGGCCATGAAAAGTCATTTAAAAAAATTTATTCTCCCTTCAACATGTTTTTACCAAATACTTAATATGTCCCAGGTCCCATATTAAGCTTCGAGGATAGCTACTGGAACCAGTATGGTTTAAGAGCAAGGATTTGGGGGTTAGACTGACCTGGGTTTGAATTCTGTTCTGGCTTTCCTAGCTTAAAACACCTTACACCCTTAGCCTCAGTTTCCCCAACTGTGAAGTGGGTTGAATTTGGCTTTCCCTTGGTCTGGCTGTGTCACGGTGATTCGTGGAGATAAAGGTGTCCGTTGCCCTGCCCATGCGGCATGGAGGACATGCCTTGTAATTGGTGGTTACCGTCTCTATGCCTCATGGGAGTCAGAGCCCGAGGGACGGAGCATGAAGAGCCTGGTTCACACAGGATTGGGTCTCTGCAGGCCTGCTGGGTCAGGCCCCCGGACACAAAGTCATTGCCACTAGGTGGTGCGTGGTTTCAAGTGCATCTGAATTGGAACTGGGCAGAGGAGTTGCGAGGTTAACTGTCTGGGAAAGGGGGCTGGTTTCTGGGAATTGGGAGAAGGGGCACTGACTACCCCCATGGCCTCTGGGGTGGAAGGGAGTACGGAGGGTGTGTGTCTAGGGGCGGTGACGGAGACAGGTGAAGGAATCATCTCAGGCTCCTCACTAAGCACTCTAATCTCCAGAAGAGGAAGACAAAGCTATCATACTCCGTGGCTGGGTTTTTAACTATTTTCTGTCTGTTCCAGGGCCCCTCCATTTGGTGCACGGAGGCACACTGGTGTTTAGCTCCCCAGAGACCAAAAATGCTCCTGGCAACTCTGGACTTTCCAAAGAGGGACCATGGCTGTTGGGAGGAATTGGCACAAACTTCCATTTGCCATTGCAAATATAGGGATTAACCTATGAATCCATTAGTAGGGGCTGGGGAAGCAAAGAAGGCATATGGGATTATCTCTCTGATCCAGTAAGCAAGAAACCCACATATACCAGACTGTGAAAGAGTGGTTTTCTTCAAATCTTTTAAAAAAGAGAATAATAGATTTATGTCTAATTTTGTCTATTTCTACAGACAAAGAAGTGGCAATATCGAATGCCTGTATTTTGAGAAGCTAGGGAGCAGGGATGGAGTTGCAGAGAGACTTTGCTATAGATCCTTTCTAAATTTTTGAACTTTGAACCAAGCACCCCTTTAAAAAATTAAATTTACATGAAATCACCCAAACATAGTAACAGTTAGTATTGTTACAACGGGCAAGGAAACGAAATATTTGACATTCATGATCTTCCTTAAACCTCATGGTTGAGGGGCGCCTGGGTGGCTCAGTGGGTTAAGCCTCTGCCTTCTGCTCAGGTCATGATCCCAGGGTCCTGGGATCGAGCCCTGCATCAGGCTCTCTGCTCAGCGGGCAGCCTGCTTCCTTGCTCTCTCTCTGCCTGACTCTATGCCTACTTGTGATCTCTATCTGTAAATAAATAAATAAAATCCTTAAAAACAAAGAAAGAAAAAAAAAAACCTCATGGCTGAATTCTGAGTTAAATTCTACTTGCCAGATGGGGAGACCGAGGCTCAGAGGGGAAAGGAGACTTGCCCAAGACCGCACAGCTGGTAGAGCAAGGATTAGGCTCCAGGGACTCTCCCCAGAGGCTCTAGGCCAAATCGCTGTATGCGCCGCCCCTGACCCTGACCGCCCTTTCTGCCGCTGGGCACTCGGGGCTGGCAGCTGGTGCTCTGGGAGTGAGAGGAGAACCTGCAGCAGCTTTGATGAGGATAAAGAGGAACAGAACATCCCAGAGAAGGGTTTACAACTACGCAGGGAAGGAAAGAAGAAGGAGGATGGAAAACAAGAGGGAAACTTCATAAAACACATGAGGTTACAATGGAATAAGGCGTATTCTGTCTAATGGAGTCACCTGTCCTGTCCTTTCCAAGTATGGAGCAAGGGACGCAGGCACATGTGGGCACATACACACACAAACACACACACACGCACACACACACGCACCCTTACTTCTCGTTGGCTTTGAAATACAAATCCCCAGAATAAGAAATCAAAGAAAAGCTTTTCCGAAAGAGCAGGGTCTTTCTTTCTTTTTTTGGTTCTTACAAAAAGAAAAAAAAAAACAAAAACAAAACCCTCTTGATTATTCCTTCTTTTTTGGCTTTAGAACTGCAGGGCCTCTAGCAAAAAAGATTGGCAAAACAAAATCAGTGATCAGAAGCAAACGTCGAAAGGCAGTGTCTGCAAACCGAGGTCAAAATCAGGCTCAGTCTGTGATCTGAGGTTGTTTTATGCGCAGCCACAGGGAGGAGGAGACAAGGACCCGCATCCCATGGACAGGCTGTCCAAGCTACTAAGAAACGGGTTTTCCTTCACCTGGACTGCTGTCTGCACTTCGGCGTTTCCTCCACACCCACAGATAAGGATTATGGTTTCTGTAGGTGGCTTCTCTGAGAGAGCTCCGAGGGTCCTGCACCTTGACATGGTAATGCCCCCACCTATGCGCACAGAGTTTTTGGCTAACGTGCTGCTTTTCAGAGACGGCAAGTATGTACACTCATTGGTTCTCTGTCATCCAGCCTGCTTACATTTAATATTAGTATTATTAATATTATAATTATAATTATAATATTAATTATTAATTAGTATTAAAGTAAGTATTAAAATACAATAATAAAATAGTATTAAAATAGCCGTGTTTGGGTTCTACACCAAACCTGGCCGTGTGACGTGAGGCAAATCGCATCTTTCTGCACGAGCAGAAGAGGCTGGGCTACCCCCTTCCTTGGTCCCTTTTACCTCTTCCTGTGCTTTTGTGATTCTTTCTTCTGATTCCTCTTGAAGCAGTCTCTCTAGGGAATGCTAGTTTCTCCTTCTCCCTTAGTTTCAGGAAGGAATTCACCACACCTGTTATAGGTCTTTCCCGCTAAAGAGTCCTGTTACCAATCAACTTCCTTTTTCCTCCTTGGAACAACTCATAGGGAAAAGGGTTTGCATTTTCCCCTCTAGTGCCTTTTAGACCTGCCATGGAGTATCTATCCTATAAAATCATGAATGTCACGATGAGCAGCCTGTCGACCTTGTCAGCTCCCTCCTTTGATCCTTCCTGAGCACGCAATGGATTATTTACACATTGCATCTGATAAATATTCATCTTTATAGGTGGAGGTACCACTTCTCCATTATCCCCTGCACATTGTAAGGTCAAACATTTGCCCAGAGTACCTCTGCATCCAAAAAAAAAAAAAAAAAAAAGCGATAATCGGCTGGAAGAAGGGTCTTTGGAATTTAAAAACTGCAATAACTGTCATGATGATGATGTATTAATGAAAATAATGCAACTCCAGTTAGCTTTAATTTGCAGAGCCCTTGCTATGCACCAGACCCTCTGCTGTGAGCTTGCCATGAATTATCTCATTCAATCCTCAACAACCCCATTAAATAAATGGCATCCTGCTCCTCTTGCACGAAGGCTCAGCCAAATTTTCCACACTCGCACCGTCTGTAATTGAAAGAGCTTGGCTGCGTTCAAAGCTCTTGCAGTTTCCCAGCCCTGTGAAAGAAGACCCCCGCGCCAACGACTTTTCTCGGTTTTCTCCTGTGGAGGTACGGTACCTGTGGTTGCTAAGGCACGGACTGGTTGGGATCGCCTTCCACTGCTTATTCCATAGAGCTCAATCTCATACTCGGTGGCCTCTCTGAGACCCGTTATGTCCCTGGTTCGTTCGGGGGCAAGTAGGGTTATTTCCAGTGGCTCAGACTGCTTTTTGGTATCTCTGATTTTGAGAACAAAACTGTCGAAGACCCCTTCATCAGCTGTCCAGGACAGACGGAAACCATCTGGGGTGGCATCTGAAACCAGAAGGTTATCCACCTCTGGCTCGGCTTCTAGAGGAGGAGAACATGGTGGGAGGAGGAGAGAAAACATCATTTACCAGCCCGTGCAGTCTTCTTCTGCGGGATGAGGGGGGGTGAGGGTGGGTTATTAGTATGCACTGGCCCTGGCTCTCAGGGACAGAAGTGTCCTGAGTTCCCGAAAATAAAATCATTCAACACAAAAAAGTAGGTCTAGGAGAAGGGGAAGATGGAGTTCATACATCCAATACAAGCCAAGTGGATGCTTGTATATGTGAGTTTTGTCTAAAAGCAATTCTATCAGTCCACATCTGGACTCTGCTTTGGCCCCTCCCATGCATTATTAAACAAGTTCAAAGCCAGTAACTTGTTTACATTTGCTCTCTGTCTTCCAATGGCTGAGTGCCCATCCTCTGTGAGACCTTTGTCTTTTTCTTTTTAAAAAGACAAATAAACCAGTATTAACGATCTGTAGAGTTGCCCATGATGATACTGCTGATTATATTTCCCTTGATCCTGAGCAAAATGGCTTTTAAAATGTTATGTTATGGTCTTTTTGCATTTTTCTTGGAACTGTTGTACTCAAGAAGGCTCCTACTCTTGACTTTGTTGCTTGCTTTTTAAACCATTAGACAGGCATTCAGAGGATAGAACTGAGGCTTGAAACCTCTTGTACTCCATACTTTGGACTCAAGGTATGATCTTGGATTGCCTTCACTAGACAAAACTCATTGTCAAGGTAAATTTAGAGCTGAGTTTCCCAAAGTGTACTCAGAACAAACCATTCCTCTTTGCTCCTCTTCCTTAAAAGGCATCTGATGTCAAATAAGTTTGGGAAATACTGCTTGGGTAAGTCCCTCTTGGAAAAGACACATGCACATTGGGCTATTCTGGAAAGTCCTGTTGTCAAGGATCCTATTAAACTATGTTTCCAAAACTTATTTGTACATGGAACTTCTTCACCAAGCAGGACCTTTGAATAGCCTATGGAGCTAGTAAAATCTGGAAAGACTTTGGGAAACACAGATTTTTGACTGTTAAAAGTTGTTAATGTTTTATGTATCTAGGAATTATTATTAGTCTTGAGAAAATTATGGATTTAGTCTGTGTCAAAGAATCTCTATGATATTAGTGTTTACCAATAAAATAAGTTCGCAGTTAGGTTTCCAATAACGAGTCCACCCGGTAAGTTTATCAAGATCATAGTTGAGATGTTGAGATGGCAAATGTTGTAAATAAGTTTTTGAAATATCCTCATTGGTATATTTCTTTTGAGAAGGCTGAAACATAGCTGAGGACCAGCCAGGATGTACACAGAAGAGGGTGATGTGGAGTAAGCACACAAGAACTTGGACAAGACACGGTCTACAAGATTTGGGATGCCAAGGGGCAAACATTTTGACCTTCTCATTTCTGGAGTGGGAGAAGAGGAGTGCTCAGTAGAGACACAAGACAAGGGAGAGTGTGGGGGGAAACACAAAAGAGCAGGCCACATCTATGGATTACGTAAAGAAAATGGACAAGGACGTTGGTGATGTGGTAGATGGATTACATGGAAGAGAACCAAGGAAGGGGGAAAATGGCTCACTTGAATCCAAATACCTGTAACAATCTCAGCCCTCAAGGGCTTGGTTTGGTGCCCTTGGGTGAAGCCAGAGACCGTAACCTCATAGCCAATGCCAGTTATGAGGCCTCTAAGCTCCAGCTTCCTCTGGTTTCCTGAAAGTGTGAATTCCTGGGGGTCCAGCAGCTTCCCAGAATCCACCACCGTTACTAGGAAGCTGTCAAAGGCATTCTCCGATGCCATCCAGGAAACTGTGAACCCGTAGGGATTAATGTCGGAAATGGTTAGGTTTTCCAGAAGGGGCAGGGCCTCTGAAAGAAGGGAGGAGTGAAAACAACTCAGGTTAGCGGCGCTGACCCTGCTGAGATAGCACAGGTCTCCACAAATAGCGACAGATACCCAATCACCAAATGCGTTAAATTCTCAGAAAATGTATATTTAATAAGAGCTTATTAGGGGCCAGATGATGTTATCTTGTGCCAATCTCTCAATAGGCCTATGAGATAGACATTATTCCCATTATGCAGGCAAAAAACCCTGAGTTTCAAAGAGGTCGATTGGCTTGGCCAAAGTCACAGAGCAAGGATGCGACAGAGCGAAGGTTTTAACTGGGTCTCACTCCAAAGGCCATGATTTTTTCCCTATAAAATTGGATGGCTTTTGTTGGGTTTGGATCCCTTTCTCTGTTTCCCTCTGTCTTCTGAAGGTCTTGAAGGAAATCAATTCCCCCACTCCCCCACTAAATACATACTTCCTTTTTGGTGTACTTCATGTTTCTATTCCACTTCTAGTTCACTTTGAATCAAGTGGATGAGACCTGTTAGTGACATATGTCCTCATAACCTGAACTAGAGGGAGGGGGGTAAGGTTTTTCATGTGTCAGAATTAGCAGATTATGACTGCAGCCAAGTTAAGGAATACTAGGATTTGTTAATTCTTTGGCTATTTGTTTTCCTGGATAAAGTCAGAAGATAAAGACATATTGGATCTTTAGTAAGTTCTATTGTCATCTGTTCATTCATTCACCAAATATCTGTGTCCCAGGTGCTGTGGGGTCTTTACACACGGGGGTTTCCAAAAGGACTGAGCTTATATCACTTAAGTTCCTAGGTGCCATTATGTCCCAACTGATCAGGCTCCACATCTGTTCTCCTATTTAAACCTCACAATGACACTGTGAAGTGGCTATTGCTACCTGTCCCCTCACCCCCATGACATCTAAGGAAACAGAGGTCAATGACTTATCCAGGATCACACATCTACTGGGGGACTAAGCTGGCCTCCCCCGCAGGCCATCTGATTCCAAGCTCAACGCTCTTCCCACACCCTGGGCCAACGTCTAATTAGTGACCCCATCAGGGCTGGCAAGTCTGGAGATGTAAGTAGGATCGGTGGAGAAGGTCCAGTGCCTCTAGCAAAACAAAGCATGGTCTTGGTGAATGTTGGTTTTCATTGGAGGGGGCGTGGGGCTGGGAACTCCATGACCAAGGCTGCTTTAGCTCCCCCTCATTTGGAGGCACATTTTCCATTGCTTCTAAATAGAAACTTTCAAAGAAATAAATGACCTTACACGAACACCCAGGGTCTAATCCACGGGATGTAAAGAAAAATAAAGATTTTGGTGATTGAATGAACAAGTGAATGAATATGTTCATTCCCGAAGCAGTGATTTAAATTTTGTTGTGGTTTGGACTTGTACTTTTTTAACACACTTGCTCTTTGTTTTGATGGTTTATTTTTTGGGGTTTTTTTTTTTTTTTTGGTGTTGTTGTTGTTGTTGTTTTTCCATTTAAGGATCTACCCCAAATCATAAGTCTATCAAAGGCAGAGATGAAATTTCATACGCTGTGCAAAGAGGCTTCTCTGTGTGCAAGACATGGCTCTCAAGTTCTGTTGCTGAGTTTTGTTTAGATAAATGGGGCCTCTTTGGTAACTAGCCCCTTGGCATCTCCACCCCATCAAAGCGGCAGAGTCCAACGAAAACAAGGGCTTCAGGCTAATTAGTCAGTCAATCAGGGCCTGTTATTTATAGTCATTCATGTTCAGCTTTTTTTTTTTTTTTATCCTTTCTCTTTTTTAAAAATATGCTTCTTTTAAAACTCGGGGTCTTTTCACTTCAGGGATTAGCTGAGACAATGCTGTAACCAGATCTAGGATTCCCAAGACCAGCACTCCCAGCCTGCCTTTCTTCTCCCTGTTCTGTGGGAGGTCCTGCAGGAGACGAGGCGACAAGTAAGGGCCTGACTGACCTGGATGGGTGGCTGGCCATTCCTCCTCTCCAGCTCATCTCATGGCTTTGGGATGCGAGAGAATGGGAGTCCCCACTGCTCCCTCCCCCGCCCCACTGAGAAAGGAGCATGTTCTGTATTTGAAGACTTGTCTGAACGACTGAATTCACAGTAGGCAACGGGATAGAAAATATAAACACTTTCTGATCTCCTGTTAAAACCATGTCTGTGTTCTCTTAAAAATCACAGGAAAGTCATGATTTCACAACAATAGTTGCTGAGTTTCTATCTAGACTTGTGGCTTATTTTTCAGAACACTGCTCCCCTCCTATTGCTAGGAAGTGGAAAGAACCCAGCATCTGTGAGGCACTTGCCGGAAACCAGACCCTTAAAGTTCATTGTATCCATTTAATTCCTGAGACAAGGGCTGCCCCAAGTGGCTGTGGGCGTCCCATCTTCATTCATAACGAAATTGGAATTCAGAGCAGTTAAACAGCAGCCAAGGTCATGCAGCTAAGATGTGGGAGAAGATCAGAAACCACTCAGGCCTGATATCAAAACCCTCACGCTTCGAGGTCATCACGGCTGCCTCCAACTAAATATTTAATTGAACACATTAGCATGTCTTCTTGGCAGCAACTTCGGATGCTGGGAGAGGCTTGGTTTAATGTGAGAATCAGAAGGTAAAGTCAGTCTCCTGAAAATTATCATTAGCGGGAGGCTGAAGACTTCTAACGACTTCCTGAGGTTTGTCAGGCTAGGGATATGGTAAGTGCACACCATTTGTAGGCTTTGCCATCGATCTGGGGTAATCTCAGGCAAAAAAAGGGAAAGCCGTATATTTAAGCAATTCTTAAGGTAATTCCAAGAGAGGTTAGAGGTCAAGTTCAATAAATGGGTAAGCTTTAATGAAGTTTGGATTTATCTGCTATGCTAGGTCAAACCTTCAAAATCTGTTGTAGATGTTGATTTAAGATGAAGTATTTTTTTTTTAAGAAAAAAGATAAATTACTGCATTTCTGGGGCAGGTGGCTTATAAACGGCCTTAGCATAGCATGATTTATGGACAAAATTCCTGTTCTTGGCTGTTACTACCTTAGAACTCACTCTTCAGCCAGAATCGCTAAAATATGGATCAGCCCATAAAGCTAGGCAGGGAAATCCCTGGGAACTTGACACAGCTGTCGAATACACGGTCTCCACTTCCCACAAATGGTGGCAAAATACCCCTCTTTGCTACAGGATCTGCTCCCTCTTCACTTAGATGTGTACACCTGGAGCGAAGACTGGATTTGGGGTCGAAAGCCTTCAGAACGCCTCTTGCCTTTCCCCCGCTCCCCACCTCCGAATTCTCAGCAGACAAGCAACAACCTCTGAATGAGTACCTGTCGTGACAAAGGCCGTGAGGGGCTTGGTGGGGTCCCCGGCCCAGGTGGTCCCCGCCACACTAACGTCATAGCCAGTGTTCTCCACCAAGCCCGTGACGTGAGCGTGCTGTGTGTCTCCTGAGACCGTCAGCTGCTGGGGCTCATACAGCAAGTGAGAATCGCTAACATTGACAACAATCTTTGCAAAAGGCCCGGCTCGAGCAGTCCAGGACACGTTGAAGCTGTCAGGAGTAATATTGCTAAGGATTAGCGTGCCCAACTGTGGCTCTGGCTCTGAAGCGAAAGGGACATGGGCGAAAGAGAGAGAGAGAGAGAGAGAGAGAGAGACATTATTAGAGGAAGCGACGGATCTTTCCAGAATGTGGCCATAGGACATGAAAGTGCCAATCCCTCCAAATATTTGCAGAAAGGTAGTCTATCCACCTGTGGCTACACCCGCATCGACTATAATGCTAGAGAATACACTGCTTTCTCTGCGGGCCTGGATGCACATTCTTTATAAGGACAGACATGACCATTTTCTGGCCATGTACAAAGACGAGCAAACAGGTCATTAGAACAGTAGAATATTAAGGTTGAATATTAGAATAACAGTAGAATATTAAGGTTCCATTAACAGTGGAATATTAAGGGTGCATTTCTAAGGTTTGCAGTGGGGCACTCACTCGCTCTGTAGCTGTTCTAAGAAAAACAGCTTTATAGTGAAGTATTTACGGATATTCTCTCTCACCCTAGAGACTCACAAAGCATGTTATAGCTTCTGCAATGCTCGTTCTATAAAGAAACCTCCTTAATTTTACGTAGCCCAGAATTTCATAAACTTGACTTGATGAGTGGATACGCGTTTGGAAAAATAGTCTTTGAACATCTCAAGATGCTGGCGGTCCACTGAGCACAGCTTAGAAAATGCTACTTTGAAATTTCCTTATTTCGTCTTGTTTTGATCTGTTTGGATTGTACAAATTAAAGGCTAATATCCACACAAGAGAAATTCTTCATAGTATTTAGAAACCTAAGTTTCCTATACACCATCGGGAGATCTGCACCCTACCCTATGTACTGCAAAGCTAAAATGGCTTTCACGAAATCCTTCCTGGTGTATCCAGAAGTTAAAAGAAAATTTAATGAGGTGTTGCATTTTCTGCCTAGAAAATCCACTTACTGGATAATTTGCAAAGATAGCTGGCTCCCCTGGAGGTTAGGTTTCTCTTGTCCCTTGAGGACTAGGAGATCAGGGATGAAGGGACTCATTGTTAATGTAGAGGGCCTGTACCACTAGTTTCAGCCGGGGTGTGGATGGTCTGACCTCCTCAATGCACACCTATCAAGTAATACTACCATGAAAATGAGTTCAACTCCAACTCTGTGTTAGAATGAGGCAGGGTTCTGGAGGCTTGAGGTACTGGGGCCAGCCTTTAGAGCTAGGGAGAGAAGCAGATGATTTCCTCCAGGGACTTGGGAGTTGTGTGGCTGCAGCTCCGGTGTTAAGAGGAAAGAAGGGGTACACCTGGAGAAACCTTAACTGGACAATTGCACAGTTTAATGCAATGCCAGAAAGTCTCCAAGGGTAACAAGGATCTGGCTCAGAAGCAGAACACGGCCGTAAGGGATGGCACGGGATCTCCTCCTCGGCGACTCGTTTGAGAAGCAAATGATGCTCTAATTTTTAGCCACAACCCTGGCAATTTACTTCAACCGCACTGAAGGTAGAACACCACCCCACCCCCACCCCCCAAGAGGCCTTTATTTGTTCCTTCCTTGTATTTTGCTGTGGAAGCGATCTCTCCAAGTAAGGATGCATGTTAGGACTCTTCTCATGCCACCAGACAGAGACTGGCAGTGCGAACACATTCACCATGCAGAGTAAGACCTGGGTTCTCATGGCAGCTTGGCCTCCAGCTGGCTCCCAAAGTGGGTGGCCAAGCTGAAAAGGGAAATGCAAGAAGGACCTCAGAGATAGAGAGGGAAGGCAGGGTCAGTGCTTCGTGCAAGCTGGGACATCTTTCCGTCCCTGCTTCTGATCCTTCAGACAATTCCTGGGCATGCTGTCTGCTTCCAGGAAACACGGATCTTTTCAGAAATTTAATGCTCTGAATGTTCACCACATGCACCAAGATTTGGACGCGATGACAGATGAAAGAAGACTGACAATTTGTGACAGTTGTCAGTAAATGACAAAGCATGCTTCATAGGGTAAATGTCAAAAGGGAATAGTCTGTTTGTAGGGAAGGCAAGCAAACAGAATTCTCAAGAACACGATGGGACCACTGGTTCCTCTCACGTGCGTTAGGGTCTTTTCTCTGCATGCTCCTGGCACCACTTTTCAGAATCTTGGGGGAGAGAAAGAGGTTGTAGAACATTCTGATCAGGGGACCAAAACTGGCATGCACGCACCCCTTTGAATACAACAGAGGTAAACTTTGATTAGACCACAGGCAGATGATAAAGTGGATGAAACTAGAAATGATTATTCAAGATCAAATGGAAGGATGATTTAGAAATTTAACCAAGGCAAGTCAGGTTAATTCTATAAAACACACAGAGCAACTCCAGATGTGAGTGCCTATTTAGGAAAAAGAGGGTGATGCCAAAGTTCCTTAATTTGGGGTGAGGGTTTTTCTTTTTTTTTTTTTCTTTTCTTTTCTTTCTTTCTTTCTTTCTTTTTTTTAGGTTTTGAAGCTCTGATTTGGGTGGCCCTATCAAATCTGAGAATGATCTGGAGGAATGAGGAGGATGAAAAATGGGTAATGAGTGATTTTTTTTTTTTTTTTTTTACACCCTCAGAGGAAGTTCAACGGAGAGAGACGAAGCAATTGTGGCAAGTACCTGTGGTTGCCTGGGCCGTCAGAGTCTGAACACGGTGCCCGCCAATCAGCCCATGAAGGTGGGCAGTGTAATTAGAAGAAGCATTGAGGTTGGCGATGACAGAGCTGCGAGACGCTGCGGGCAGAGAGTGTACCACTGTTTCCTGGTGGGGGTCAGAATTCCTAATTTCTATAAGAAAGCTATCAAAGGTAGCCTCCTGGGCTTTCCACGACAGAGACACACTGGCCCAGGTCACATTTGAGATAGTGAGGTGGCTAAGGAGAGGTTCGGCTACTAAAGTAAGCAGAAAACAAAGAGATATGAAAGCGTGTCAGTTTAAAACACGGTTACAGAGTCAAAAACCAAAACACATAAGACTAAATCCATGAAGTTTTAGACCTCACCCTTGGATAAAGACACAGGTCCTTTGTTGAAACCCAGTTTGTGCCATTGGAAAAGAAGAGGTGGGGTTGGGTGGTTTTCTTCCCTAGGTCTCAGTGTACTTGAATCTGGACGGGACAACCTCTCCACCACCCCCGTGACAATTTGTAGTCTCACATAAAATGAGGAAAGACCCTCCTTCAGCCATGGGTAACTTCTGTGATGGACGATTTTGATGCTATGATGTGAACTCTTTTCTGATTTACTGATTCACTGCCCCAAATGGGCTAAGAATGCTATTTTGAATGGATAAGCTTCTCCTGTCTAAATTCAGATAGAGCATGCCCTTTTGCTGCATCCCAGAGAATATCTCACATAGTATGTCTACCACAGACAGTACAAATTTAAGTAAGAGCAGCTTATGCTTTGGTTGACCAAGTTCCTTATTGAAACATGACTATTTCTATTTTTGAAATCAACCATTCACTCTCTGGGGGCAAGACAGCATGCTCAGGTCTTTGCTCCTAGAGCTGGTGATAGAATTGGGGCATTCTGGATGGCACAGCTTCCTCGTGCCCCCATCTGATTAGTAACTTGCTCTTCTTTTTTCTTTAGGACATTTTCCCAGTTGAAACAAAACAAATAGCACCAGTTTCATTAAATCATTGGGATACTTGGGTATTAGGAGGTCAACTAGGATAACACAAAATATAATTTTTAAGACCTCTTTGATTGATGCAGATGTCTTTCCAAATCAAGGACAACTCTGGTTTTTTAGGTATGGAAGGGCAGAATGCTTTTCTCCAGATTCCATTCGACAATCTGGACCAGATTAAGGCTGCTCGTGTCCTGGTCAGTAATAGATCAGGCAGGGGACTTCACGGAAATTCCCCATTGGGACCGCTGTGTGAAGAGAGTTAGGTTAAGCAGAGCTCCAGCCCTGCCTCCTGGAGAAGTTCATGAGCTATGGCCTCAGCAGGTGAGAAGGAGAGGCTTCCCCTTGCCGAGAAGACTCCAGAGACCTAGAGAGAAGGAGTCAGACATGGGAGACAGCGGATGTACCTGTGGTGGCCGAGGTGACGATCTGGGTCCGGGCACTGGGAGCGAGTCCCGAGAGGTAGATAACAAAGTGATTATTAGGGGGTAGCCCTGAGATGTGGGTGGTTCGTTCAGCACCAGAGATATTGTATTTCATCGTCTCCAAGAACCTATTGGAATCAACAATTTCAATGGTAAAGGTCTCGAAGGCCCCATCAGTGGCTGTCCAGGAGAGATTGAAGCTCTCAGGAGTTATGTCAGAAACAGTTAGGTTTCCAATTTCAGGTCCTGCGGCTGAAAAAGGGGGCAGGAGAGAAGAAAAAAAAAATTAGGGGTTAATGATCAGGCTTGTGTTTTAAGCTGAGGTTGTTAATAGAACCACGGCTGGGCAGAAGGATCTGCTAGTTCAAGGTTACGGTTGAGAGGCGGCAGGTGTTACCCGGCGGAGCCGACGGGAGCGACAGAGGGGATTTGTTAACAAGGGAAGACCAAGAAGAAGGTTGGGCATTTTCCTGCTCTGGAGCTGCCTTACGCGATCGGGCTGGCTGAGATCCTGAGTGGGAGAAGCCATATAGATGATGTCAGTGGGAACTGCGGAGCTAAGCTCAAATGTTTCGGGGAGCCCCACGGCGGGGATGCTGGCCATCGCTCAAAAGATAGGCGTGCTGGCAGCTCTCAGTCTCTTGAATTGCACTCAGGAGACCAAAAGTTGCTTGGCACCCTCCTGGGGGTGTTTTTTGCTTTGAAGGAACTCCCATCTAGTTAAATGAAGACTGAGTAACTCTGATGCTGTTACCCTCCCAAGGTGGTACCTGGAGGCTTCTGCTTTTGTGACTTAAAGGGAACAAGCAACTCATCAGCGTGGTTCTTGGTATTGTCTCTGTATATACCCCTGACGAGGGCTGGCTGTTTTCATATTCTGTTGGAAAAGCTCGTCCTCTCTTAACTGCTTCTGCATGGGCCAAGAAAGCTACTACTGCATTGCCAACCAGGAGAGCTGAGCAGAGGCAAGGGATTCAGGCCGCCCTATGCGGCCAAGAAATAGCATTTTCGTCTGGGAGACTGCCCCACCAACGCTTTGTCATGCAGCAGGAATAAACTAGGCAGAGGGCAGGCAGAAGCAAGGTGGTAAGAGCTAATATTGCTTCTCTAGCAGGGAAGGAGAAGGCCTTTCCACCCCATCAGATGTGGTGAGACACAGATCGGATGGAATTACAGCCCTTCTGCCCTCCTACCAGTTCATCAGAAACAAGACTGTTGATATCATTAAAAAGGGGGAAAAAAAACGCACACATAAAAGTACTAAGGGCACCCAAACCACAAGGTCTGCAGGAAAGATCAGAAATGGCAAGTGATTTCTCTTGCTTTCTGGGGAGGGATGATTTATGATCCCTATGTCAGATCAAAGGACCCTGGGTCCATCCTGGGTAGCCTCAGTTGCAATTCCTGGGCGTTTCAAGGTCATCATTCACACAGTGGCTGTCTGTATTATGTTTGTCTCAGCAAGGATTATTGACATGATTAAGGCTAAAATGCAGAGCGATGCTTTTGCTAGAATCAGGGAGATTGTATGGGTTTGCACGGAAGTTTAGTTGCAGTAACTATCTAAAAATGGGGCAAGCACCTGCAGAACCAAACGCGATGGCCTCTGCTGAGCTTCTACTCAGTGGAGGCATGGAGGAAGGGGAGCAAAGGTAAACAGTGTTTGGGAAGGCTGCTCACTGTGGCAGACTCCTGGGGGCCACTGAATGCCTTGCCACTTTGCCAGCTGCAGCAGAGTGATGAGTAGAGTTTAATGCACCTTCCTGGGTTGGCCCTTGGGGTATGCCCCGTGGAGGCCAACACTCCAGGGAGCACCTCTTGATTAAAAGAGCAAAAAGGGCATCAGGTCTTTGACATTCATAGCCTGGGACATTCCTTGCTTCGAATGCTGCTGTGTGGACTTCTCCTAATGAATGGCTTTTTCTTTGGTACTGTCTCTAGTCATAATTGTGTGATTTTTTTTTTTTTTTCCTTCCCTTTTTGGTCTAGCTAATTTGGTGTCCTAACAATGACTCAGTATCTGAGAGAAGTGCCCGGAGGAGGTTAATTCAGTTCTCTTATTATACTCAGTGCATTTTAAAGAAACATTTAAATTAAAACATTTCTTTTAAATGCAAGAACCACAGAACCCATACCCTTGAGGGATCTGGGATCGTAAAGTACTGGTTACCAACTAGCAAAAGGACTCTCTAAAGTAAATAATCTGTGCTCTACCAGAACTCACACACGGCGAGGGGAGGGGACAGCTTTTAGTTCTATTCCAGCCCTGGAGAAGAGAATTAAAACCATCAGGCTGTCTCCTGAAACAGAATGCCATCATTTGGAAAGAGAGGGAGTGGTAGGACTAGGTAAAGGCTGGGAGAGGCTAGAGGCTGGAGGTCAGAAAAGGCAATGGCTCTATCATTCATTCTCGAAATGGCCGGGGCTTGTAGACCGAGGCACAGCTCCCAGGGCTGTCGCTCAGCATGCATGAGCAGCTGTTAAGAGGCAGAAGGAAGAACTCAGGGAGAGAAGCTGACTTTCCGCAGAGTCTCTTGGAGAAGAAGCAGGCGCCTTGGGGAGGGGCATCGGCAGTGGGAAGGAAGGTACCTGTGGAGGCCTCGGCAGAGAGCACCGGTGTCCTATAGCCCCTGATCACCCCATAGATGGTGACTCTATACAGGGTGGCGGCCTTGAGGCCTGGGACGTCCACAGCCCGCAGGCTGCCGGGCACCGTGAGGTTCTGAGCTGCCTCCACCCCGTTGGCCTCCTGCACCTGAATGACAAAGTGCTCATAGGCCTGGTCAGTTGCGGTCCAGTTGAGTTGGAGGCCATCCCAGCCAACCTCGGTCACGGCTAAGTCCCCAAGCTGGGGGAGCTCCTCTGAAGAAGGACAGAGAGGTATCGGTCAGTTCCGCGAAGCACAAAAGGAAGAAACCAAAACGTCCCACAGCCCAGCTCTACGCAAGACAGAAAGAGGTGGGAGAGTATTCCTGGGCATGTGTGGTCCTTCTTGGTCTCTGGGCATTTATTTCCAGCTTGAACACCTGTAACCTGCCCACAGCTTTCTTTAGGAGTTGCAAATGGCCAGAAAGGGGAAGACCTGCACGGCTCACTGAGGGAGCAATGCTGTCCAGCGGACCACTGAACAACCCACCTGGGAGGGCTCTCGGCATGCAGGGTCAAAACCCACAGGGCAGCTGGCAAAGTGGGACTGCGGGTCAGTGTAAGGAGGGCAGGGATGGTTAAAAGTGAAGGCTTTGCAGGCGTCTGGGCCTTGGTTGGAACTCCAACAATGGTATTTAACCACCGGCGAGTCTTGGACCTATCACGCAGCTCGTCCCTGAGTCTCACTCTCTTCATCTATAGAGGGAGAGGACAGTGCCCTGTCATTGGACTGTGTGATGCTTAAAGACCATTTACAACCCCCCTGAGGGTCATACCTGACCCACGGTGAGTGCCCCATAAGCGGCAGCACAACAAACACATCACTGTTCAGATGTTTCCCCTTGGAGCTTCTCAGCGGTACTGGAAACAACTGTCTGCCTCGTTTCATGACTTCACGTTGGAGAGACTGTCCAATTTCTGGCCACCTGCTATTGGACTGGCGTTATAGAGTGTACGCTGTCTCGGTCTGGACAAGTCTGCTGTTTTATCCCTGGACTTGACTTGGCTTTCAGGGATCAAATGTTCTGTGCTGGAATCTTGGCTCAGTTCTTCCCCTCCCACCTTCCGCGAGTACTTTGTGCCTGGATGAGGAATGTCTGCACCATGGAGCAAAGCCATTTGTGCGAAATGAGGGCCCACTTTTAATTAAAAGTGATTATGTTTTGCTTGGTAAGTGGTGCAGAGCAGGGCCCACTATCTATCTTTCCACCACGTAGGAAGGACAGTTAATGTAGTTCTCATTGCAGATTTAGGAAGTCTGGATTCTGAACATGGCAAAGCCCACTGCCGAAGGGAACACTTCTGAGGATAAAATGCAACCCCAGGCTCTTCTCCTTTTAAAGGCTGAAGGGCCATGGATTCGAAGTTAGAAAAGGAATTATCTATAGGAATTTCAGCCACAAAAGGTGCCCCTGAAGTACTTATTCTTAGATATTTCAGGACTCAGTGGTGAGTCTGAGCACACTCAGCCTGTTAGAGGGGCTGATTCAAGCCATACCACATGACCGTGATGCTTCTGGGGGCTATCCGTGCAGGAAGGGCCCTCTGCCTCCCTCGCTCACTGAGAAGAGCTATCCATTTATCTGTTGTGGAGTGGGGTTCCTGGTGAGATTTCATGTGCAAAAGGAGTTCTGTTGCTCAAAACAAAAGTTTACATACTACAGATAGAGACCGCTAGCATCCCGTATCCAGACCACACGGGCCTCAAAAGCCCCTTTGCTCCTTTGGTCTGAAGATATTTCAAGCAGCACAGGACCATATAACCTGGCCAGCTTTGGTGGATTGTGACATCACCTTTCTCATTTTTGGAATCCTTCTCGCGAGGACCAAATTTATTTGGTATATGTGAGCAAGAAGAACAAATTATTTGAATGAGGTTATATGGGTGGTATTATCAAAACACAGGACGTATAGCAAAGGGCATGGGCTGAGGGCACAGCATAAAAACCCACCAAAAATTTGGCTCATTTGCCCCCTTTCAGGCTGTTTCTAAAAACCTCACAAACAGCACAGAATTTTCCTATAACAGATGCAACAGCATATTTCCAGGGGACAAATTGAGATAAATTGTTTTTCCTCTCCACACTGAATGAAAAACACTGGAGTCAAATGTGACTGCTGCTCTCTTTTGGAAATGTGCGGGCTGCCCTGAGTGTCTGTTAAGGAGAGAGTGAGAGACTCAGATAGTTTCAGCTGAAGATGGCCAGATCATTTCAAAGGTTATCCCATGGACACATGACTACCCGTTGGACGGCAATCAGTGACTCTGAGGCTACTCATGATAAGATTTCTCTAGAAACTTTTGACCTTATTCTTGTACCACAGCCCTACCGTTTCTGCTATTTTCATTATGATACGTTGCTGCCTGATGTATTAACCTATTTGCTGTTCAGTATTTCCTACAGGATGGGAGCTTAACTAAGCACTTTCGGTCATGGTTTCATTCACTTTTCAGGACAACGTTTTGAGGTGGGGTATTATCTCTGAACTGAAGGTGAGGAAAGAAGGCTCAGACATGTCAAACGACAGACCCAAGAGCATTCAGCCAGGAAAGCAGACTTCCAACCCAGACCTTCCTGAGTTAGAACTTGCATTCGCACTGCCTGTCAGGAGCATGGAGATGAAACTATGACGCTTGGGGAATGTTCTCTATCCCAAAAGGAGGTTGGCTCAGTCAAGTCCCTGGTGTGGGAGGATGGTCCTATACCTGTGATGGCCTCCACAACAAGAGGTGGAGTGCTGCGGCCTCTGACCTCGCCATGCAGGGTGATTGTGTAAGGAGTCCCAGCCTTGAGGCCCGGGATTTCCACGGAGCGCAGGTTCCCGGGAACCGTGAGACTGTGAGCTTCTTTGGCCTGGTCAGCCTCCTGGATCTCAATGATAAACTGCTCATAGATCCCATCGGGGGCCGTCCAGTCCAGACTGAGGCCATGCCAGCCGACCTTGGTCACTGTGAGGTTTCCCAGATCTGGAACCTCTTCTGCATGAGGACACAGAGTTGCCGAGTTACTAAAAAAAGGAACTGCATTCGAGGATTCGGGTAAGATGACCCTCGCCAGGCCGAGGCTGGGCGGAGTCGTCTGGTGAGTGTTGATTACAGATGCGTGATTTACAGCAGGTATGGAGCATGCTCTAACTGTGGGCACTAAAGCCAGGGTTTTTCTCTTCAGTCTCCGGGAATGAAAGACAGTTCTAGGAATTGTTCATAACTTCCATGCTTAACATATAAATGGGGCTTTAGGGAATCTTTTAGTGTGTTCTTAAAATGAGCTCACACCAGTTTTTTTTTCTGTTCACTTGCAAAGTGTGCTTTCCAACTCCTTAGCTATTATGATTGAAACTTGCTTTGAAAGAAAAGTCACCTCTCACTTTTGTAAGGGAAGAGTAGGTGGAATTTTCCATGGAATTGGCTACCATGCTGGACCAGGACATGTCCAAATAAGGGCTAGGACATTTGGAGGGAAGTGGGAATGATTCACCGGTGTTCCCCTGTGGCGGGGGGTGGTGGCTGAGCCCAGCTTACAGCAGGAAGAGCTCGGATGCCCCCTGAGCAGAGACAAGGGGAGGAAGCAGATTAACGGACTGGTCTAGAATACCTGTCAAGACTTCAACAGAGAGAGGAGTGGTGCTGAAGTCCCGCGTGACCCCACGGATGGTGACACTATAGTGAGTGGCTGCTTTGAGCCCAGGCAGGTCCACGGACCTCAGTCCTCCCGGGACTGTGAGGTTCTGGGCCGCCTCGACCGCATCGGTCTCCTGCACCTGAATGAAAAACTGTTCATAGGCTCCTTCCGGAGCAGTCCAGTTGAGCCTGAGGGCATCCCAGCGCACCTTGGACACAGCAACCTCTCCCAGACCGGGAGTTTCCCCTGCAGAAGGACAAAGAACGAGTTTCATGATCAAATCACACAGCAAGATGAGGGAACCTTGAACACCTGAGTAGACTTCATATTACTGAAAAATACAGGACTTTCTCTAGACAAACATGCATCGTGCAACTTCCTGAATTTGAGAAAGCGAGCAAAGAGCATGAGGGCTAGAAAAATATTAGTATTATTTATAATTATATAATATATTTATAATAATATAATATAATAATTATATAATTATAAATATATTATATATATTATTATATTTATATTTAATGAAATATCTTATTTCATTAAAGAGTTGCCCCAACCCTCAGTGCGCAGGGAGATTAATGTTCTGATTTTTTTTTTTTTCTCTTAAATATAATGTCTTCACATCCCTTCCTGGGAGGGAGTCCATGAAGCTCACGACCCCGCCGCTGGGGCTGTGTGTATCGTCCCCAGGCAGGGCTCTGCGCAACCCCAAAGGGTGTTGTTCACATGGGGTGCGCTGTCAAAGGTGCCCCCGGAGTCGTACAGCCTGACGGCTCCCCTTTATGAGACACCACAGCACTATGACCTGGGGCAGACCAAGTCCATTCAGAAGTGAGTCGTGTCTGATGAGCCGTGGGTGGTTTCCTGTTAGGGACAGCAGGAGCTAGAAATGGAAGCATGAGAGAGAGGTACCTGTGGAGGCCTCGGCAGAGAGCACCGGTGTCCTATAGCCCCTGATCACCCCATAGATGGTGACTCTATACAGGGTGGCGGCCTTGAGGCCTGGGACGTCCACAGCCCGCAGGCTGCCGGGCACCGTGAGGTTCTGAGCTGCCTCCACCCCGTTGGCCTCCTGCACCTGAATGACAAAGTGCTCATAGGCCTGGTCAGTTGCGGTCCAGTTGAGTTGGAGGCCATCCCAGCCAACCTCGGTCACGGTGAGGTTTTCCAGTTCAGGGGTATGGCCTGAATAATGACAGAGATGGGTCAGTTAAACCCTTCCTCAAATTCCTTTCCTTCTGGGAACCCAGAAATGGCAAAGTCATTGCCAACGCTGAAAAGGCCTGCCGTGGGGGCTGGGGTGGGGCCGATCGCCATGTTTCTCTCAATGTAAGCCCCAGCACTATGGCCGCCATCAAAACATCAACAGAAAACTCAGTATAATACTTATTTTTCCCTGTTGCCTCTTTGCCTGTGTCTTTCGGAAATGGCATTTTCCTCCTGACCAGCGTCCTGTGGATCTAGAAAACTCTACACATCCATGTTTGTAGTGTTCTAGGCTTTGGTTTCCATCATGGAAAGTGTCTGTCATCGTAAGGATGAGCCCATAAGGAACAGCCTCCAGGCATTCCCAGGATGCTGGGTCTAAGCTGCTCAGCCTTCTGCATTTTGAGAAAATTGGATCTTGCTTCCTCAGTCTCATCTAGAAGATCTGTTTTATAGTCTCTATGCTGGGATTTTTTGTCAGTTCCGGGGGCTCAAGTCAGTTTACATAAAACCACTTTAGGAAGATCAGAGATAAATGAACACGGTCCAAGTAAGGTTGTACTAAGGAAGGGGAGGAGTCTTTGCAAAACAGTCCCTTACTGGAGAGAAAGACTGAGGCCTGGGACAAACAGAGCTTATTAAGCTCAATTAAAAGCAAAGGTGCCATCTTCAATCATCTCCTGTACACACAAAGTACAGCAATAACACACCTGTCTGAATATGCCTTCCCGGTGACAATTCACCCAGGGCGGAGCTTAAGTGGGCTTTTCATGACCTAGGAATAAAGGACTTTCTCTAGAAAGGGATCCTGTAAACAACACAGCAAGAACTGCCTTGAGCTCATTTAAAAGAACAAATTGTTTCTCCATTTATGCCTCCCATTGGCTGCTAGTTTCAAAAGAGCCCTATGTGCCCATTACAGGACACTTCTAACCTGAAAATCCTAGCTTGACTGGATGGAAGACATCCTTTCTGAGGGAAAAAATCTTTATTTTCAAGAATCTATTTAATTCAGACTTTTCCAAGTTCTGGGAAAAGTTCTTCCTTAGTGTTTCACATTGACAAAGCCTGCACTCCAGCAAATCTTATTTGATCTGAACAGGGGTCTGCAAACTATGAGCCGAGGGCCAAGTCTGGCCTGTTGCCTACTTTGGTAATGAACTGTTAACAAGAGTTTTTTATAGTTTTCAATGGTTGGGGGCAAAAATCCAAAAAGAAGAATATTTCATAATATATGAAAATACAAATGAAATTCAAATTTTGGTGTATAAATAAAGTTTTATTGGAACAGCCATGCTTGTTCATTCATGTATTGTTGATGGCTGCTTTTGTGCTACAGGGGTCCTTGAATAGTTGTGACAGAAAACTTATGGCCTGAAAAGTCTAAAATATTTACTCTCTGGCCCTTTACAGAAAATGTTGGCCATGCTTCATCTTGAACTCCACTCTACGGGCTCCTCATATAACGCAAATTTATGCCCTGAAGCTTACCTGAAGCAGTTCTTAACCACACAAATGTGATATTGATCAGAAAGAGAGGACCCAATGCATCTCATTTTGGGGAAAGAAAGGGAAAGTCAGCCATCCTTAAACCCACTGGCCCTTGTGAGGCCAAAAGCACTGCTACTGATGTAACAGTTGTCTCCTTGATCTTGGGATTTAGGCACAACTAAAATCAAGAGTGTGTCCTTTTCAAATATTCTAGTAGTCCTCATGCATTTAGAGATATAGGACAAAAACCAATCTAAGCCACACTTCAAGGGTAGGGAGATTAATCCTATCATCCACACATGCCCCCTGTGACTCATCCCACTTTCCTCTCCTTTTCTCCTGCTGTCAAAACTGCTTGTGAGGAGCTTGGATGGCACTGACAATTTTCCTCTTTATGTGAATTAAGTCACCATCTCTCCTTCTCAGCTAACTGCTTTTTAAGCTGTCTTTCTAATTCAGACATAAAGCCTTTTTTATTTTTTCCCATGAAAACAATGTCAAGAACCATTGTTGCAGGGAAGGTGAGGCGAGTTACCTAACTGGGGTGGGGAGGAGTGGGTCAGGGATGGTTTAGGAAAGCTCTTGCAGTAAAGATGGATGCAGAAAGGACAGGAGAGGATGCGCAGTGGGAACTATCCCTTCCTGAGGAGAACCATCTCTTCTCTCTAGAATGTTTTTTTTTTATGCCACTGACACTATTGTATGACACCTCTCACGTCCTGCTCCCTCCATTCTTATAGCTGACAGATGACTTCCACATAACATCATGTTGCTCAGTAAATAGTAATAATCAGGGTGATGTTTCCACCAAAACATTTGACTATCCTTCTACTTTTTTTTTTTTTTAACAAGCAGGTCAAGGAAGAGTATCAGTTTATCTTTAGTGAGCCATGCTCTGACTGTTTCTGTCATGGGTGCTATTGGCATCCCCTACCCCCACCCTTTCTCACTAAACAAATGCCAGTCAGATAAGTGAAAGGTATAACTTCAGTGAATAGAATTGAGATAAATTGAAGGGATAATTATGAAATTAGAGGGAATGCTACAAACAAAAATACAGTGGACAATAGCTGAGGTGGGGACTAAGAAGTTTCACATAAATGCAAACTCTACATTTCAACAGCAAATGACACATTGGTGGCCTTACTGTCCCCAAAGCCCAGTGTTTCCGCTGTGTTGTTCCACGCTGCATTTCTTGGCATTTCTTTATGAAAAGGCTGTTGTCTTTTTCTTACAGCTGTGCACTGGCATCTACCCTCTGAACAATGTCAGTGGGCCTGGGAAATCAGAATTTCGAAATCCCATTTCTATGCTCAGGGTGGGTTGACCAGCTGGCCTGGAGGAATTTCTGGCTGTGCCAACTTTAAACCTTCAGATGTGCCAGCTTTAAATCTTCCACCATCTTGTAGATGGTGATTACCAAGTGCTAGCTAATTAGGAATTCACTTGAGGCATTCACTGATGGGAGAGAGTGATTCTCCCAAAGCAGGTGGATGGCCAAATTCAAGCCTGAGGACCCAAAGGGTAGAGTTAATTGCTTTGATCTCACCTTGCAAAGTCAAGATAATTAAAATTAAATGCATTGCCTGCCTTAAAACTTTTCAGTGACTCTTTATCACTGTCAAGAATGGAGTCCAAACCCCTTAGCACGATATTCACTGCCCTTCGTAGACAGTCTCTGATGATGTCTCAAACCCCCTACCTTGCTGTGCTCCTACTCTATCTTAGGGCAGGACTGGAAAGCCTGTGTTTCACTAGTAGGAAGTGGCTCATGTCTTCTCACATGCTGTTCCTCCTGCTGGAAATGTCATTACCCCCTTCTGCACTTCCTTTCCTCTTTGGAGACTCAGCCAAGTGTCACGTCTTCCAAAAGGCCTTCTCTGGTATCCATCTTTCCCTTTGCTCAGGTCTGGAATGGATCCTTGTTTCTGCTCCCATAGCTTCCCAAACTTCCCTCTAAAACAGACTAGTTATAGTCTTATAATTTTGGTTTCGGTTCTTTCTTTCTCACTGCAGTGTGCCTCACTGTGTGCCTTCCTGTTCTACAGAGACACCAGCATTGCCCGACCTATAGCAGTTAAGTAATAAATATTTGTTGGAGGGTTAAATATTTGAATAAATTCGGTTTGCTCCATGAATAAATCAAAACGGTATCACAGCAGAATGTTCCCTGTTACTTGCAGCTGTGACTACAAGCAAAATGCCACCGTTCTGCTTTCCAAACCTATGAGAACTACCGGGGTATCACAGATGAGTTCCTATGCTGGTAAGGAAAGATGCTTTCTTGGCCTTGTGTTTTTCATATTCTCTCTGCTCTATGTCCCTCGTGCTCACAGCAAATTCATGGCCTCCACTTTAAGTGGGGTTTCATTGAGTTTATCAAAATATAAATGCAGGGTGTGGAGCATGGGGGAGATGCCTGGCACACATTAATTTTCCTCAACTTTAATGGGCTTCTACCTTTCTCTCTTTCCTTCTCTCTCTCCCTCCCTCCCTCTCCCGATCCTCCCTCCTTTCCTTTCTCCTTCCCTCCTCTCTTTCCTTCCTTTTCTATCTAGAGTAGGCTTAACTGAAGACAACAGAGTAACTTTTCTTCCCTTAATCCTGAACAGAGGGAATTTGGGCTGTTAATGCAGAAGTAGAAGGAAAAGACCAGGAGATTCAATGGAAACATTACCACTCTGGAGTAGCTAGGGTTCCCAAAGCCTCATGAAGCATATGTCTTATGCTTGGCCCTGTCTAAGGCATTGGGGATGATGCAGCACATCACTAGATAAAGGGGACAGAGTCTTTACATTCTGGTCTGTAGTAGGAGGCAGGTCATAGGCAAATAAACCAACTTCTGAAAAATATCAGGGCAGGTAAGGAATTCTGCAGCAGCATGAAGGAGTCAGTCAGGATGGAAACACCATTTCAGATTGGTGGCCAGAGAAGTCTGCTGAGAAATCACTTGAGCTAAATAAAATGAGGGGGATGCCAATGAATAACCGGGAGAGGAGTGGTATTTGGACAGTAGAAATAGCATGTGCAAATGCCCTGAGGTAGGAGCAGGCTTGGTATACTCAAGGAACAGCAGGAAGGCCAGGGTGACCAGGGTGAAATGAACAAGGGGATAAATGGTGGGAGTGAGGTCAGAGAGACTGGAAGGAACAGATCCTTTAGGGCCACGTAGGCTGTGGTAGGGTCTCTGGATTTTATTTCAGGTGTGATGGGCAGCTGGCTTACACATACTTTTAATTTGGTTCTGCGTCAAGGAAAAAGTTTGCCCTTTGGCTCATTTCCATGGTTAGAGCTCTGGAATTCCCTGGGGAAAAACTGCTCTGGGGACAGCCAATTCCACATCTTCTCCATAAGACCCCTTTGCAGACTTGTGCTCTTACCCAGTGATGGGGCTGCTTGAGTGGTTTGAGCATCCAATCTTGGTTTCAGCTCAAGTCATGATCTCAAGACTGTGGGATCCAGCCCTGTATCAGAGGCTCTGCACTCAGCATGGAGTCTGCTTGAGATTCTCTCTCCTGCTCTGTCTCCCTCTGCCCCTCCTGCTCTGTCTCCCTCTGCCCCTCCTGCTCATGCCCTCTCCTTCAAATAAATAAACAAATATTTAAAAAAAGGAAATTAAAAAAAAAAGGAATCTAGCAATGCAGAATGGGGAGTCTCTTGCTTCTGAGGTTTGAACCTATGGGCCTGTGACATCTTGGGACTCAAAATCCCGTAAGTACACTTGCTCAGGAGGTCCCGTGTGATATGTTTCTTTCTTCTTCTCATAGGTATGAGGTCAAGCCTATATTTGTACTTATTTCCATAATCTTCAGCACAGTCCTGTTTGCCTTTACGTGTCTGCTCAAGAGTTTCCACCCATCTCAAGCCTTTCCTGATGCCCAGAAATCATCCCATGTTCCTGCTGAACTCTCTGTTCCCCCAGCTTTAGCAAATGGAGTGTTGTGTTGTCGGGCTGTGTATCAGCAAGTTCCTCAGCAGCACACATCTATCCTAATCCTAATTGATCTAGAATCCCTAGAACTTAGTGCACAGATTTCAGCTGTAAACATTACCGATCAAGTAACGTAGAAGACTTGAAAAGATAGAATTCGAGAGAAGGAAAGAGATGTCCACCTCACTTTTAATGAAATAAAACTGTCCTATGGAGAAAGCCCTATGGAAAAATATTCTGGAGACCATGGGGGAAGAGCCAATAAAAGGGACTCTGCACATTTTTTTTTCCCTGAAATGAAAGATGTCTTTAAATAGACAACGTGATTTTTTGGAAACCATATTAAGGATGTGTGGTGGAGGAAATGAAACCACTGAGTCTTTGGGATGCCAAAACTGGGCTTTTAGTTGGAGACAAAGTAATCTCAGCCTGTGGTTCACTTGAAAACTTTTGTCTTCCTGAGCTGCTGAGGTCTGGGGCTTCTCTGCTGGAGACAGGAGATAACCTACCTACAGCCAGAGAGTAAAACGGAGTGAAATGGAGTAGAGATAGAAAATCTTTGCTATAGCATTTGTCAAATGCAAGGAAAAGTGGGAAGAGAGAGAGAGAGAGAGAAGGAAGAGGAGGAGAGGAAGTAGGAAGAACAAAGAGAAAGAAATGTCTTCTCTCTTGTTTTTCAGGTTCATTTGCTGTCCCTTGACACCTTCTGACAAGCTCATGATTATAAAGTTGAAACACTCAAATCTCTACCAGAGATCTATTTCTTCTGGATTCTATGTTGCCCCTCCTTACCTAGGATTGAACTGTCCCTCCAGAATGCCTTGATGGTCATCTCATAGATGGGTGGGAAGCAGTGCAAAGTTAACAGAATTGACCACTTGAGCTCACTTGAGACTCTGTGAAGAGGCTGCTCTTTGTCTACCAATAATCCCTTCTCTCTCTATTATAAACAACCATAATTTTATGTGGGCAGCAACAAGCTGAGCCAGAAGACTACTTTTCCTAGACTTGCTTATAGGGTAGAGTAGCCCATGAAATATGAGTAGTAGTCAATGGTGAAGTTTCCAGAAAGACTCTTCTAGGAGGTACTCCTTCTTGGTTTTGTTTCTTCCTCCTTCGGGCTGCCTAGAACACAGATGTGAAGGCTGTACTGTGGCAGCCATATTGTGACATGGAAGTGACTTTGGGAATGGAGCTGAGGACTAAGAATGGTGGAACAGAAAAAGAGAAGGAGACCAAGTCCCTGATAACTTGGCACTATTACCCAAGACCTGAACCACCTAGCTTCAGATTTACCTTATGAGAAACCAACTTCCATTTTGCTGAAGTGACTGTTTTTTGAGTTCTCTGTTATTTGCGAGGGAAGGTACTCATAAATGACGAAGACTCTTCAAGGCCATTTCCAGATTTGCCCATCATTACGACTTCTTTTCTGCTTATCGAGATTGAGTTGGACTAACAACTCTGCCGTGACACTTTCTCCAGCTGACCCTGATTCTCCCAATCACCCCCTTTCCGTGATGGCGTTCAATCTAATATTCCCACTGTCTAATTTTCCCCACAGACAGTGAGCAGGAGCACATGAGTGAAAATAACAATGCTAAGTACAGGACTCACTTTCCCCTCAGATATCAACGCACTACAATGTACTGAGTGGGTTTTCTCAATAAAGACTAAATTGAGACTAAAGACTTTCCTTGTCAAGCCCTGAAGAATTAACATTTTTCACCCATACCTCTTGAATAGTTTGGGGCCACAATTCTATGCACATATTTTTCATACTGGAAGAATGGATTTTTTTTTCTGATTATTTTTTTCAACTTAGCCACTGAGGAACTATGGCAACAGGTACCAGGAACAGGATATTGGGCTAGAAGGAACACCACACTTCAGGATTTAGCTGTCATGGAATAAAGAAGTTTGCCTCTTAGAGACTCGGAGAAAAGAGAAAATGAGGAGGGCACTGTGCTAGCCTCCAAGGATCAGATGCAACTTTTCAGGTAACCTTGGAAGGAAGCAGAAGACCTGAAATAAAGACATTTAGTGGGATGGGTGCTTGGCTGGCTCAGTCTGTAGAACACATGACTCCTGATTTTGGGGTCATAAGTTTGAGCCCCATGTTAGGTGTAGAAATTACTAAAAAAAAAAAAATAATAATAATGGTAAATAAACATAAAAAACATTAAGTGGGAAAAAACCAAATAATTATTACCAACACCTTGGTCATCTTGAAAAAAAAATAAAATGAGAAGTAAATTCATTGTTAGGCTAAAGAAGGGGAACAAAAAAATAAGAAATGGTTTAAAAAACTCTGTAAAATGCACAAAATAAAATAAAATTTAAAAAAAAACCAAGACAAACACAAACCCCGATGCTTTAAGTTCTCCTAGGAAGAAATATCTTAAAAAATGATAGTGATTTCCCAGCAAGAAGACTTCGCTGAATCAGTTGACAAAGGAAAAGAGATTTAAGTAGCTCCTTCAAAGCACTATGTAGAGAAAGTTGTGTGTTTTCCCACCTGGTTTTCCCCTGGGGTGACAGCCTGACTTCTGGGTCTGCAAACCTCAGAATCAGCAGAGGGTCTGGAGAGAGCTCAGAGGCTGACCTCACCTGTGGATGCCTTTACTTGTGCAGGTTTGCTCTTATGTCTGCCCTTCTCGGCGATGAGGAGGATGCTGTACTCCTTCCCGGGCTCCAGGCCTCTCAGGACATAGGACGTGGTGTCTCTCGGAAGCTTCACGTCCACCGGCTGGCCGGAGGGCAGGCTGTAGTTGAGGCGGTAATGGTCAAACTTGGCTAAAGGCCTCCTCCAGAGCAGGGTCAGGTTGGTCTCTGTGGTTTCAGAAACGCGCAGGTCCCTGGGTGCGTCCATGTCTGGGAGGAAAGCAGAGAGATGTCCAGGCCTCAGGCGGGGAGGCAGGGCTGCTTTGGGCTAAGCATCCCAGCTCTGCTCTACAGGGGCTGTGTGGCTGCAGGCAACTTCCTCATCTGGGTCTGTTTTCACGTTTTGGAAGATTAAAAAGGATATAGTGGTATATATCCATACCATGAAATACTACTCAGTTAAAAGCATCTAAAAAGAACTGACTGTTGACACAAGGAACAATTTGAACAGACCTCGGACCTTGAGAGAATTACATGGAGTGAAAAAGCCTCTCTCTGCAGTTGCATTCTCTGTATGATTCCTTATATGTAGCATTCTTGAAATAACAACAGTACAGAGATGAAGACTGGGGATTGCCCAGGGCTAGGGAGAGGGGGAGGGAGGGAGGGAAGGAGTTGCCTGTGGCTATAAAAAAAGGGGACAAAAGCGACCCTAGTGATGGAACTATTCTGTGTCTTAACCATACCGATGGATGAGAAAAGCTGCTCAGGATAAAACGGTGTAGGGCTAAGTATACCCACCTACAAAAATGAGCTGCATGCACTGCCGGGTGAAATACACATAAAACTGATAGATTGTGTCAATGTCAATTTCCTGGTTGTGATATTGTTCAATGATTACACAGTTGTTAACCATTGGAGGAAAGTGGGCAAAGGGTTTAGGGGGAATCTCTCTGTGTCATTTCTCACAACAGCATGTGAACTGACAATTACCTCCAAAGAAAAAGATAAAAAAGAGTGTGTGGGGCACCTGGGTGGCTCAGTCAGTTAAGCAACTACCTTCCGCTCAGGTCATGATCCCAAGGTCCTGGGATGGAGGCCTGCATTGAGCTCCCTACTCACTGGGGAGTCTGCTTCTCCCTCTCCCTCCTGCTCTGCCTACTTGTGATCTCTCTCTTTGTCAAATACATAAATAAAATCTTACAAAAAAAAAGTGTGTTTGTGCAAGTGGTCAGCATTGAGTCCTGCATAATGGGGAAGCTCTATGAGGAATGACCTTCATCCCCTTTGCACACCAGACCCCTTTTCTCCACAGTGACTGGGGGAAGGATGGAGGAGGCTGGTGGAGAAGTAGAGGGAAAAATTTTCTTTTAACAAATTTTCCAGGGAGGGGAGAAAACTTGAGCAAAGAATCAATGGCTTCAAATCATACAGCTCCTTCCTCATCACCCTCTTCCAGAGCCTGGAACTTCAGGATGAAAGTAAGAGCACAGTCTGTCTGGAACTATGTTCCTGCTACTTACTGTCTGTAGGACAAGGGTATACTATAAAAGTCAGGTGTTTCCTAAAAGAAAATCTCCCAGATGTGTTTTGATCAGACTGTGGTTTATTTAAAAAAAAAAAAAAAAAAAGAAGAAGAAGAAAGAAAAAGAACTGATTATGAACTTAAAAAAAACGTTTGCAGGTTTCTTATAAAATCTGGTTCCAATTTCTCATAAAAAAAAAAAAAAAAACCTCATTCCCCTTTAGGATCATTAAGATGCGGTGTGCTTATGTTACTTTTGAATTGGACATCTGGGCTAGATGATTCTAGGGGCCTCTTTCTCCTCTGTGCATCTACTGTTTCTTTCCAAATAGGTTTTCTGCCTCCTGGGCCCCAGCGCATCTGCCAGCGCCAGCCCAGAGGTGGTGGGGACCAATGGCTGTCTCACCTGTGGCCGCATTGATGGTGGCTGGATCGCTCTCCTTGTCAGCCTTCACAGCAGACACTCCGATCCCATATTCAGTTCCCGGCCTCAAACCTAAGGGAGAATGTGCAGGTGGATATTTAGCCCCAAACTGGAAAGGCTTTCAGAGGATCATGAAGACAGTCCCGTGCTGTCTGTTACTGGAGCCTATGATCTCTCAGTGTCGGGTGTGTTCTACAGACTGTCTCGCTGAAGTCCGAGTGAGAGAACTTCTGGGTTTGCACTTCTCTCTGTGGGGGGCTGCAAAATGGGGACATGCCCCACCCCTCCCAACCCGGTGTGCGTGTGGGCTGGGTCTGGGAGGCAGAGCTCACCTATGAGCGTGGCTTTGGTGGTGGCTTGCTGGCTCCGTGGGACTTCAACCTCGGCGTGGTCACCTCCCGCGATGGGTGCATACTTAATTCTGTAACTGTCAGGGGCCGCCTTGCCGTTCTTCCATTCCAGGGTGATGCTGTTGTCCGTCTGGGAGACGCGACGGAGATTCCTAGGAGCATCCAGGCCTGTTTGGAAGAGGAAGAGACATTTGCATTGAAAACGCCAGGCACTAGGAGAGCGGGAGTCTGAAAATTCAAGCTGAGACATGAAATGCACCTGTGCCTGGAGAAAAAATGGCAACACCCCCTCAACTCAATACCCAACGGACAGATCTAACAAATACTGCATCTCAGACACCTCTTTTGCCCTTATTTTATTTTATTTATTTGTTTACCTTTCCCCGTTATTAATGTGTGTGATACTCTGGTCATTTTCATGCTCCTCAGATTTTATGCTTAAAAAAACTACACAGAGAGGCACCTGGGTGGCTCAGTGAGTTAAAGCCTCTGCCTTTGGCTCAGGTCATGGTCTCAGGGTCCTGGGATCGAGCCCTGCATCGGGCTTTCTGCTCAGCAGGGAGCTTGCTTCCCTTCCTCTCTCTCTGCCTGCCTCTTTGCCTAACTTGTGATCTCTGTCTACCAAATAAATAAATAAAATCTTAAAAAAAAAAAAACGAAAAAACTACACAGAAACTTACGAATAAGGTCTGTGAGTGTAAGAACTTGTCTGCTGTGCCCATCGCTGTATTTCTAATAATTCATACGTTTCTGAGCTCTGAAAAAATATTTATTGACTCAATGATCGATGGATCCGTTGGGACTTCTAAGAAAATGCCACAGGGGTGCCTGGCTGGCTCAGTCAGTAAGTCTCCGTTTTCAGCTCGGGTCATGATCTCAAGGGCCTGGATGAAACCACGTGTCCGGCTCCGTGCTCAGCTGGGAGTCGGCTTCTGGGTTTTCTCTCTCCCTCTCCCTCTGCCCCTACCCTCACTCGTGCTCTCTCTCTCAAATAATAAAATCTTAAAAAAAAAGGAATACCAGAGGCACCTTTGTTATTCATGCTTTCCATAAACTGTCTTTTATTATGGAAATATTTACATGAATTTTATTTTAATCAGAACTTCTTTTACCTGAGATTGTCAAACCAGCACCTTCCCAGTATGTTTGTGTGTGTGTGTGTGTGTGTGTGTGTGTGTGTGTGTGTGTTTTAGAAGGTTATTTGGATAGAGTTTTTTTTACTTGGAAAAGTTGATCAATCACTACAATATTTTTAAATAAACATTTTAAGGAATGAAATTTCCCTTTCTACTGTCTATTTCTATTTCTACTGTCAGAGGAGCCTGGAAGGAACCCCAGCAGAGTGGGATGGAAGTCTCACAACCCTTCTTTCCTGGCTGTTCACCAGGGTAGGCTCACTACCTGTTGTGAAGGTCTCCTTGGCCCGGTTGCTGGACATGTCACCTCTGCGGGAGATGAGGGACACCTCATACTCGGTGTCCGGCTTCAGGTTACCGATGGAGTACTGGTTCTCATCCTGGGTGAGATCAATGGTGGTGCGGTCGCCAGGCACATCTTTGATCCCGTAGGAGAGCTCAATGCCATCGATCTCGGCCAGGGGCTTGAACCAAGTGATCAGGGCTGTGGTGTCCGTGACATCTTTCACCTCGATCTGGCTGGGGGCGTCCAAGCCTGTGACGGGCAGACAGCAGAGTGGTTTCAGAGACTGGGGCCGGGGCCATGGGCTGAGCAGAGAGGGGTTTGCAGCCATCCATCTCCATGCATGGACAGATCAGTGTC
Source organism: Lutra lutra (assembly GCF_902655055.1). Lineage (NCBI taxonomy): Eukaryota > Metazoa > Chordata > Mammalia > Carnivora > Mustelidae > Lutra > Lutra lutra. Next base: position 76,838,081 of record NC_062290.1, read on the forward strand.
TACTAACCATCTGACCTTCTTTGGTCTTTCTGAGTCTTCATTTCCCATTTGACAAACTCTAGATAGGCCGATGACAACTGCCTTGCAGGGCTTGTTGTTTTTTTGAACAGGAAGGAGATAATGTTTGCAAAGCACCGAGCGCAGAGCCTGGAGCATGGCAGTCACATGATAAATGGTCGTTTCCCTATTATTATTATCGTTACCATGCTCATGAGTTAAGAAACAAGCTTGGAGCCTTTTTCAGTTAAAAAAACATTGATTTACATCTGAAACTAATGATGTACTACAAGTGCCGTTAATTGAATTTAAATTTTAAAAATTTAAATAAAATTTAATTTTAAAAAATAAAAAACAAAAAAATCATTGATTTAGTCTCTCTGGCTTTTTAAATAAGCAAAACTCCCTGAATGGCTGATCAGAATTATGGAGCTCAAAAGGGAGGCCACCCCTGGTTTGCCCGGGTATGGAGAGTTACTTGTGAGGAAAGAATTCAGGCAGAAAGCCATGGCTTGTCCCAGGCCTCACCATCTTTGTACCTTCACCTCAGCCTCCTCCTGTCCCACCCAGCCTTGTGCTGTCATGTGCAAGTGTTGTGTTGTGACAGCAGGTGCGGCATGCTGTTTCTCCCCTCCTGGCCTCTGCATTTGCTCTTCCTGAGATCGCCCCTCCCCCTCGAAAAATCTCCTAGTCATCCCTCAAAACCCCACTTACATGGCACTTCCTAACAAGAGTCCTCTTTGACCCTTGTTGTAATCAGGTGAACACATACACCCTCCCCAGCAAGTACAAAGGTTCAGTTTATGTAAGATGGGTAAGTTCTAGGGATGTGCCCGACAACAAAGGGACCGGAGGGAACGCTACTCACAAAGAGAGCAGATCACATTCTAAGTGGTCTTAGCACAATTATAAATAAGAGAATCCAAGAAAAAAGAGAGAGAGAGAGAGAGAGAATCCTAATACACTTTTTTTCACTGTTCTGTAACATATTTCTCTACAGTTTATGTATTATTCAACTTAGATAAGGTTTAAATTCATTTATTTGGAGAGTGGGTCTTTGACTTCCTTTTCATCCCCAACATAGCATCAGATTTTGTCCTTTATGTCTGAATTCTTTTTTTCTAATTATATAAACAATTTTAATGCAAACATTAAAACTCACTGAGAATTTGGCAAATGCCTAAAATTAAGATATGAAGACATCCAGTCAATGTTTCTTTGTTTCTTCAATTTAAAAAGAGCTACGTTTGTGTTTTTAGTGCTGGTTTAGGAAACAATTAGGAAAGTTCCTTTCCAATGAAAGGAATTTCAGTGTTATATGGGGAATGAAGAAGAATAAGTCCTATCTGACTAGGAGAAACCTGCAGAGTCTATCTTTTGAATTCTAAGCATTCATCCATCAGCCTCAGCCTACAGACAATGAACCCATAGAATGCACAATGAAAACAAAGTTACAATTCAACAGTGAAGCTGCCTGTCCCGTGTTCTTACAAGTGTTAGCAAGCACCCCGACCACACCTGCTCCTGTCCTTAGCAGCCCTTTTGTAAGAAGTCGGGATTGAGTCGAGCTCACTGATCACCCCCGCACCCCCCAGATTTGGATCCTTGAACAGAGAGACCTAGTACTGCTGTAGTTTACTACATGCCAAGCGCAGTGCTCTGTCTTGTATGTCTTAACTCTCATGACAACCCTGCAAGGACACTATAAACCCATGTTCCTGATGGCAGGTCACAGGCTTCAAGAAGTAGAACTTCACAAGGTGATGTGAGCTGCGAAGCTGGAATTCACATTCAGGTCTGTTTGGGTCCAAAGCCCATACTCTTGCTCCTTTAAATGTGAACGTCTCTCAAAAGCATCCAGGTGCCAGAAATGGTTGTAATACAGCCTTATACAGATACCAGTGCGAAGGAGCCAAAAATGCTTTGTCACCCAAACTTTGAGGTCCTTTAAACCTGGATAAAGTTCAGCCAGCAGTGAAATGAACATGGAATTGTCTGCCCCTCAGTGCTGATATTTATGTGAGACTAGGGAATTTAGGTGTTCAGATGTTTGTCCCGCAAGAAGAATAAAGCAGCTAATCCCCAGAAGTAAATTAAAAAGCAAGGAGCAGATAAATGTGTTTTGGAGTTTCGGTGTGCCCTCTCTACAGCAGGTAAGCATTTGCTGGATCTTTTCTACGCCTTTCTGGTGATCTAATGATTTTTTCCTGTCGATACCTGCTCTCTACCTACCACAGAGGGATGGTGTCAGAATGATGGAAAACACTTGTCTATAGAGGAGACAATCTAGGAGTTGGCTCTGAGTGAGGCAAAATGTGCAAATATTTAAATGCAAGATGTTCTTTCTTGTCATTAGTCCACAAGTTTAAATTTTCCAACAACCTCCTGCCAAAAAGAATCAATCCCTTAAACAGTTGGCACAGATGCTATCTCAAAGAAGATGGAGAGGTTTTCCCAAATGGCGATGCAAAATAATTTTATTTATTTATTTATTGGTGTTCAAAATTTGACTTCTTGGTAGAATAACTCCAAATCCAGATTTTTCTTTTTCCTCCTCACCAAAGGATCTAGTAGTGCCAAATTCTATTCTACCCCCAAGTTCTGACATCTTTATTATTGAGTGACATTTAATGTATGTTCCTACTGGAGATACGGGATGAACATTCTACGTAGACCAGCACCTCATCAGTGCCAGTGGAAAAGGGGGTGAGAGTTATAAAACTGACCCTCACTGACAATTGTGACCCGTGGTGGCCTCCAAGTGTTCACCATGTGGCATTTGTTAAACTGATTTCGAAGCCCTAAGCCTTAGTTTCTACTCTTGAAAAATAATAACAATAATATTTGCCCAACCTCTTTCCCAAGACCGGTGTATCAGATTAGGTGAGGTGGTAGGTTATTTATAATGGTCTCTCTTACTGATCTTCCTGTACCTGTGCCTGCCTTGATATGTCACTCTGAGGATTCTTTCATCAAGGGATGGATCTGTTTCCTGCTCCTTACATCTGGACTGGCCTTGAGATGTGCTTTGACGGAGTGATTCAAGGCTCAGCTGCCATGTGAGCAGGCCCAGGTTGGCCTACAGAGGCCACCCGAGGCCAACCAGCCCCCAGCCACACAGATGCAGAAGCGAGCCCACTCCAAAACAGAACTGACCAGCTGAGCCCAACCCCAAATCGGCAATGTGCAGAACTATTGTTTCAAACCACTTAAGTTTGGAGCTTGTTCTTTACATAGCAAAACCTAGTTGATGCAGAAGCTCTGTAAGAGGAAATGTTATCCAGAGAAAGCACTGTGGGGCACGGTCAGCTTTATCACAGGGTCCGTGCTATTAAAGGTGATACTCACGGGTGGTGGTCACCCTCTTCAGGCCTGGGCCCCGTGTATTGTTTTTCACGATGTGCAGAGAGATCTCGTATTCTTGCCCAGGAGCTAGGCCTGTCTGCCGGTATGTGGTCTCTGGCCTCCTCAGGCTTTTGGTGATCTCTCCCTCATCTTCTTTATTCTGAAAGACAGGAGAGAGTCTTGGTAAGACCTAAAGAAGGTTCCAGTCTCTCCTCCTCTGTGGCTCGCTCCTTCTGCATCCACTCCTTCGTTGAGCTCTCCCTAGCCAGCAGACCAGCATGGCAGAGGATGCACGGAGGATAAGGACGTCTCTCGAGTTGGCTTCTGCCTCTTATAAACCTCTGTACTCACTCCTTGGACACTCAAGTCAAGTGCCAGAATGTGAGAGCCAAAGCAGTCCACAGCCACAGATTCAATCCTTCTTTTGACAGTCTGGGAAGTGAGCAACAGAGAAGTTGTGGGGCTGTCCCATTGGCTGGTTAGTGCCAGAGCCTGGACTCAGGAACCTACTTCCCAGAGAGAAGGGATACTGAAGGTCAGATATGCCTGGGGACATCTGGAGACAGAGCTCATTTGTTCTCTTTTGAGTAGACGCTTCCCAGACTATGAGGAGCAAGGGGACAGCTCAGCATCTGTTTGAGCTCACAGCCCTAAGCGCTATGCTTACTGACTTCTTAAAATCACTTAGAATGTATTCGCAGACATGCAGGGACTAAGTAAACCACAGCCCTGTCTCCCACCAGAAGCGAAGGCAATAACATTGATATAAAAGTCTGTAGAGCCCCCAGATGATCTTTCTGATCCTTGAGGTCAAATATGCCCGCTCCTCTGTGCCCCTTACCATATTCCGAAAGATGATCTCCCACGTTTCAAAAGCAATGTCCAGAGGATCCCACTCCACTTCCACAGATGTCTCCTTGATGGACTTGAACTTTAGGCCTTCAGGTGCAGGCAGGTCTGTCAGGAAGAGCAGAGGGAAGGATGGCTGCATATTGGCGGTGGGGGTGGGGGTTGGCAGTGGACACAGCGGTGATTCCCCTGAACCCCACCGGTGGGTGCCCCACCCCTGTCAGAGCTGGATTCTATTCCTGACTACTTGTGGGATGCTGTTTACTGTGAGGCAGTGTGACAATTAGCATTAGGACCCACCATAGGATTAAATCCTGACAATTTCATATGGTGAAGCCGTATGAACCCAGTGTTTGGAATGCGAGGGACTTGGGCTCAAATCTAGGCTCCTCATTACAAGTTGTGTGCGCAGGGGCGAATTGCAGAAAGTGCTCTAAGCCTCACCTTCTTCATTCGGGAGGAAGAGGTAAGTGGGCCTGTTCTTGGGAACATTTTGAGGACTGAGTGATACGTTGCATATCGACCACTGGGCATGGTTCCTGGCGCACAGTGCATTTCAATACAGTGGCAGCCAATGTTATAGTTACTAAGCAAAAATAAGGACCAATTTCTAGCCTTGCTTTTTAGGTATGAGGGAATTATACTGATGTTGGATTCTTAAAGGAAGAACTTGAACCCTAATATTTCTTTCTTTCTTTTTTTTTTTTAATATGTGGACAGTGAGCTCCATAGAAAGGAAACAGTAGAATAGAATGGATAAGATCATAAACCTGCAACCAGACTTCCAGGGTTTAAATCCCATCTCTGCCACTTATTAAGAGTCTGATTTGGGAGAAGATGGTGAAAGGGTCTGTAGAAAGGGTTAATAATTGTCCTGATCTCATAGGGTTATTGTGAGTTAAATGAATTGGTAGGCAAGGGGTTTCTTTAAAAAAAATTCAGTGGGCTTAACTGGATCTTAGGGTCTTAATCGGTGCAACGATGAAAGGACAGCTGTGCTGCTATGGGCATGAAGGGGAAGCAGTGACTTGTGGGGGTGGGTCATGCACTGGGCAAGACAAGGGCAGCAGACGCTGCTGGGGGTGGAGGTGGGGGTGGGTTCTGTGAACTCACACGTGGCCACCCTGGCGCTGACGGGAATGCTCTTCTTGTTTTCCAGGATGGCGAAGACGCGGATAAAGTACTCCACGCCTGGCTCCAGCTCCCGGATGGTGGTGGAAGTCTGGTCCCCGGGCACGCGGAACTGCATTTCCAGGCCGTCCTCATGGGTGGGCTTGTACATGACCAGGTACTCCGTGACCCGCATCTCATTGTCCCAGGCCAGGTTTACAGTCTCTTCAGTCACTTCTGTCACGATGAGGTCTTTGGGAGGGGACACTGGCAGGAAGACAAAAGGATAGCTTGGGTCAGGTATTGTCAGAAAGGTCCTCTGTAAATTCTCTCTTTAGGTTTGTCTCCCTTCACTTGTCCCTTCCACTGCCAGTCACTGAGCCCTAAAGTCCAGCTTCCATTTCATTAAATGAAAAGCTCATCAAGAACCTCCTGCTGGGGCGCCTGGGTGGCTCAGTGGGTTAAGCCGCTGCCTTCGGCTCAGGTCATGATCCCAGGTCCTGGGTTCGAGCCCCACATCGGGCTTTCTGCTCAGCAGGGAGCCTGCTTCCTCCTCTCTCTCTGCCTGCCTCTCTGCTTACTTGTGATTTCTCTCTGTCAAGTAAATAAATAAAATCTTTAAAAAAAAAAAAAAGAACCTCCTGCTGTGATTCACTTTGAAAACCTTTGGTGACTTTCAGGCTATAGTGCTGGGTCTGCAGGCTGTCCTTCAGGTTTCTTTGTGATCTGACCTTTCCAACTTCTCTACTCTCTGGACCTTAGTTCAGATTCGGGCCATTGGCATGGGTACATGCAGCCTGAGCTTGACTCTCTGCTCTGAACTCCAGGTCATTCATCTTTAATGCTGGAAGGGTTTCTGGGGCTCATTTGGTCCAATTCTTTCATTTTCTAGGTATGAGTGAAGCAGAGGGACTGGCCCAACTTTGCTTCTCTCAGCAAATTGGGAACTCACACCTCCTCCCTGCCAGCCTGGTGTTCTTTTCAACCAGCCTTCCCTGCCTTGGGCCCATTAAACACATTTATTGATTCATATCAATGATACCTTTAATTGGGACAGAAATTCTCTATTACAACGAGTATAGTCTGGGTGGCTGATAGGAGTGCAAAGAAGACCCTCAGTGAACACAAGCATTATCATTCTTTGTTGTATTTCACTCAATCCGGGTTTATTGAGCTCTTACTGTATACCATGCCTTCTGCCGTCAGGATAGCACTCCTTGAAGGAGCTCATAATCCTTGGGATTGAAGACAGTCATGAAAAAATGAGTTAAGAGATGGGTCTACCTCACAAGTGATTAATTAGCATTTACTCACTAGCTGAGTGTGCGTGTAGAACAGTTTTATGTAATCTCACTGTCCATTCAATTGAACTGAATTTTTGCTCTCATCCAAATAGAAGGATTTAGGTTATTTTGGCTCGGTGTCAGTAGGGAGTAGATGAGAAGGTTCATATTTGGCAAAAAGGCTGTTTTCATTTCATCCACCTCCCCACAGGGCACTGGGTGTTATACTCCGTGTAGACTAGATAGGTAGACTCAAATAACAGTTCTAGAATGTACCAGATAAGAGTGCTTGGGAAAATTTTATGAGCCTCCGAGCCTTCTAATAGGCAGCCCTGTGACAGGTGAGTAACGCGGGCCCCTGCAATGGTGTGTGTGTGCTCCCGGGCATGGGAGCAGGTGTAATAGGACACATAGCTCTTCACCCCGCACTGGGGGGCTTCCGAACCAACGGCAGCCCGAACCAGCGCTGGGACTCACCCTCCGAGCAGTCGTCGCCGGAGTAGCCCTCGCTGCAGATGCAGCGGCCCTCCACGCACTGGCCCCAGCCGCTGCAGTCATTCGGGCAGGAGCGCTGCCCGCAGTCGGGGCCCGCGAAGCCCTCCTGGCAGACGCACTGCCCGTCCTCGCAGTGGCCGCGGCCGTGGCAGTCGCCCGGACACCTTCGCTCCCGGCACGTGGCGCCCATGAAACCCTCGTGGCACACGCACTGCCCGTTCACACAGCGGCCTTGGCCGTGGCAGTCGTCCGGGCATGCGAGGTCTGCGCAGTCGGGGCCGGTGAAGCCGTGCTCACACTCGCAGCGCCCGTCCACGCAGCGGCCGCGGCTGCTACAGTCCCGGGGGCAGCGCAGGTCCCGGCAGTCTTCCCCCGTGTAGCCGTCGTCGCAGACACACATGCCGTTCACGCAGCGGCCGTGCTGGTGGCAGTCGTTGGGGCAGCTCATGTCGCTGCAGTCGTAGCCCTGGAAGCCTGGCTCGCACACGCACTTGCCCTGGACGCAGCGTCCCCGGCTATGACAGTCATTGGGGCACCGCAGCTGGCCGCAGTCCTCCCCGGTGTGGCCCTCGTCGCACACGCACTGCCCGTTGACACAGCGGCCATGACCGCTGCAGCCATTGGGACACTGGAGCTCACCGCAGTCCGCTCCCGTGAAGCCGGCGTCACACTCACACTGGCCGTCCACGCAGCGGCCGTGCTGGTTGCAGTCGGCGGGACACCTCTTCTCGCTGCAGTCAGGCCCGGCGAAGCCCGGGTCGCACACGCACTGGCCCTGCTCGCAGCGGCCGTGGCCGGTGCAGGCGTTCGGGCAGCTGAGCTGGCCGCAGTCCTCGCCCGTGAAGCCCTGCTCGCAGTAGCAGGTGCCGTTGACGCAGCGGCCGCGGTCGAAGCAGTCGTTGGGGCAGATGAGCTCGCTGCAGTCCTCCCCGGTGAAGCCCTCGTCACACACACACTCGTTCTCCACGCACCGCCCGCGGCCGTGGCAGTTGTTGAGGCAGAGCGGCTCGTTGCAGTCGTCGCCCGCGAAGCCGTCCTGGCACACGCAGCGGCCGTCCACGCAGCGGCCGTGCTCCTCGCTGCACGCCACCGGGCACAGCTCCCGGCTGCAGTCGGCCCCCGCGTAGCCTTCGAAACACACGCAGACCCCGCCCACGCACTTGCCCTGGTCGTTACAGTCGCCGCGGCAGGCCGGCTGGCTGCAGTCCTCCCCCGTGAAGCCCTCGTCGCACACGCATTGTCCATCCACGCACTGGCCGCGCAGGCGACAGTTGCCAGGACATTGGGGCTCCGAGCAGTTGGGGCCCTTCCATCCGGGCTCGCACACACAGCCGCAGCCTTCCGTGCTGAAGTTCCCGCGGCCGCTGCAGAAGGGCCTCGTGTCCAGGCGGCCTGCAACGAGAGCGCAGAGGCCGGCAACTGAGCGCAAGCAGTGGCTTTCCCTGTTACCACCCGCGGGACCCCGATTCCAACGCAGCCAGAAGATGGTGGCACCCTCGGGTCCCAGCGGGCTTGAAAACTAGTTGCCTCAGGTGGGAAATCAGAGGGAACTGACATCCCCTTAGAGGAGGCGTGAATTCTTCACCTGTACTCTCTGAAACCCGGGCTGCAGGGGAAAGACTGTATACTTATGTGTGTGTGTGTGTGTGTGTGTGTTTTCCACCCTTGGGGAGGGGATCTGTAGTTTTTATCGAATTTTCAAGTATACCCATGACCCTGGTGATTATAGATCACTGCCTCGTGGAATGTATTAGGCTGGGCTATGTAATTTCTCCTACACCTAGCCAAGGTCAGGCACATAAGAGAATAATTGTTTCACACAAGAAATATTTGTTGAACTGAACTCAATTCTGATTCTGGCTCCGTAGTGGTGCTGCATTTGGAAAGCGAGTTAGATGCTCTGGACATCAGTTTCTTCATCAGTCAATGGGACCAACAGCCTGCTTCCCTGGGGTGTATCAGGGTTAAGTGAGGACATTACAGACCTACTGTTGTTCTCATTGTGATCTTCTCTTGCAGAGTTTTTTTGGGTTCACTCAAGACACTATGTGGATTTATGTGACTGAACTTTCTGATTTTCCATTACTGAAATGAGGCAGCATAAGAATGGCTTTCTAATTCTGTCAGTACGGCTTCTAATGTGGCTCTGCCTCCACAGTGCTCATGTGTGTCTAGCTTTTTCCTTCCCATCTGAAAAGCTGCAGTGGTGGGTGAATCTGAGGAAGACATGGTCAGGGCTGACATGCCTCCAACTCTTTGAAGTCTGTCTCATGTCTTGGCTCAGCTTGCAGGAGTGGCTGGCGTAGTCTCCATGGAGCCAGGGAGAAGAAACAAAGCTCGTTCCATTTTCTCTGCACCCAAATACAGCTGTATTAATATGTTTTAGCTCCTTCCTAACAGCAGGGAAGAAGGCAATGAAAACAACGAGTTTGAGGGGCACCTGGGTGGCTCAGTGGGTTAAAGCTTCTGCCTTCAGCTCAGGTCTTGATCCTGGGGTCCTGGGATCAAGCCCCACATCAGGGTCTCTGCTCAGTGGGGAGTCTGCTTCCCCTTTTCTCTCTGCCTGCCTCTCTGCCTACTTGTGATCTCTCTTTCTGTTAAATAAATAAATAAAATCTTAAAAAAAAAAACGAGTTTGAAGGGTGAGAATCATATGTTTTCATGTATGGCAGCCATAAGACACAGTAGCTATTAAACAATTGGATCATGGCTACTCTGGATTGAGATTTGGTATAAATGTCAAATACATATGGCATTTCAAAGGCTTAGTTTAAAGAAAGGAATATAAAACACCCGTTAATAAGTTTTGTATTGATCCCATGCTGAAAAGTGGATAATATGGTTATACTAAGTAAAACTATTTTCATTAGAACTATTTTCACCTTTTCTTTTTCATTTTTTTAATGTGACTACTGGAAAAATTAAGACTATCTGGTTCACATTATATTTCTCCTGGACAGCACTGCATTCAACAATTATTTCAACCCATTCTTTAGCATTAATCCTATTGTGTAACTTCCATCTGCATTTTGCCAGGGAGTTGATGGAAGTGGAAGATAAAGTCATTTGTGCCTAAAGGAAACTTACCCCACCTCAGAAACCTAGAGTATGTCCTATAGTCCTCTCCACTTAGGGTGATTAGGTCTACTCTTGAAATAACTTATCAAAGTGCTTTCTCGTTTTTTTTGGGGGGGGGTGGTGGCAGAAATAAAGGTGTTCAGCTCTGATTTGAAGCTGCCAAAATTTCCGTAGCCCTGTCAAGTCTAGGCAGTGAAGATGAAGACAATTCTAAAATGGCAAAATCCCAGAGAAAAGGAAGCACCGGATACAGGCTATTATGGAGGGGATGGGGGCGTGAGCTCTGGAGACCACAGTTGCACTCAGAACTTGTTTCTCTTATTACTCTGTTGTCATTTTATGCCAGTTAGTTAACTTTGAGTTTCAGCTGTTAGATCTGTAGAATGGGAGTATTAAACATTATCTCAAAGAGTTCTTGGAAGGGTTTAATGAGGTAATGAATTACAGTGCCTGATGCATAAAAGAGGGCTCAATGCATACTGTGATGATGGTTGTTGCTGCCATTAAACTGGAACATTTTTTCCAGTTCCCAGACTTTGTACCGTCACAGGCAGGACTGTATCTTTGTGAGTTCAAGCCCTAACTCTATCACTTATGGCAGGACTGTGAAGAATCCCACCCTCCCTCTGGGCCTTAGTTTTCCTGCCTGGACAATGAGGTGATGGGGTCATATCGGCACCTTTTAGAGAGTGATCTTTGGTCAGGAATTTCATAATATATTCTTGGGTTTTGGGGTACAGAATGTGTAGATCTCATAGTCAAATAAATGTTAGAAACTGGTCATTAAAGTATAACAAGGTTTTTCCACGCAAGACTTCTCAGAGGTCTAGAAACTCCTCTGAGAAACATTTGTTAATGAGACTCTCTAAGAGCAGAACAGAGACAGCTACTTTCTCCACATTTATTTGACCATAAAATCTCTTCTCAATGAACACTTTGTGAGGCCAGTTCCCCAGGGAACCTGCTTTGGAAACAAAGTGAGGGAGCTGGCTGTGCTCATCATTTCTCCCATGTGGACGGCGAGGGGCTGGGTGTACCTTCAGCGGGCTGGAGACAGCAGCCAGCTCCCATGGTGCACTGCTCCCGCAGGGAAGACACCAGGGTCTCCAGCTCCTCCAGTCTGTTCAGAAGCTCCTTGACGTCGGGAGCCGCTGCGCAACCGCAGGCTCGGCGGGGGATGTTGATGCGGTGTGTGAAGACAATCTGGTTTTCCCCATCGACCGTGTGCTCCTGGAAGCTCTCAGTGGGCTCTGATGGCGGGGCCAGGTCCTTCTCCCCACTGGCTGATTCCAGATCCACTGAGCACTGGGAACCGACAGGCAGCTTAATGTTGTAGATGTGGTTAAACACTACTGGCTGCTGTTCCTCTGGCAGAGTGACATTGACCCCACTTTGTCGCTTGTGCCGGATGACTTTCTTGAGGACCCCACCTTCAGTTGTCAGGGTGAATGAGGCTAGGAGGATGCCCGCCAACAGCGGGGTCATGGCCCCCATGGTGGAGGTGGGTTTGGCTGGGGGGTTTTTGTGCTTTTGCTCCTAGGGTGTCTCAGTCTCAGGCAGAAGTGTGGATGTGGAAGCACAGAGGAGAATCCAGATGAGTGGGTTCCTGATCTTCTCAAAGGAATTATCTTCTACAAGGAAATGAGGGAAAACAACAAGCTCGTTAGTATCTGTTGCTAATTGACTCTATTGAATATTGTCATTCCAAGTGAATTTTGATGTTCTATCTGCTGCGTTTGAAGTTTTCCTGATACTCCTTCAGTATTGCCTATAGTGTTGATACAAACTGGCCTTTAGAAGAATATTGCTGTCTTGAAGGAATGATTTTCACTCACTTTTCAGCTTCCGGAAATATAGGGAGATGGCAAGGAATAGAGAAAAGGGCAAAACTTTGGAACAGTATAGACCAGACCTGGATTTGGATCTCAGCTCTAGTTCTGTGTCTTTGGGTAAGTCAGGTAACTTTTCTTTGTCCTATTTCTCTTTCTGTGCAGTGAGTGGCTAATGTCAGAGTTAAAATAATGATATAAGTAACAATATTATAAGTAGAAATCTTTCATAGATTTATGAACCCTTTCAATCTTTACTCAATGAGCCCACTGAATGAGTCATTGTAGTGCCAAGAGGCCGTAATCACAGTAGATGTTCAGTATTTCCTGCCTCTTACTATTGGTCCTCCAGTCCCAGCTTAGTAGCATCTGCTGGTTCCCCTCCACCCTGGGAGGCAGAGGTTCAAACAATGAACATGCTAGAAGGCAAGGTGAGTTTTAATTCCAGCCCAGCTTCTTAATTGTTATGTCGCCATTGAAACAGCCCTCTACCTCCTTGAGCCTCAATTTCTCTTCTCCTTGATTTATTTCTAAAACCTTAAAAAGTCAGGTTTTTTGGAGAACCTAATAGAAAGTTTCTAAAGCAATTGTCCAAACTATGATTGAGGGCAGGAGAGGGCTCACAAAGAATGTCCATGAGCCTCTGATGTCTTCTCCAATCTGCAAGTACTTACACTATTCTCACTGAGTGTTATGGACTAAATCCTGTCCTCTCCTTTCCCCAAATTCATATACTGAATGAAGCCTGAACTTCTCATGGGACTATATTTGGTGATCGGGCCTTTAGAGAGGTAATTAGGTTTGAATGAAGTCATAAGGATACATCCCTAATCTGTTAGTACTAGTGTCCTTAGAAGAGGAGGATCACCAATGTGACAGACCCCCTCTCCCTCTTTCTTTCTCTCTGTGCACACAGGAGAGGTTGTGTGAGGACAGACTGAGAAGGCAGCCATCTGCAAGCCAAGGAGAGAGGCCTCACCAGACTGAATTTCCCAGCACCTTGAATTGGAACTGTTATCCTGTAGAATATGTAAGGAATAAATTTTTGCTGTTTAAGCCAAAATAATGGTCTGTGATATGTTTCTATAATAGCCTGAACAGACTAATAAACATATTGTGTTTTCCACAATAGTCAGAGTTCTGTGGAGGTAGAAATAAACATAAGACCAAGTGGCTACCCTCAGGGGTCTTAACAATAGAATTATAAATAAAATGGAATCACACATTTAATACTTAAGGAACAAAGTTGGAAGGAATGCAAATGACTGATTTTGTGGTATAGGGTACTACTGCTTATGGAGTGTGAAACAAATGAAAAGAATTGTCGAAGAGTGGTAGTTGGAAAAGACAGAATCTAAACTAAGCCTTAAAAAGAGAGAGGATTAGATACCAACAGAGTATGGAGGAGATTATGTTATTGAGAGGCAGTTCCTAACTTTGCTAAATTGTCTTATTTATCTGTCTTATGACTATTTATCTGTATGGACAATCAAGGTAGCTGGGGCAAGGGCTGTTGTCAAAGGTGGTTGGGAAATTCTTGAGTGGATAGGAAGACACGGCTAAACATTAGATGGTTATAAATTGACCTAAGTATGGTCTGGATGCATGTGGGAATGATATATACAGGGAATGAAGTCATTCATACTCCTATTTAATTGGAAAATACTCCTGAATATAATTCAAGAAAATAGTTGAGATGTATTTGGTTTTTAATCGGTCACTTTGCAAACTGGCATTTTTCTATGCCCATGTTATTCTTATACTTGCTCCTTCAGAGATGACCATGTACATCAATTAGATGCAGTATTTGGAATGCTAACTCTACAGAGGTCCTCCAACTTTTTTTTTTTTTTCCTCCAGAAAGATCTTATCCCAATGATAGAATGCATCAACATGATTCCATGTGATTGCCTCCTGCAGGACAACAGGAAGTCTTTGTGAAATCTGGAGAGGGGTGATGGTAGGGAAAACTGAACTGAAAAACATTTCAGTAGGACTGAGCACAGGTCTGGGGACTAGAAAGCACTGGCTATGCATTTAATCAATTCCTTCCCACACATCTCCATTACGTCCTAATTATATTCATACTTGAGATTTTTACCAGCTATCCATGCAACAGCTACTTTGGGCATCTACTCTCCAGTTAGGCAAAAACAAACAAACCCCCCAAACAACAGCAACAAAACAACAAAAAGGAAACAAACACTTCTTTTGAGTATGCTTTCTTATTCAAATTAGTTTCCTAAATAAGAATGTGTGGATCTGCGATTTAGGCCAGCCCATTGAATAAAAATTATTATGAAGAAGAGAAACTTGGCAAGTTCTTTTCTTTTAAGCCAGCATAACCCATCTTATTTGTTTAGTGGACGAATATTCATTAATTGCACACTCTATTGCAATCACTTCAACTCTCTTTGCCTTCCACAAAGTCCTTCCTTCCACTTTCTTTCCAACAATTTTTAGCTTTCTCTTTCTTTCTTCTTCTTCCCTTTTTTTTTTTTTTTTTTTTTTTTTTTTTATAAGGAAGGGCCATGGGCCAAGCTTGAAATGCTTTTAGACTTTCATCCAACACTTTTTTGTGTGTTGCTAAATGACTTAAATTTCCATCTAAAAGGCCATTAGAGCTGCTGGTTGAGACTCCGAGGCAATGAGTCTAGGGTAATAATGACCAGAGTATGGGTTGAGTGAGGATTTTTCACTGTCATATGTCAGAGACTTACACTGGCACAGCCAAATGCTGCATTGTTTGGAGGAAGGAAATGTGATTCTTGAGGGTTTTGTATTTTGCATTGGCTCACAGTGGTCTGAGGGCAGGTGGATATTTTTTGTACTTTGGAAAAGACCCATTGCATCTTTGGTGTGGAGGAAAGTGCCTGGGCTTAAGAATTAGACACACCTGGGTTCAATGCCACTCGCTAGCTCTGTGACTTTGACAAGTGACTTCTCCTCTCTCATCATGACCTTATTTGTAAAATGTGAGTGGAAGTCTTTCCAAAGGGAATTATGGATTAGAAATTTGTCCAGAAAGCACCCAGCATGGTGACAGGCCCATAGTAGGCACACATTAAAAAGGAGCTGCTGGGGCACCTGGGTGGCTCAGTCGGTTAAGCCTTGCTTGGGTCGTGATCCTGGGATCCTGGGATTAAGCCCTGAATGGGCTTCCTGCTCAGTGGGGAGCCTGCTTCTCCCTCTCCCTCTGCCTGCTTGTGTTCTCTCTGTCAAATAAATAAATAAAATCTTAAAAAAAATTTTTTTTAAAGGAGCTACTGTTTTGTTGTACTCCTTAGAACAAAACGTAGCCGTGAGTCCAGCTTAATAGCTTTTCCTTTGCTTAAGCTTGAGCTTGACCTCTGTACTGAGTCCTGTCTTAAACTCTGTAGCAACCTGGATTTAGATAAAAGAGGCCCTGTAGAAACTGCTGATGGGGGAGGAGGTAAACCTTATGAAGATAAATTTTCTAGTACTGGAAATATTTACACCAGAGAGGAAAAAGATAGGGAGCAAATAATAATCTTTAAAAATGTAAAATATTCTCATGCAGACAACTGGCTGGTTAATGTCTCCCTTGAGGATAGACCTAGGGATAATTACTTTAGACTGTAGTTTGTGATAATTTAGGTTACACGTGAAGGGTCATGTTCTGACAGTAGGGCTTGTAAAATTTCAGAATGAACAACTTATCCTATAGAGACTTTTTAAAAACACAAGCAGATTCTTATCTTTATAGGAAGAGACCAGGCAATGGAAGGTCTGGAAACTATTTTGTAGAAGGAACGAGTGTGGATTGTGTGTGTTTAGCCTTTATTTGAAAACGCCAAGGTTGAGAGGGACAGGATGACCACGTATAAATTCTAGGGAAGTGGGATCTGGCTAGTCCCTTATGTCCTCAAAGGACAGAACAAGGGCCAATGCATGTTTATGTTGGAGTGGGGAGGAGGGATGGTACAAGAAGGCAAATTTCAGCACAACAGGAGAAATATTTTTCTACTTGGAACTCTCCAATAGAAAGGGCTTCTTTGAGAACACAGCACCACCCAAGGCACTGGAATGTAGACTAGTGTTGAAGAACACAACTTCTGTAGACACACTGTCTTGGGTTTGAGTCACTGTTCAACTTTCTCTTTCTTGGGTAAAACGCTATCTCCTAAGCCAGAGTCACATCATCATTAAAATGTGATACAAGGGTTCTCAGAAGATTGTTGTGAAAAGTGCAGGAGATAATGTGGGTAGCAGGGATGGCATGGCCTTTGTCAGCAGCAGGAGCTCATCAAAGGGAAGGTTTTGTAGTGGAAAGTATGACCTTCAATTACTATTTTTTTCTAGAATTTTCTTTCTCCCAACTCTTGAAATCTACCTTGGCATATACAGGTCTGTTTTTAAAGCAAGGATAAAAGTTCCATAGTGAAGTAGAGACTCCTCTTTCGTTCCCAGACAAATACACTTTTGAAGATATGGATGTAGATCCAGATCGAGGTCTACCTATATTTTATGATAAGATTAAAGGATCTAGTTGAGTATCAGTATTTGTAAAAGAGAACAGCAGGACGAGACACAGTTTTGCATTGGCTCAATACATAGACTGCTGGGGTTACATGCTTAGGACAAAGGGGCTATTTCCAAGCTTTGCATGTTGCCCTGCTCTTTATCCTGTCTCAGCATATATTCTGGGTGCAGAAAAGTAGTGCAGAGCGGACTCTGCTTTGTATCTTCATCAAAAGCAATTTTTAGATCCAAATGAACTGTTGTGCTTTTTTTTTTGAGACTCTTTAGATCCCTCCTTTCCTATGAATTTCCCAAAACATAATTAATATGGAGAGAAAAAAAATACCATAAACATTCCCTCATGAGATAGAAGGTTCAAGAAGAGGCAGAAAACTTTGAATGCATTGGTCTAGCGCTCTAGTGTCCAATATGGCAGCCAGCAGCACAAGCGGTTGTTAAAATGAAAATGAATTAAGATTAAATATAATGAAAATCTCCATCATTAGTTGTAATACTCACAGTTCAAGTGTTTTATAGTGGTACACGGCCAGTGACTAGAACATTAATGCAGCCAAAGAACAGTTCCATTATGGCAGGAAATTCTACAGAGCAGGATTGGTTGAGAGGACTGTTTAGTGATATTAAATCCATGGTCCAGACAAGGAAACTGAAGTTCAGAGAAGTCAGAGAGAATCTGTATGATGTTGCCTAGTGTCCTGTCTCGTGAAAATAGGGGAGTACCTCAGGTACATATGGCAGGAGACTCATGTAAGAAGATGGTGTCTGTGTTGTAACTCAGCGAAACATTAGAAAATATATATGTGCAGTATAATTTCTGTTACGTTTTTGGACCTTACATGTCCAAACATAATCCAGGTACAGGTGAGAAATGGTCTTTACGGCTATTGCCCTCCTCAAATCTGAAAGTACATCCACCTTGCCCCAGATCGGCATCCTTCCTGAACCCTGCTCCCCATCCTCCCCTTGGGATAGGAAACATTTTCTCTCTCTTTCCTTCCTTTCCTCCTCCCTACCACCCATCCTCCCTCCTTCCCTTCTGTTTCTCTCGCTTTCTTTCTTTCTTCATACTTCAGAGCCCCAAGTTCTCTATGAGTTTCTTCTCCTCAAATCATAGCAGAGAGATAAGCTACTCCAAGACCACTCTGGGTTTGCCTAACATCTTTTCCTGCTTGGCCTCACCCTTCTCTTGGAAGCTGGTAGAACCTGTCAGAGATAACTTACGGCCTTCTTTCTGTTGACCCATACATTACTTGGCTCCAGAGTTTTTGAGAGGACTCAGTCCCTTCCCTTCAGCAATATAAACCATTCTGTTGAAAAAGTAGCTGGGTGTGAGAGAAAGAGCCTGATCTTTGGAAAGAAATAGACCTGTTAGAATCCAAATTGTCCACTTAGTAGCTGCTTCTTGTGGCCATGGGTTCACCCCTTGAGTCCCACTTGCCTGGATCCCCTACATGGCTATTCCTACATCTATCCACCTACAGAATGGAGTGAAGTGAGATATATGTTAAGCTACTAGCATGGCATGTGGCATACAGCACGTGCTTTATATATGGTGGCTAATAATAGCAGAAGCAATAGTAACACTGGTCAAATAGAGAATGGACCGGAAAGGAAACTTTGCATCTAGAAGAGATGGGAGAATCGGGGAGATACATCATGCTTATAATAACAATGTAACAGGTAACAACAGAGACTGGTCAACCCAAGTCTATGTATGTTTGAAGTGGAGGGAGGCTGCATTCTTTTGAGGGGCTTAAGAAAAACATGTTGAAAGATGTGCCATCTGGGATGGGCCTGAACTGATGGGTGGCAGTTTTGGAAAGTGAATGGATACAATTGCAGCAGGTGGGTAAAATTCAAAGCCGGTGGAAGTCTAGAAAGGGAACAGAGAAA